>NW_012115266.1:1566515-1573365 GCF_000951035.1 Colobus angolensis palliatus | reverse complement strand
AAAAAAAAAAAAAGAAAAGAAAAAAGTCAAATTAAAAATGGGCAAATGCATAAACAGATATTTCACCAAAGAGTAGATACACATGGAAAATAAGCACATGAAATTATGTTAACATCATTGGTCATCAGGGAAATGCACATTAAATTCACAATGAGGTGTTGCTAACCACCCATGGGAATGACTAAAAGAAAAAACTAGTGACAGCATTAAATGCTAGCAAAAATGCAGAGAAAGTGTGTTGCTCATGTGTTGCTTGTGGAAAAGGAAAATGGTACAGTGCGTTTGGAAAACATTTTGGCAGTTTCTTTAAAAACTAAATATGCAACTTGGTTAATGGGTACCAAAACCAGAAAGAATGAATAAGATCTCCTATTTGATAGCACAATAAGGTGACTATAGATGATAATAATCTAATTGTACATTTAAAAATGACTTAACAAGTGGAATTGGATTGTTCATAACTCAAAGAATGTTTGCGGGATGGATACCCCATTCCCCAGGACGTGCTGATTTCACACCTCATGCCTGTATCCAAACATCTCATGGACCCCATAAATATATACACCCACTCTGTGCCCACACAAATTTCAAGACAATTGAATTTAAAAAATGAAAATAAATATGCAACTGCCATACCACCCACCAATTGCACTCCTGGGTATTTATTACAAGGAATGAAGACTTAGCTTTATACATAAGCCTGTACACAAATGTTCATAATGTTCATAGTAACTTTATTCATAAGAGCCTCAAACTGGAAACCACCCATATGTCCTTCAATGGGTAAATGGTTAAACTGTGGTACATCTACACCATGGATGGCTACTCAGCAATAAAAAAAAGAAAAAATTGTGTGGCTTTTTGTTTTGTTGTTGGTGGTGATTTTTCAGAGAGAGGGTCTTACTCTGTTGCCAGGCTCCTGACTTGGCCCCTGGAAGCCCTGGAATTACAGGCATGAGCGGTCACACCCAGCCAGAAATGAGTTGTTGATACACATAGCAACTTGGATGAGTCTCCAGAGAATCACGCTGAAGGGAAAAACGGGGGAAAAAAAAAACAACAAAAAACAGGCTGGGAGTGGTGGTTCATGCCTGTAATCTCAGCACTTTGAGAAGCTGAGGTGCGAGGATTTCTTGAGTTCAGGAGTTTAAGACCAGCCTGGGCAACATAGCAAGACTTTGTCTCTACAAAAAATAAAACATAAAAATAATTAGCCAGGCATGGTGGTGCGTGCCTGTCGTCTTAGCTACGTGGGAGGCTAAGGTGGGGGAGGATCCCTTCAGCCCAGGAGTTCAAGGTTACAGTGAGCTATGATCACACAACTGTACTTCAGCCTGGGCGAGAGGGCAAGACCCTGTCTTTAAAAAAAAGTTCCCAAAAGTTACATACTATATAATTCCATGTATCCAACATCCTTGAAATGACAATATTATAGAAATGGAGAACAGATTAGTAGTTACCAGGGGCTAGGGAGGGGATGGGGATGGTGGAAAAATGTGTGTGGGCAACTTGAACTTGAGAGACCCTTGAGGTGACAGAAATGTTCTGTCTCTTGACAGTATCAATGTTGTATCTTGGTTGTCATATTGTCCTATAGATTTGTAAGATGTTATATCATTAGGAAAACTGGATAAAGGGTACATTGCATTTCTCTGTATTATTTCTTAAAACTGCGTGTGAATTTATAGTTATTGCAAAATGAAAACTTTGATTTTTAAAGAAGCAAGTTAAAATATTTTTGGAAGCCCTGATAGGTTCACTGTTGAATTCTAGCAAACATTTAGGAAAGAAATTATTTTAAATTCTCTATAATCTCTTCCAGAAGATAGAGCCAAAGGGAATATTTCCTAACTCATTCTATGAGGCCAGCGTAACTCTAAAACCCAAACCAGACAAAGACATTAAAAGAAAGCTATAGACCAATATCTCTCTTGAACATACAAGCAAAAATCCTCAACAAAACATTAGCAAATTAAATCCAACAATGTGTAAATAAAATTATATGCCATGACTAAGTGGAATTTATCACAGGTATGCAAAGCTGGTGTAACATTCAAAAATCAATTGATGTAATTCATCAAATCAACAAGCTAAAGAAGAGAGATCCCATAATTATATCAATGCATGCAGAAAAAGCATTTTACAAAATCTAACACCCGTTCCTAATAAGAACTAGAAATAGAGGTGAACTTTGTCAACATGGTAAAGAACACCTACTAAAACCCTATAGCTAATATCATAATTAATAGTGAGAAAAAGAAGCCAAAGATGTCCTCTCTCATCACTCTTTTAAACATTGTACTGGAATGCCTAGTTAATGCAATAAGATAAGAAAAGGATATACAAAGTTTACAGATTGGGAAGGAATAAATAAAGCTTTGTTCGCAGACATCATGATCATCTATGCAGAACTTCTAAAAGTATCATCAACAACAACAAACCTCCTGGAATTAATAAGCAATTATAGCAAAGTTGCAGGATACAAGGTTAACAAACAAAAGTCAATAGCTTTCCTATATGCCAGCAATGAACAAGTAAAATTTGAAATTAAAAATGCAATACCATTTACGTTAGCACTCCCCAAACATGTAATACTTAGGTATGCATTTACCAAAACCTATATGAGGAAAACTATGTAACTCTGATGAAAGAAATAAATATAGAGCTAAATAAATGAAGAAATATTCCAGGCTTGCGGATAAGAAGACTCAATATTGTCAAACATTAGATATTCCCAATCTAATGTATAAATTCAACACAATTCCAATAACAATTGTGGCAAGTTATTTTGTGGATAGCAAAAAACTGATTCCTGGGCCAGGCATAGTGGCTCATGCCTATAATCCCAGCACTTTGTGAGGCCAAGGCAGGAGGATCGCTTGAGCCCAGGAGTTTGAGACCAACCTGGACAACATAGTGAGACCTTGTCTCTACAAATAATAAAAAAAAAATTAGCCAGGCATGATGATGTACACCTGTGGTACCAGCTGCTCAGGAGGCTGACAGGAGGATCACTTGAGCCTGGGAGGTCAATGGTGCAGTGAGTCATGATCACACGCCACTGCACTCCAGCCTGGGCAACATACTGAGATCTTGTCTCAAACAAACAAACAAACAAACAAAAAAACCAAAAAACAACCCCTGATTCTAAAGTTTATATGGAGAGGCAAAAGACCCAGAATAGCCAAAAAAATATTGAAAGAAAAGAACAAAGTTGGAAGGCTACTATAAAGCTACAGTAATCAAGATGGTGTGGTATTAGTAAAAGGATAGAAAAATAGATCAGTGGAACAGAATAGAGGGCCCAGACTCATACAAACAGAGCCAACTGATCTCTGACAAAGGAACAGAAGCAATACCATGGAGAAAAGACAGCCTTTTTGACAGATGGTGCCGGAACAACTGGGCACTCATATGCAAACAAATGACTCTAGATAAAGCCTCTTATCCCTTTCACTAAAATTAACTCCAAATAAATCATAGACCTAAATGTAAATTGTAAACTATAAAATTCCTGAAAGATTGATTAGTGCAGTGAGTGACTCACACGTGTAATCCTAGCACACTGCGAGGCCAAGGTGGGAGGATTGCTTGAGGTCACGAGTTCGAGACTAGCCTGGCCAACATGGTGAAACCCCATCTCTACTGAAAATACAAAACTTAGCCAGGCGTGGTAGCAGGCGCCTGTAATCCCAGCTACTCAGGAGGCTGAGGTAGGAGGGTCACTCGAACCCGGGAGGTGGAGGTTGCAGTGAGCTGAGATTGCCCCACTGCACTCTATCCTGGGGGACAGAGAGAGACTCCATCTCAAAAATAAAATAAAATAAAAATAAAATAAAATAAAGTAAAATAAAATAAAATCCCTAGACGATAACATAGGAGAAAATATGGATGGTCTGGATACGGCAATGATTTTTTAGACACTACGCCAAAGGCATGATCCACGAAAAAAAAAATTGATGAGCTGGACTTTATTAAAAACTTCCACTCTGCAAAATACACTGTCAGGAAAGTGAGGAGACACGTCACAGACTGGGAGAAAATATTTGCAAAGGATGTATCTAATAAAGGACTGTTATCCAAAATACACAAATAATTCGTAAAACCCAATAATAAGAAAGGAAACAACCCAATTAAACAATGAGCAAAAGACCTCAACTGACATCTCACCACAGAAGATATGCAGATGGAAAGTAGGCATACGGAGATATGCTCAACATCATATGTCATTAGGGAACTGCAAATTAAAATAGCAGTGAGATACCAGTACACACCTATTAGAATGGCTAAAATCCCAAACACTGACAACGCTAAGTGCTGGTGAGGAGATGGAGCCACAGGAACTCTCGTTCACTGCTGGTAGGAATACTCAATGATACGGCTACTTTGGCAGACAGCTTGGTGGTTTCATGCAAAACTAAATATATTCTTATTACATGATCCAGAAGTCATGCGCATTGACTTTTACCCAAAGGGATTAAAAACTTGTGTCTGCACAGAAACCTGCATGCAGATATTTACGGCAGCTTTATTCCGAGTTGCCCAAACTTGGAAGCAACTCAGGTGTTCTTCAGGAGGTGAAGGGATGAACAGTGGTATATCCAGGCAACGGAATATTATTCAGTGCTAAGCTTGAAAAGATACGGAGGACATAAATGCATACTCCCAAGTGCAAGAAGCCAGTCTGAAGAGGCTACCTACTGTATGATCCCACCTAAGTGATATTCTGGGAAAGGCAAAACTGTGGAGAGAGTAAAAATATCAGTGACCGCCAGGAGTTGTGCCAGGAGTTGTGGGGAGGGAAGGATGAACAGGCCGAGCACAGGGGTGGCTTAGGGCAGTGAGACTGTTCTGTGTGCTGTAACCTTGGATATGTGCCATTGTACATTTGTCAAAACCCACAGCATGTGGAATACTAAGTGGGAATCCTAACCTTGGCGTGGGCTTTGGGTGTATGGTGTATCACTTTGGATGATGGTGTATCACTGTGGGTTCATCAGTTGTAAGAAAGGGACGGCTCTGATGAGGAATGTTGGTAGTGGGGAGGCTGCCGTTTTGGGGGACATGGATTATATGGGAAATCTCTGCACTTCCTGCTCAGTTTTGCTGTGAACCCAAAACTACTCTAAAAAAATACTCTAGTAAAAAAAATAGAGACCCAGCGCCGTGGCTCACACCTGTAATCTCAGCGCTTCAGGAGGCCAGGGAGGGAAGATCATTTGAGGTTAGGAGTTTAAGGCCTGGGCAATATAGCAAGACCCTGTCTCTATAAAAAATAAAAATACAAAAACTTAGCTGAGTATGGTGGTGTGAGCCTGTAGTTCTAGCTACCTGGGAGGATTGCTTGAGGCCAGGAGTTTGAGGCTGCAGTGAGCTATGATCACACCACAGCACTCCAGCATAGGCAACAGAGTGAGACTCTGCCTCTATTAAAGATGTATATTTCTAGGAAATCATCATTTAAAAGGTTGTCACTGCAGACTCTGTCTTCATAATATGGTAATAATGTTTCTATAGTCTATTTCCAACAAAGATATGAAATGGTTTAGAGTTAAAGATGCATATAATAGTACAAATAAAAAGCATGTTTAAAAAAGGAAAGCTGTATGGAAAAAAGAGAAAGACAGTTAATCCTAAGCCTGGGCTAATGTGATTTCTGGTATTGAATAGCTTTACTTCTGAATTTCCTGAAAGTCAAGGCAAAATTTAAAATATCAAACATTAAAGTTTTTATTAAAGTTTGTTGTTGAAAAACAAACAAACAAACCTGCTACCATTTTTAGGAGACTCAAACTTTTTCCTGATAATCATTTTTAAATATATGAAGAGAACATCCATGCAATCACAGTGTTCAATTCTAGTTTTATCAGTGGCTGGGGCCGGGCAGTGCTCCCTGCTGCTCTCCAGCCTCTGCTGGGGCCCGGGGGTCGGTCGCAGGATGGAGGCAGGGCTGGGGGAAGATACCGCTCGGTGCTTCCTCCCTCCTCTGAGGCTATGGAAGGACTCCTGGAGAGAGTGCAGCAGGGAGACCGCACAACCGGCCCCATACACAAGGGCCCCAGCTGTGCCCGGGTGCCTTCCTAAAAAGCGCGCCGCCTGCAGAACGGGAGGCCTCCTCCCTGCTTCGTCTTCTGCCCCCTCCTGCTCTCTGGATCCTCTGGCTGCTCTCATCATCTTATCCTGGATGAGGGTTCAACCTTGGAATTCCCTAAGACAGTGTATTAACTGACTCCGTACGATAACTTGTTATGGTTTTAAACCGCGCCCCCACTGAAAAGGGAACAGTGCTGGCAGAACTTCAGGTACTGGTGAGAGGTTTGTAAGGGGATAAGAGCATCCAAGCCGGGATGGATACACCAAGCCTTCTGCTGACCTTCCGCCGCCAACAGCACCTTCTCTCCTAAGGATGCTCCCCGGCTGCCAGACTTTCTGTGCAGGGCGCAGCCTGTGTTCACTGAGAGGAAAGAGCGATTTCAGTGCGTGTCATTCCAAACAATGATTTCTTCTCCGTGTCTATGAAAAAACAAGGTTTTTTTTTTCTTTCGGATAAACAAAACAAAAAACCAAAACCAATAGATAATTTAACCTTAATCACAAAGGTGGTCCGAGTTATTTAATAGGTACAGAGTAGAAAGATACGATTAAGGCTGGGTACGGTGGCTCACGCCTGTAATCCCCGCACTTTGGGAGGCCGAGGTGGGCGGATCACCTGAGGTCAGGAGATCCAGACCAGCCTGACCAACATGGTGAAACCCCATCTCTACTAAAAATACAAAATTAGCCAGGCGTGGTGGTGCATGCCTGTAATCCCAGCTACTCGGGAGGCTGAGGCAGGAGAATCGCTTGAACC
>NW_012115266.1:1563444-1566465 GCF_000951035.1 Colobus angolensis palliatus | reverse complement strand
TGGGCGGATCACCTGAGGTCAGGAGATCCAGACCAGCCTGACCAACATGGTGAAACCCCATCTCTACTAAAAATACAAAATTAGCCAGGCACCGTGGTGCATGACTGTAGTCCCAGCTACTCAGGAGGCTGAGGCAGGAGAATCACTTGAACCCAGGAGGCAGAGGTTGCAGTGAGCTGAGATTAGGCCATCACACTTCAGCCTGGGCAACAGAGTGAGACTCCATCTTAAAAAAAAAAAAAAGAAATGGTTAAATGTGCACAGCTACACTCTCAGATAAGAACATGATACTTTAATTTGTATATCGCTTTAAAATAGCACTGGCTCTCTGCCAGACATAAAAGATGTGATTTTCCAGCTTTATAGTCATTTTCTGCACAGTCTCTGGTCAGCATAGTGGCTTTATCCACGTCTGTATCTCGGCTTTCACTTCTCAGACGGGATCCCCTGCAAGTGGCACCTACTCAGCAAGTTCTTCTCTGCTGGAAGACCCTGCAGGGCTCATGCCTGCTCAGGTTGGCTCTTCCCTCACCTCCAGGTGTTAGCTCAAGTGCACCTGGCCACAGTCAGTGCATCCTTGGCCAGTGCAGGCTCCTTCTCCATCCCGGGATTCAGGGTGAGCTCCGGTGTAATATGGGGGCCTGTATTCCCAGCCCCCCACTGAGTTCCCTGCTCACACTTCCTCCAGGCTCTGCGGGTGGGCCACACCTGGTTCAGGATCTCCCTAGGCAGCCCTTTGCCTCAGGAGAATGCTGGAGGACACTGTTCCCTTTTCCTCCCTCCACTCGGTGCCTCAGGGCTGTGCTGAGGTGCCTGAACCCTCTTGGCTGGTGCCAACTGAGACCTGCTGTGAATACAAGACACCCTGCATTTCAAATATTGGGTACACACAAAGGAATGTGAAATCTCAATCATTTTCATTATGATTACACATTGAAATGATGGGATAAATAAAAGATTATTAAAATGAATTTTATCTGTTCCTTTTCAAATTTTTACATGTAGCTACTAGAAACTTTAACATTACTCATGTGGCTGGCAGATCTTACTGCTGGCTGTGCTGCCGAGAGGGACAGCAGGATAGAGGCAGCCCCCACAGAGGCAGCTCCCGAAGTCCCCATTTCCAGGTCACCTTCCAGCCCCCAAGGGTGAAGGGGGCCAGGCGGCTCCTCCAGCAGGGCGCCTCCCTGCTCACCACGATGTTGACGAGACCGAAAGCACACACAGCAAGTGGGGAGTATGGCTGGCTGAGGGTTCCCCGTGTCACAACGCATGTCTTTACCTCTGGTTTTCTGCCACAGACTCTGGATCCCAAGGCTCCAAAGGGAATTGCAAAGGGGAAGAATTCAGTCTTCCTTTTCTCCTCTGTGGCTTCCTGTGGCTGTGTTTGCAACTAGACTGTTCCAGACACAGCTCCACAAAAGACAGCTTCCTCCCTGGTTGCTTGCTCACTTATGTGCCCAGTGCCTGGGCCCGGCAGCCACACTTCTGTCTCCGCTGCATTTGTACTTGAGTTTCCTAAACACCCTCTAAGTGGCCAACACTATTAATGAATGCAGAAACATGAAAGAATATTCTCTCAATACATTTCAGGGTGGGTGCTCATCAGATGAACACATTTCCAGTTACTAAGTTAATGACAACAATTGAAGACATTGGAAATTTTTATTCATCTTTGCTTTACAACAGAATCGAAAGCGTCAACTTAAGAATTCATTTTACCTGCTGGTTTCCGCAAGCTAGTTATGTGAACCATATTTTACAAATAATAATAATATTACAACAATAATTATGGAGAAGTTAATTGGATAATAGAGCTTTTCCACAATTCAAGTAGAAACACAGAAGAAACTAGATAATTTTAAGTCCGCTAACTCAAGACATGCTGGTGCAAGCCCAGCCTGCGAGGCCCCATTGCCTGCGTCTCCTGGGGGCCTTAGGAAAGACTGACAGTTCGCGTGCCTCTGGGGAAATGTCTACGCTACAGAAAATCTTTGGGTGTTCAGTAGTTCTCCAGAGATTTTAAGTGGTATCATAACAGCCTATCTGGAGAACTTATTTCTAAATAATTTGAAAAACAAACAAGAAACCATTAGGGTTTTTATGCAGAGCAGCCTCCAGAGCAACATTCACCAAGAGGAAGAGTCGACTGGAGTGAGCTCTCCTCAGGGCCTGCTCTGCCCTACCCTGCCCTGCTCTGCTCTCCACAGGGCCTGCTCTTCCCTCCCCTGCCCTGTTCTGCCCGCCACTGCCCTGCAGACACTCTCCCAGGACTATGGGAACCCAAGCTCTCTCCTCTTGGCCAGACAAACGGTGCTCAGGCCACGCACCTCCTCAGAAAAGGGGGTACGGGTTGGCACATCTTCAGAGAGCTCTGAGTAAACTCCCCGGGCCCAGGGACGCAGGGGAGCCTAGTGGTTGCTGCAGAGCCGACCTCATGTTCCCCTAAACAACCTTTCTAAACTAGAGATTTCTAGACTAAGACAAAATCAACACGCATTCACACTTTATACTCTACTGTACTCTACTCCATTTTCAACCCCTTGGATTTAAACTCAGTGTGGAGAATCTGTGATAAGCACCTTCCAAATTCCTCCAGGATCATCTGCTCTGCCAGGCACTTGGAGCAGTGTTCTTTCTCGGCCTCTTCTCCCTGAGCCAGCAGGCAGGCGCACGTGGCCTCCACCACCTCCCAGGAGATGCATGAGGAAGGCCGCCTGTCAGAAACAGAGCAGTTAAAGGCTGCTCAACAGCGCACAGTTTCTAACTATAGTACTATTTACATTCAACAGAACATTGCTTGTCCACACTATTTTAAAGAACATCATCCACTAAAATCTAATGTTGTCTTCCTCACACTGGAAACTATTAGGCCAGGCACAGTGGCCTGTAATCCCAGCACCTTGGGAGGCCAAGGCAGGAGGATGGTCTGAAGCCAGGAGTTCGAAACCAGCCTGGCCAACAAAGTGAGACACTGTCTCTTTTTTTTTTTCTTGTTTTTTTTTGATACAGAGTCTTGCT
>NW_012115266.1:1553862-1561994 GCF_000951035.1 Colobus angolensis palliatus | reverse complement strand
AAAACACCCCTGTAGGTCACAGTCATGAGTATTTCTGATACTCTCTAACCAAATAAGCATGAATTTGGCTTTGCAAAATATTAATTAATGACATCTGGTACTTTATCTGATTGACCATTACACTGAACTCAAAGAAGTTTTTTTTAAACAAATGAATGGAATCTAATAGATAGTAAAATTATGACTCAACCTTTGAGAACTACTAGGATTACAATGCGGCTTTAAAACTGATAAATGCAAAATTATCCAACTAATCCAGATCCACAATCGCTTAGTAAGGAAAACAATTTGGACCAAGCACAGCTCTTTGCTGCCACTTCCCACGATAAAGGACAGGGAGGTACGCGCTGTCTTTCCTGCCCCGGGTCGGTGTGGCTCTGTATTAACGCAAAGGCAGTGTCAGAACTCTGCTGGCCCGGCTGGTGATCCTGGCAGCAGGGCTCTTTCATCTGGTACAAAACAGGAGTAACTCAGACAGTGAGGATGAAAAGGCCGAGCCAAGAAGACAAAGAGGACAAAACAGGTTTCCGCAGCAGGGCCTCTAAGGAAACACAGTCGCCACCCAGGATTAGCCCATGGAGGGAGGAACGGCTTCCCTCTGCCCCCCGAACACATGCCTGCCCCTGCAGGCTCACACATTCTTTCCAGTGGATAAATTGTCCTTAATTCTCCTCTCAAATTAACCTCTGTTCCCTCTATTAGCAGAGGTTAGTTCAAAGTACGTACCTATCCTGACTGAATTTTGGAAGTCCTGAAAATTTCGGTGGTGGCAGATGGCGGCTGCCTTCCAAACCTCCAGCATGCATGTAGTTTGGCGTGCTCATTAGTGTCTTTCGTTCTGGGCTTTCTTCATAATTTTTGCAACCAATGCATTTGCAAATAGAAGAACACATAATTTTGGCCTGGTAATACAAAATGCTTCAATAAAATTAGGTGGTCCCACAAGTCATCAAAAACTGACAAATTCTATTTGGACCTTAAATAATTCTTTGTGTATATTTGCCCATGAGAGAGAGAGAGACAGAGAGAGAGAGAGAGAGTGTGTGTGTGTGAGTGTGTATGAGGGTGTGGAGTGTGAGTGTGTGTGGGTGTGTATGAGGGTGTGGAGTGTGAGTGTGTGGGTGAGCGTGTATGAGTGTGTGTGTGTGAGTGTGTATGAGGGTGTGGAGTGTGAGTGTGAGTGTGTGGGTGAGCGTGTATGAGTGTGTGTGTGTATGAGGGTGTGGAGTGTGAGTGTGAGTGTGTGGGTGAGCGTGTATGAGTGTGTGTGTGTGTGTATGAGGGTGTGGAGTGTGAGTGTGAGTGTGTGGGTGAGCGTGTATGAGTGTGTGTGTGAGATGTGTGCTGAGTGTGCGTGTGTGTGCATGTGAGTGTATGTGGGGCTTGGGTATGTATGTGTATATGTGTGAGTGAATATGAATGTGTGTGACTGAGTGTGTGCATTTGAGAATGTGTGTGTGTGTGTGCGTGTGTGTGTGTGTGAGATCTGCAGTTTTCATCACATGCTGCTGTCGTGGAGACGCAGTAGTCTTGCTGCTGACGGAGCGGAGGCCGAGTGTGTGGGTTTGAGTCCCAAGCACAGAGAGGGCATTGCTCTCCCTTGTCCACCAGGGAGCCAATAGGCTGCTTCGTTTGACTTGTTTTGAAGAAAGCCTGCCTTAGCTGATGATAAAACTCTAGCATATGGTTCTCTTTCAGCATGGGAGACTATTATGCGATTGGATTTTGTTTCAAGCTTTTCCTGGCAATGTGATGCTCAGGGGGGCTGGCGTGTCCCATCTGTACCCAGCAAGCCCCCTCTTGCCCCCTCATGCCAAATCCTTGTTCATGTGGGTCCCAGGGGCTGACCAAGAGCTGGCACTGCCAATCACTATGGTTTTTGGCTTTCTCTTTCCTTCAGCCGCCCGGGGATTTCCCTCTGTTTTTTCCAGCTGGGAGATGCATCTTCAGGGGGATGTGTTCTGTTTCATCTGCACCTCTGGGTGTTTTGAAGCAGGAGGCTTTTCAGAGTTTCTAGTCTATACAAACACCAAAGACTAAAGGACAGTGCTATCCCTTTCCTGTGAGGCTGCACATTCTGTGTGCTGTGCCCAGCACAGGCTTGGCCTTGGGGAAGTGGGCTGAGCTGTAGTTTCGTGGCAGCCAGTGAGGGCGTTTTGCAGGACACAGGAGCTACTGTGAGTGCGGTTGGAATTGGTTCCTCGGGGGTGATGCCACTCCGTTTCAACTGTGCATCTCTGTCATGTTTTGATTGTGTTTTCCACCTCTTTGCTGGGGACTGTGGGGTCCACCTTCCCAGGTCTTTCAGTGCATGTCTCCAGAATCAGGAGGACTATTCTCAAGCCTGACCCTCTGTGACAGACAGCCTTTGAAAAGTATAATTCACAGGAACCCCCAAAAGACCTCAAGCAAACCAAAACAGAGGTTTGTAAGGAAGGTTTGCTCAGCCGCTCCCCTGATAGGGCCTAAGGGTTCCCTCACTTTCCCTTTCTTCCTTTCCCTCAACACAAAGGAAAAGGAAAAGAGAAAGAGCAAAGAGAGGTGAAACAGCGACAGCACTGAAGGGGAAAGTGGGTCCCTCTGCTGTCATTACATCTTTGGGAAAAGAAAAAACTTTTGTCCAGGCTGTGATCTGCAGCTTGCTTTGTTAGCCTCCCTCCATTGGCTTCGGCCGACTGTCCATTCTGGTCTCTGATGGGCCTGTGAGCCAGGGAGGAGCTACCCTTGGTCAAAGCACCAGGTGAATGGATGTCTGGGGACAAGTGCCACAGGGACCTGGAACAGACTGAGTCTTTGAGACCAAACTGTCCCCCACAGCCCTACCTAGAGCACTTGGGCTTTGCTCAGGGAGGAAGAGGCACGGCTGCCCTCTGGGAGCCTCCACCCTGCTGGAGGACCAGCGTGGATCAGTGGCCGCAGAAGGACAAAGCCACACAGAGGGCACCCTCATTGGGTACTCAGGGCTGGGCTCGGGGGAAGCAACATGCTCCAAAAGGAGCCCTCAGTGAATTGGCCTGGTTCACAAAGCTCAGCTGGTATTTGGGAAATTAATTCAGATTAATATAAGTGCCCTTCTAGAAACCCTGGAAGAAAAAAATAATTATATTTATCTTTTTAAATTACAGCAAAGTTTTTTAACCACAAAAGTTACTCAAAATATTTACCTGTGTTTTTTGTTAGTGAGTTAGGGCACTAACCTCATAGCACTCGCAGTAATTCTTCAGGCAGCCCGACCTCCTGCAGTTGCACCCTTTGTTGTGCCGGGGCTTGACATCGCTCAATTGGCCTTTCCCAATTTTTGGCTGGAAAGCTTCTGGATTTCTACCAAGACATGCCTAGGGCAGAATGGGAAGCTCCATCAGGATGGATATTATCATTCAAAACTCAGCTCAATGAAGGGTATCTCATTTGAATCTGGTTGTTGTTGTAAAAGCTGCCACAGTAAGCAGTGACTCTCTTTACATGGTTCAGAAGGTGCAGCCCCTTCTTGTTTGATTTCAATTTGTTTCCATACACAAAAAGGTATATTGTAGCTAAGGTTTCTTCATGTTTTGTTTCCTGAGTTTCCAAGTCTTACATATTTACTGTAAAAAAAATAATAGATAGTAAAGATGCAAAGAAAATCATTATTTCCGTGTGGACACGTTTCCATCCAGCATTTCTGGAGCCCTCTTTCCTAAAATGGTTGAGACCGTGGACCATACTAGCAGCTCACACTGCCTCAACACACCGTGTGCTGGGCGTCTTTCCATGGGATTTATAGATACATGCCCTCTCATGTAATCCTCAGAAACCTCGGGAAGTAAAATCTACTACGGTATGATTGTTCTATACATGGAGAAATCCAGGCACCAAGAGGTTAAAAAACTGCAGGTAAGTGGCAAGATCCCGATTCAAAGTCCCCGTGCTGACTTCAGAGCAGGTCTCAACCGTTGGGCCACGCCTTTCTCAAGCAACACACACACTTTGTTATCCAGGTCTATTTGTTGTCCCTTTTTAATCGATCTATACACACAAATACATACATATCTTTACATACAAAATGATTCAATGCTCTTTGTAAAAATTCAAACAATAGAGAGGTCACAGTGGAAGTCCGTGGCCTCCCTTCCCCCTCCTGGGGTTGACATTTGGAATCGGTGCTATCCAGCAGCACAGCCCCCAGCACAAGGCCATCACGGCACAATGTGCTGCTGGACAGCCCCAGCCTGCGGTGCGCGGCTTTAGGCATTTTCACGGATCACTGAAGTGTGACAGGCAGTGGAGGCACATATCTGCAGCTGTGGCGTGATGATCTTGTGCACGTGCGCATACCTATGTACCTGCGCACACCTGTGTACCTGCTACCAAGGTCAAGTTAGAGGACAGGCGGCCCCGCAGGCTGCCTTGTGACTCCTCCCCAGTGGTGCACCCCCGCGGGGAACGCTATTCAGACGTAGAGGGCTTTAGGTTTGCCTATGCTGGTGCCACAGGAATCCCACAGCTTGTACTCCTGCGTCGGCTGCCTCCCTCAGATAACAACTGGGAGGTCCGTCCGCACTGCTGCGCTTAGCGGTAGCTCCTGCTTTTCATCAATGTGTGGATTCATCCATTCTACCACGGATGGATGTTTGGGCTGTTTCCAGTGTCTGGTTACTCTGAATGAAGCTGCTATGAACATTCCTGTACAAGTCTCCTGGTGGACACTGGTGCTCGTTTCTATTGGCTATATTTTTAGGAAGGAAATGGCTGGATCATAGCATACACACAGGTTTAGTTTTTCTAGCTATTGTCAAACAATTTCCCGAAGTGGTTGTACCCCTTTATATTCCTACTAGCAATGTATGAGAATTCCAACCCTTTTTGGTTTTATAGTTTTAATTGTAGATAGTACTCTTTATCCCTAAATAAAATGTACTCAAGTTTACATGCATGACAATTTTCTTCTGTCCTATGGATCTGGCTATATCAAAATTGGTAAGATATTTCAAGTCCTTTATCCATAATTCAAGAGGAGAATTAAATTATTTTAGAAAACAATGCAGAGAGCAGCCACACCCTTATAATTGTGTCCTATTTGCACAGGACAGTCTCAGGTCTACAGTCAATGGCTCTCAATTTCCCTTCGTGAATGAGTGGGCACTGGAAGTGTCTCCCTGGAGTGGGTTGACAACCCTGAGCCTAACTGTCCCTCCCTTCTCCCTGATTATCTTTTGTGCCTACAGAAAGGGATAAAAGCTGCAAGCTCCTGTGTTTAGCCTTCAGCAGAGTGGTCATCGGGGCCATCGAAGCAACCTTTTGCATCCCTGGGAAAACCTAGATTCTTTTCTTCTGGAAGCTGAGGGGTGAAATTTGAATTGTTAACTTTTACAATTGAAAATGTAGGCTGCCTGAGCACTTTCACCCAGCCTTCTCACGCAGTGGACTGTCTACACGTTTGTGACTACACTGCTCCAGCTCATGCTTATCTGCTATGTGAGATGACCCCAAATGTCTAAACTCCAAGACAAAGTGGACATTCGCATGTTCTTGAATCAGAACCTTCCTAGGCTGCTGCATCTCTGAAGACTTCCCACATAATAAAGGGCAAAAGGCCTTTCTCTGCCTACCACTTTTATAACAGCCGCTTGTCATGGCTCAATACTCCCACCAGCAGGAATCAAGTCATGTTCAATGTAAATTCTTCAAAACTGTAGGTTTTTTCCAATGAGGAATCTCTGGAGATCATTTTATGAACATCTCAAACAGTTCGAAATGCTTTTAAAATGCATGCATTTAATGGACATTTATTACCTTACTGGCTTTAAACCGTTCAATTTCATGATGCAAGTTATTGCAACAATTATTACAATTGCAGTTGTTGCAAAAGTCCCCACTGGCAAAGCAGTCACAGTACCTGTGAAGGAAAGGACAGAGTGAGTGGCAGGCACAGACAGCACAGTCAGTCGTGAAAAGAAGAGCACACACGTATAAGGAAAGAGCAGGCAATGTGCTGCAGTCAGAACACTGAACGCTTTTATAGATGGCTCAGACTCCTTTTTATATGAGAACTAGATCAACCAGGATGATGCTCACCAGTGACTAACACAGAAGGGCGTAAAACTAGTTAAAACCATTCATTTCATAATATAGAATTTTGCAAAGCAAAACAATTTCCCGGCAAATCCATTGCCATCAATCAATCCTCCCCGGCCCCTAATTGTCCTCTGCCATTTTCCCAGGAGCACGGTAAGTTTGGTGGGCAGAAACATCAAGTAACAAAGAGCTGTCCTCCCATCAACCACCCCAACCCATCCAACATGGCTGAAGGTGTGTTCGCTTCTTCACGAGACCTTGACTTTGAGTGAAAACTAATGGGACCCAGAGGTGGAACCTGGCCTAGGCCTTATCTCACTTTCTTTCTGTGAGGGGGAAGTGAATGGCAGAGGAAATGAACGGATGAGGCGGCTGCAGTCACACCTCTTGGTTGTAATGCGAGGGTTGTTCGGGAACCCTGAGTCTAGTGAAGAAGCCCTTGGAGCACACACCACCGTGCCCTGTGACTCCTGGGGCCACACAGGTGGGTGGCAGTGCTGTGGACTGGCTCTGAGGGCTTCCTGGGAGAGCCGGCGGTGCTGGCAGCCAGCCCCCCTCCCACAGTCTTCTAAGATGCCTGCTCCTGCGCTGTAAGGCAGAGGTGTTCACAGGCATGCGCTTTACCCTTCCTGGGTTAGGCAGGGACAACGCTTTCCTTAATTCATGTGAAAATGTAGCATCAAGGCAAGGACTCCTACTGTGCTGCCTATGACCCGTGCTCCAGAGAGCCTGTGAGGCGTTCGTCAGCCACCCCATGGCTTCCCCCTCTGACCAGAGAAGACCCCTGTCGCTGTCTTCTGTGAGCATGGTTCATCGAAAAGAGCTTCCAACTCGTCTTCCACACAGGCTCTGCCACCTTCTCCCCATGCACCAGTCAGCTTTGCAAGCTGTAGAGTGGGAATCATGGTGCTCAGCCTCCCAATCCCAAAGCGCTGCTGAGGGAAACCCTGGGCGTGTCAAGCTTCCCACAGTGCTGCAGGAACACGCTGAGGGCTGTGCGGGGGACCAGAGGTCTGCAGAAACCTCTCTGGGGCAGAATTCCCAAACACAATTCTTTTCATAATTATTATGTTCATATTTTAAAATAATATTTTAATGTCAAGTCAACAGGAGAGTAAAGAGGATCATCAGAGGCCAAAAAGACAATAAATTGTGAACCCAGAGAGGTGAGTTCTGCAGCAGCTAAGTGCTGCCCTGGGGCATCTGCCAGTCCCTAAGGACCCGGAGCTTGGGTTCCAATGTGCTGCTCGTGCAGGAGACAGGAGACAAAGTTCGGGCTGTAAAAGGTGAGCATGAGACCAGAGACCTCTCATAAAGTGTGGATCCCTGAAAGGCGAGCTCCCCAAGGAGTGAATTATTAGAGACAACTCCACTCCACAACAGGGGAGAGGAGAGACACATCCCCCGCGGGGAGAAAGGGGAACTATAAAGGTCTCTCCCGAGCCTGCAAGCCATGCAGATGGAGAGAAGGGAAAGGAGACAGTGACAGAAGGTTTGGATGCTGGACAGCAGAGGGGCAAGAGAACTGGTGTGGCGGACTCAAGAATGCTGAACCCGAAGTTAGCAGGAAAGAGCTGGCAAGGAGCTGTGGAAGGCTCTGGAATGGGCAGCACCAGGTTCCTCCATGGGAGAGAAAAGCCAGGTGAGATAAGAAGAGAACCAGGGGGATTCTCTGCAGGAAGGCACGAGTCCCCAGACTCCTCCTCCTTCCTAAGCAGCTGGGACCCCCTGCCACAGTGGCAGAGACTACAAGTGACTCTCTTGGAGCAAAACCACTGGGTGTGGGACATGATAATGAACAAATCCAAGAAAAGTGAATGTTGGGACCCCTAGGTTTCTTCTCAGCTTCTAGCATTCTAGCAGGAGACTAGAAAAGCCTCTTCTGAGGACCCTGACCAACCCAGGAGAAAATATCTAGAATCTGACATTGAGTTTTCCCAATAAAATAGCTGAGTGACCACCCTGTGGTGGAGCTACAGTGAGCAAGCACTCAGCAGTGCACCTGCAGTCCCAGTCAGCCCACCCCTCACCTACAGCCCCCAGTCAGCCCACCCCTCACCTACAGCCCCCAGGCAGCC
>NW_012115266.1:1526131-1553802 GCF_000951035.1 Colobus angolensis palliatus | reverse complement strand
CCACCCCTCACCTACAGCCCCCAGTCAGCCCACCCCTCACCTACAGCCCCCAGGCAGCCCACCCCTCAGCTACAGCCCCCAGGTAGCCCACACCTCATTCTTAAGTGTGAGCCAAGTGATGCCCAGGGATCCACAGACACATTAGGAAATCTTCCAGGGTATGAAAGACAGAGGCCCAGAGAAACGGACCGTGCATGGAAAAGAAAACTAGGAGAAAAGTGGTTTCAACGGCCTTAGAGAGACTAAGAAAAATTATTGATCTATGAAACAGGAAAATGATTCTTATAAAAAAAACTCAGGATACGAAGAAAGCAAAAAAGTAATCAGTGATGAAAGACCTAGAAAGTACAAAAACTAGAACTAATCAGAGGAGAAAGCAACAGTGGGCCAGACCAGAAAATCCAACATTTATGCCGTAAGAGTTCCAGAAATACTGAATATTAACAATGAAGGGGATATAATAATTCCAGAACATTTCCCAGAACTCAAGGCCATGAGTTTCTGAAGGGAAAGGACCCACCTTGGGCTCCGCACAGTAGCTAGAAAAGAGACTGGAACCAAGACAGCATGAGCACATTCTGCAGCACTGGGAATAAGAGATGATCCTCTATGGTTCTAGAAAGAATAAAACAGTTTTCATACAGAGGATCAAGAAAAACATGATGTCAAAATTCCACCAGCAACACTGGAAGCTAGAAGAAATGCAGCAAGGCCTTCAAACGTCCGAAGAAAAACTATTTCCAACCTCAAGTTCTACTCCCAATCTGAATTATCATCTAACCATGAGGATAGACTAAGATATTTTTCGACACGTAAGGTCTGAAAAAAATTACATCCCATATACTCTTCCTCATGGAAGCTACTGGAGAAGGCACTGTGCCAAAATGAGGCTGTGAATCCCACGAGGAAGATGCGGGCTCCAGGAGTCAGGAGCCCAAACATGAGAAAGAAGCCAGTGAACCCCTTAGCATGATGGTAGAGTGGAGTCCAAGATAGGAGCTGCACGCCGGCCTGGAAACGAGCCCCAGCCAGGTAGCTTGGGAAAAGCCTTCACGACAGGACTGACAGTGCCCCCATGTCTGGGCATGTTGAGAAGACCGTTACACAACCAGAGGAGAGGTTAGGGTTACGTTAGTGTTGCATGCATAGAAGACTAAGTACTGGGTATGAACAGGAAAGGAAAGGTAAAGAAGTTCAGGAAATTATAATTCATAAAGGCTTAGCAGGGAGCACAGTTTTCATTGTCATAAAATGTAAAGACTCAATGCTAATCTAACAAAGTCCATCTCATGTCTGGGTATGGGAAATGTGTGTGTTGGGAGGGGTTGGTATGTGAGTGGGAGAGGAAATAAAGCTAAATCCACATTTCCCATGGTACAAAAACAACAGATCACACCAAAATGAAAAGCTGAGGAGTAATTCAGACCTGTTATTTATACTTATGGAAGCAAATATTAAAAGATTCCGTTAAAAGAGTTGAAAGTTCCTGGAGAGCAGAAGATAAGGAACAATAGTCAGGGTACTACTATTTTTTGTCACAAGCCTGGTACAATTATCTGGCTCTCTAAACTATATGTGTGTGTGATTTGGATAAAAATAATAAACTGAGATTAAGAAAGAATAAAAGATAAAGAGATCAGTCTAGATGTAGCACAGAAAGACAGACTGCAAATATAGAAGAGAAGTTAAGAGAAACAGTCAAGAGTTAGAGGGGCTAATGTGTCTGTCTGGTGAGCATTACGGAAGGAGAGAGGAGAGAAAATGGGGGCGATGCATCTTTGGAGTGAGGATATCCATGAGTTTTCCAGAACTGACGATAGCTGTGGATGCTCAGATTTAGGAAACCTAATGAACTCTAAGAAAGACAAACAAAAAGAAAAACCAAAGGCAAAAAGAAAATCTCAAATGCACCAGAGAACAAAGATACATTACCTAGACTCACAGCTGACTTCTTGTTGTAATGGGAAACTGCAGACTATTTTCAAAGCACTGGCAGAAAAAACCTGACAATCTAGAATTGTATACCCAGTAAAAGTGTGTTTACTCACCAAGGTCCAGGCTAGGCACATTTCTTTTTTTCACTGTATACTCTTTTGCTGAATGATTTTATCAACTCTTGCTTTTGAATATTTTAATCTTTTGAAGATTTTAAAATCTGTTTTCACCAAACCTACTCTCTGTCTCACACTCCAGACCCTAAAATCCTTATTGTTTCCTTTCCCAAATGAAATGGTGGGCTGTCCACATGTGCTCTTATCATTCCTCATCCCCATTCATCCTTTAACCTATTGCATTCAGATTTCTTCCTCCTGCCCACAGACTCTCAAAGGCAATCAACCAGCTCCTTATTGGAAAACCTAGGGCTCTCTTCACTCTTCTTGAGAGCTTTGGACCCTACTGTGTTCCAGAACCACATCCCAGCTTCCAGTCAGAAATCTCTACCTTTGATTCAGCATGTCCAGCCCTCCACCCACGGTCTTCACCTGCACCCCTTGCACTGTTCCAGCCGCTCTCTCCTCCTGTGCCTGCTCTCCATCCATGGTGTTACCATCTGCCCAGTAACACAGCCCCTGTGTCAGTTCTGACAATTACCTTGCTCTCTTCCCCCATATCCAAGGGTTGCCAAATCTACTGATTCTGGCTCAGAAATGTCTTTTATTAGTTTTATTTTTGATAAATGTAAATCATATTTATTGTGGAATTTTAAAAAATACAAATAAGTAAAAAGAAACAAATTACATCCAATCTGAATCTCATTCCCTAGAGATGATCATTTGGTGAATATATTTCAGACTTTTTCTATACACACTGAAATAAGTATATGTTGTTTGGTTACAGATTATATGTAAACAAAAATAAGATATTATACAAACTGTTTCAGTGTGTTTTTATTACTTATCAATATAAGTAATATAGATAACACCTTGCTTTTATTACTCATCAGTATGTTATGAATGTTTCCTGTGTAAATAGATTTATATACCATTTTAATTGCTGTACATACCCCATACTATAGCAGCACCTTGATTTATATAAAAATTCACTTTACACTGAACATGTAGATGTTTTATATATTGTGGAAATATAAACAATACTGTAGTAGTGGTGTTGGTCTTCTTTCTGTTCCTAGAACCATCCACCCTCCCCCTCTTGCCACAGGGCCTTTGCACCTGTGGTTTCCTCTGCCTACAACACTCTTAGCATCCACTTTCAATCCACCTCCACCCAGCGAACTCCCCCTAATCCAAACACGCCTCCTCAGGGAAGCCTTCCCTGACTGCCATGCTTGCTCAACACATCCCATCCCCTCAGCCCATTACTGCTCCTTTGCCACATATTCCACGGTTCCACTCTGACCTTTAATTACGTGATGATTCATACGAGAACAATCACTTTAGACTGTGAGTGCTGGGAGGGAAGGGACCATAACTCTCTTGCTCACTGCTGTCTTTCCTGTTCCTGAGATCATGGGCATTCAAAAATATTTATGGAATGAATGAATAAATGAGTGAAAAAAATGATACAATGCATATGTTGAAAATGTCTCGAATCTGTGTTTTTTTCCTTCATTGTTACCACCCCTGCCTGGGTTCAGGTCTGTGCTCCTGCAACAGCCTCCTAATTAACCTCGCTTTCAACTTCTTCCACTTTGCCATTAGCACTAATTTTCCAAAACATAAACCAGACAAAAGTAAGCAGAGAAAAAGCAGTAATCAGAAAATGCAAAATAAGATGGTATTGTACATTCCTAGTGGGGTGTAAAATGGTATGGCCGCTGTGGAAAGATATCGTGGTTCCTCAGAAAGTCACTATACGATCCAGCAGTTCCACTTCTGGGTATGCACGCAGAAGAAGTGAGAGCAGGGGCTCAACAAGATACTTGCTACATCAATGTCCATTGCAGCATTAGGGTAAACAAAACGTGGTTCATCCCTACAATGGAATATTATGCAGTCGCAAGAAGAGAGGACACTGTGACACATGCTACAACATGGATGGCACTTTAAAAACACTGTGCTAAGTGAACTAAGCCAGATACAAAGGGACAGAAATTGTATGAGTCCATTTATGTGAAGGACTTAGAAGAGTCAAAAGAAAGAAAGTAAAATAAGGGTTACCAGAGCCTGGGGAAAGGGGATGATGGAGAGTCTGATGGGTACAGAATCTCTGTTTGGGATGATGAAAAAGTTCTGGAAAAATTCAGTGATGGTGGTTGTGTGACACTGTGAATATATTTCATGCCACTGAATTGTATACCTTAAAGGTTTAAAACAGTAAATTTTATGTTATGCATATTTTGCCACAATCTTAAAAGACAAGGCACAGAGCAGAATGTATGGAATGCTGCCATCTGAATGGGAAAAAGGAACCTAAATAAAAGTTAAAACTTCAAAAAACAAAAAGTTGCTACAAATAAGTCCCTATGTGTCAAAAATCAGACAAAGAATGCAAATAGATTAAAGAAACCTACTGAACATGGGTTATTAGATTTGCTTTTCAAAAAATTCAGCTATATTTAGCTTACAGAAGACACACCTAAAACAAAACTGCCACACAGAAAGTGCAAAACTAAAGGAACATTCTAAAGCCTAACTCACTAGTACTGCACTAGAAAAGAAAACATGGTGCAGCAACATTACCGTCAGACAGGAAAGAACTGAAGGCAAAATGCGCCAAGATACACAGGCATAGTCATTAACAACTGATGGAATAATTCACCAAGATTGTTACATAATTCATGTAACAATCTTGAATTTGTATGACCTTCATGCTATAGATTTGAAATATATAAACCAAAATAGAATTATAAGAAAAAAGGAGACAAATTCATAATCTTAAGTGAGGGATCTCAACACATCTTTATCAAAAACATAAAAAATCACACAAAATTGAATAAGCAATTAGCAGATTTAAACAACAAAATAAACCAGTGAATGGATAGATAACTGCCCCCAACAAATAGAGAATATACATGTTTTTCAAATTAATATAGAATATTTTCAAAATTGATTGCATTAGGTCATAAAGGAAGTGTTCATTAATTTCAAAGAATTGATATGCAGACTACATTGTCTACAGAGTAATTAAATGGAAAAATTAGCAATTAAAATATCATTTAAAAATATATACACATACATACAGACACATACACGTATATATAATACAAATGTGGACACTATGAAATGTACATCTAAATAACTCATGAGGTAAGGAGAACATTACAATAAAAATGACAAGCTATTTCAAATGGATGATAGTGAAAGTACTGCCTATCAACCCTTGTAAGATGCAGTAAAGTAGTCCATAGGGGTAATTTATAGCTTTAAATGAATTTCCTGAAAAAAAAAAAAAAAAAGATTTTAAAGGTTGAAAATAATAAGGTAAGCAGTTAACACAAAAAGCTAGTAAAACAAGAGAAGGAAATAATAAAGACAGCAGTAAAGAGCAGAAATTAATGTACTTCATGAACCACAACCAAGAAAATCAATAAAACCAAAAGGTGGTGCTCTGAGAAGGCTGACAAAATAGACAACCTCTCCTGGAACTGATCGAGAAAGTCTAGAACAGGTCAAAGACCATAATTATAGATACAGAGTTCATCTTTAAATACAGAATATATGAATAGGAATATATGAATAAATTTGAAAGTTTTGAGAATTCAATACTTTTTAAGAAAAACATAAAATATCAAAATTGACTCAAGAAGAAACAAAAAAGAAAATATTAACTACAAAAGAAAGTGAATGAGTAACCTATCACCTTCACCACTCCAACTCTGATAGACACCAAACCCAGAAAGTTTTTCAGACAAGTTTTTTCAAACGTTCAATGAATAAATAAATCCTACCTTACCCAGACTTTTTTAGAGGCTAGAGAAAAAGAAGCCAGTGGGGTTGGGATGGGGAAGCCTAACTAATGCATTTTATTAGGTAATACAATATTGATACCAAAATGAAAGAATGTATGAGAAAGAAACATTACAGGTGTATCTCACTTGTGAACAAAGATTCAAAAATCCTAAAGAGCTAAATCTTGCTGTGCATACAAAAGATAATATTAGATCTTTTGATACTAATATTGATATTATTGATATAGATAACATAATGATCAAATTGGGCTTAATCCCTGGAATGCAATGGCAGATTAACATTGGAAAGTTTATTGTAATAGATATGAGATTAAAAGAGGAAAACAATCTGATCATTTCAACAAATACATAAAAAGGCACTCAATAAAATTCACCAGTCCCTTATTATAATTCTGATAGCTATAATAATAGCAAATTCCTTAGGAAACTGGGAATAGAAGGAAGCATCCTTAACCTGAGAAGGGCACGTAACAGAGAAGCCAGTCAGTCCTGCAACAGCCACTTCCCCTTACCCAACAGTGGCAGCAACTGTAGTGGAGCATGTGGTTGGCTCACCTCAAGAGTGCATTTCCGGCCGGGCGTGGTGGCTCAAGCCTGTAATCCCAGCACTTTGGGAGGCCGAGACGGGCGGATCACGAGGTCAGGTGATCGAGACCATCCTGGCTAACAATTCACCGTCTCTACTAAAAAAAAGATTACAAAACAACTAGCCAGGCGAGGTGACGGGCGCCTGTAGTCCCAGCTGCCTGGGAGGCTGAGGCAGGAGAATGGCGTGAACCCGGGAGGCGGAGCTTGCAGTGAGCTGAGATCCGGCCACTGCACTTCAGCCTGGGTGACAGAGCGAGACTCCGTCTCAACAAAAAAAAAAAAAAAAAAAGAGTGCATTTCCCAGCTTCCTATATAGTTGGCCTGACCACATGACTAGGCTCTGGCCAAAGGGCTACTATCAGTGGAAGTGATTTTAACAATTGCTGGTCTTGCCATGAAAGGTTAAGCACTCGCCCTCCTGTTTTCTCTTCCCCAGTGTCTGGAAGATGAATGTAAGGGTAGGGGCTGGTGCAGCCTTCTTAGACCACAAAATACAAGTCCTCCATTGAAGATGTCAGGGCAACTAAGATAGAAATCTGAGACAATAATATTGATTAGCCACCGCATTAGTCCTGAAATGGTTGTAGTTTTGAGTCTCGGTTATAGCATCTGAGTATGTATTCTACCTAATAATGGCATCTCTCAAAAACCTACGGCAACTATCTTATTTAGGGCAAGGCAAGGGAATTTTAGAAGTATTTAGAATTTAGGAGCAATTCAACAGTGCCCCAAACCAGAACTTCCATTCGTCACTGTGAGGTTCTGGACAGTATAATAAGGCAAGGAAAAAGGAAAAGAGTACAAAGATGGGGAAGGTATCACGGTCCAATATCTGTGACAAGATCATTGTTTAAATAGAAAGTTGAAGGAAATCCACAGACAAATCATTACAAACAAGCATCTCATTCACGCCTGGAGCGGGATTGAGAACCCCAGATCAGACCCATATGTAATCAAACCCTGAGAGCTGATGGGGCTGCACTGCAGATATTGTGGACTGTGTCTGTGTTTTGCCATATATGATGCTAGACAATTAATTGTCCATATGGAAAAAAATAAAATTGAATCCCTACCTAATGCCAGTCATGAAAATCAATTCCAGGTGTTTTAAAGCTCAGTGACAAAAGCAGAAATGTAAAACTTTTAGTAGAAATTCTAACATCACATTTATCCCACCTTGATCTAGATTGCAGTGAGCATCATTCCATTAAAGGCGCTGTCCTGGAGGTGCAGATTGCCTCAATGCGGGCACACTGGCAACACTGCAACACTTTTTGGGTCATCCTGCCCTGTGGCTTGCTGAGAGGGTAACAATAATGTTCAAGGAATACTCATGATATCCTCTGTCAAATTCACTTCCTACAGGCATATTGAATCCTGAAATTTTAGAGTCTTGTGGTTGAAAAGACCTAAAATACAGTTTTGTTTTTTTTTTAAATGGGTTCTCACTATGTTGCCCAGGCTGGTCTCGAACTCCTCGGTTCAAATAATCCTCCTGCTTCAGCTTCCCAAAGTGCTGGGACTGCAGGTGTGAGCTACCCTGCCCAGCTCAGTGACATATATTCTAAACTCATTCTTAATTCACTGGCCATCCTGACATACTGCTTGCTATAACACACTTAATAACATTGAATTAAATATTTAAAACCTTTTAGATGGCTATTTGAACTGGTAAAAAATTAAGGAAACCCAAGAGAGGGCAAAATTCAGAGGGGCCAAAGCTGAAGCCCGAAGCGACCTCTGAAGCCTCTGCTGATCCCAGCAACCAAAGGCGCCTGTTAACGGCTGCGCGGAGGAGAGGGGAGCTACGACCCAAAGGCGCTCGTTAACCGCTGCGTGGAGGAGACGGGGGCTACGACAACCCTAGCAATGGCAAGCACCTACAAGGACATGTGCAACCTGCTGGGCTGTGCTCTAGGTGCTTTACGTATATTAACCCCAGTCGAAGGCACACTCGACGTAGAAGGTCTGCTGTGGGATCTACACATGGACCAGAACTGCGGAGGGCTCTACCCTGGGAACAAATGCCCTGAAAACAAACGGCAAGGAAATGTGTGTGTGATCCTGGCTGGTGGGAGGGGAGGAGGCTCACTTCAGGTTGAAATCTGAATTCATACTGTGCAGCCTAATAAAAAAAAATTAGCCAAAAATTATAAGTCGTCGAAGTTGGAAGTGCCACCAAGCTCCAAGGGGAAGCAAACAAACCTCTGAAGAGCACATTCTCAAAACAAGCCTTGAAGAACCCCCACAGGGAAAGGCCCAGTGATTATAATTCACAGTTAAAAAAATCACAAAATACGTGAGGTCCCAACCATAAGGAGAAAAATTCAAGAAATGAAACAAACACAGAATGAGACAGAGACTTTACTTTAGTTAGGAGCTACAGAGAAGATATTTAATATTTTTAAATATAAAATAAGAAATCAAAAGTGTGAGTAAGCAACAAGAGACTACCAAAAACATGACCATCCAGACTTGACCTTCTGCTCCATCAGAATTCTGATGGCAATAATTAATCTAGTTAATCAGAGACTAAAGGCCACGTGAAGAAACAGTATCACAGACTGTACAATCTATGCCTGAAATCTTAGGGTTTGGGCTGGGTGCAGTGGCTTACACCTGTAATCCCAGCACTTTGGGATGCCGAGGTGGGAGGATTCCTTGAGCTCAGAAATTTGAGACCAGCCTGGGCTACATAATGAGACCCTATTTCTAAAATAAAAAATTTTTAAAAAGCTGGCTTGTGATCTCAGGAGGTTGAGGCAGGAGGATTGCGGGAGCCCAGGAGGTCAAGGCTGCATTGAGCTATGATATTACCACCTCTCCATATCAATTCATCCAGCCTGGGTGACAGAGTGAGATCCTGTCTCAAAAATAATGAAACTGAGTCTGGATTTTCTTAAAGTCAATCAATATATGAAGGGCTAATTAAAGCTGTCCTAAAAGGCTGAGTGCAGTGGCTCACATCTGTAATTCCAGCACTTTGGGAAGGTGGGCGGATCACTTGAGGCCAGGGGTTCAAGATCAGCCTGGCCAACATGGTGAAAACCCATCTCTACTAAAAATACAAAAATTAGCTGGGCATGATGGTGCATGCCTGTAATTCCAGCTAGCGGGGGACTGAGGCATGAGAATTGCTTGAACCTGGGAGGCGAAGGCTGCAGTGAGCCAAGATCATACCACTGCAGTCCAGCCTGGGCAAAAGAGCCAGACTTTGTGTCAAAAACAAAAACAAAACAAAACAAAAAAAAAAAAGTCCTAAAAATTATCTACACTCATGGTATAAAACCAATTCTTGCTTTTCTGAGAGGAAGAGAACTCTCTCCATTCTAATGGACAGTGCTCCTTCTCACTCTATGAAATAATTGTCCAAAAATGTATAATCTAACACTTATAGGCAAACCTCATTTTACTGTACTTTGTTCTATTGGGCTTCACAGGTAATGCTTTTTTTAATAAAACAAATTGAAGGTTTGTGTCAACTCTGCATCAAACAAGTCTATTGGCGCCATTTTCCAAGAGCATGTGCTCATTTCATGTCTCTTTATCACATTCCTGTAATTCTTGTAAAGTTTCAAACCTTTTCATTATTGTTATGTCTGTTATAGTGACCTGCAATCCGTGTTCTTTGATGTCACTAGTGTAATTGTTTTGGAGTACCACGAGCCACATCCATATAAGAGCACGAACTTAACTGATGAATGCTGAGTGTGTTCTGACTGCTCCACCAACTGGCGGTTCCCTGTATCTCTCCCTCTTCTCAGGCCTCCCTATTCCCTGAGACACAACAGTCTTGAAATTAGGCCAATTAACAACTCTACAATGACCTCTAAGTGTTCAAGAGAAAAGAAGAGTCCCATGTCTCTCACTTCAAATCAAAAGATTAAGCTTAGTGAGGAAGGCATGTTGAAAGCCAAGATAGTCTGTGAATCAAAGGAAAAGCTTTTGGAGGAAATTAAAAGTGTTACTCCAGTGAACACACAAATTATAAGAAAGCAAAACATTGCTGACATGAAGAAAGCATCAGAGGTCTGGAGAGAAGATGAAACCGGCCAAAGCCTAATCCAGAGCAAGGCACTAACGCTTGTCAATTCTATTAAGGCTGAGAGAGGTGAGGAAGCTGCACATCAAAAGTTGGAAGCTAGCAGAGGCTGGTTCATGAGGTTTAAGGAAAGACACCACCTCCATAACAGAAAAGTATGAGGAGAAGCAGCAAGTTTTCCAGATGACCCAGCTGAGATCATTTATAAAGGTGGCTACACTGAACAACAGGTTTTCAGTGTAGATGAAGCAGCCTTCTATTAGAAGAAGATGCCACCTAGAACTTTTGCAGCTAGAGAAGAGAAGTCAATGCCTGGCTTCAATGCTTCAAAGGACAGGCTGGCCCTCTTATTGGGATATGATGCAGTTGGTGACCTTAAGTTGAAGCTAATGCTCATTTCCCATTCTGAAAATCCTAAGGCTCTTAAGAATATTGCTAAAACTACTCTGCCTTGTGCTTTGCAAATGGAACAACAAAGCCTGAATGACAGCACATCTGTTTACAGCATGATTTACTGAATATTTTCAGCCCACCATGGAGACCTACTACTCAGAAAAAGATTCCTTTCAAAATATTACTGTTCATTGACCAGGTACCTGGCCCCCCAAGAACTCTGATGGAGCTGTGCAAGGAGATTAATTTTGTTCTCATGCCTTCAAACACAATATCCATCCTGTAGCCCATGGATCAAGGCGTCATTTTGACTTTCAAGTCTCATTATTTAAGAAATACATTTCATAAATCTATAGCTGCTATTGATAGTGATTCCTCTGATGGATCTGGGCAAAGTCAATTGAAAACCTTCTGGAAATTATTCCATTCTATGTGCCATTAAAAATATTCATGATTCATGGGAGGAAGTAAATATATCAACATTGAAAGGAGGTTAGAAGTTGATTCCAGCCCTCGTGGATGACTTTGTGGGGTTCAAGACTTCAGTGGAGGAAGTCACTGCAGATGTAGAAATAGCAAGAGAATTAGAATTAGAACTGGAACCTGAAGATGTGAATGAATTGTTTCATTACCATGATAAAACTTTAATGAATGAGGAATTGCCTCTTACAGATGAGCAAAGAAAGTGGTTTCTTGAGATGGAATCTGCTCCTGGTGAAGATGCTGTGAACATTGCTGAAATGACAATACAGGATCTAGAATATTCCATAAACTGAGTAGATAAAGCAGTGCAGGGCTTGAGAGGATTAACTCCAATTTTGAAAGTTCTACTGTGGGTAAAATGCTATCAAACAGCATCACATACTACAGAGAAATCTTTCCTGAAAGGAAGAGTCCGTTGATGTGCCAAACCACATTGTCTTATTTTCAGGAACTGCCACTGCAGCCCCAGCCTTCAGCCCCCGCCACCCACATCAGTCAGTAGCCATGACATTAAGGCAAGACCCTCCGTCAGCTAGAAGCTGACAACTCGCTGAAGACTCAGATGATTGTTAGCATTTTCTAGAAATAGTGTTTTTAAATTAAGGTATGTACTGTTTAAATAGAATGCTATTGCACACTGATTCAACTGCAGCATGTTTATGGTTATATAAACATAATTTCTACATGCATTAGGGAACCAAAAACCTTGTGTGGCTTGCTTTATTGTGGTTTGCTCTGTTGTGGTTGTGGAGCTGAAGCTGCAGTACCTCCAACGCATGCCTGTATGTTGCTGCCTACACCAAAAAAGGCCTGGTATAAACGTTTTTATATTTTATATTTTACGTTAAATTATTAAGTTTTATATTTTACAGTTGCTTTAAAAAACTACATAGCAAATCAATGTTTAACATATACAAAAATGGTTAAGAAACACACTTGTAACAGTACTGGAAAGGTAGATGTTAATTACTTTAAAAATCTGGCCAGGCATGGTGGCTCATGACTGTAATCCCAGCACTTTGGGATGCCATGGCGGGTGGATCACCTGAAGCCAGGAGTTCGAGACCAGCCTGGCCAACATGGTGAAACCTCGCCTCTACTAAAAATACAAAACTTAGCTGGGTGTGGTGGCAGTTGTCTGTAATCTCAGCTACTCAGGAGGCTGAGGCAGTAGAATTGCTAGAACCCGGGAGGCGGAGGTTGTAGTGAGCCAAGATTACGCCATTGCACTCCAGCCTGGGCCAACAACAGCAAGACTTCATCTCAAGAAAAAAAAAAAAAAAAAATTAAAATCCATCAATAAGTTTTCAATAAAATAATCAGAAAACATTTAACTACCTCTTCAGTTTACATCAGTACCATTTTAATCATGCAGATTAATTTATCGTTTAAAAATAATTCCCAATTTTTTATGGCTAATGAAACAACAACAAAAAGTTGGGATTCACTGTTTCAAGTTTCGGGGGTAAGGCACTAAGAGAGGAACTAAAAAGTTCCATCTCTATTTGGAGGAGGAAGATGAACGAGTAAAACCCTTGTCTACCACAGCAAGAGGGCAGGAGACAATCTTTACAGGTGTGGAGGTTCCCCCAGGAAACCTGAAAGCAGAAGTTGCTAACAATGGAAGCTTCTTGGAGGGAGACAGACTATGGGGAGAAGTGGAACAGGATATTATCACTTTCCACTGGAGCCTTGACTGTAGTAATCAATTTTTACCCATGCCATCACTAAAAACAAATACAAAAAATTAGCTGGGCATAAGGGCACATGCCTGTAGTTCCAGCTACTTTGAAGGCTGAGCTGGGAGGATCACCTGAGCCCAGGGGGTTGAGGCTGCAGTAAGCCACGATTGCACCTCTGCACACCAGCCTGGGTGACATAGTGAGACCCTGTCTGAAAAAAAAGTTATAAAATAAAATAAAAAATGCTGTCATGTGTTTTTCTCTCTGTTGATGGCCAATTATAATAACAATCCCTCGTAGCCTGTATGCAGCAGAGACTCCCATGAGAGTAAGACTAACTCGCACTAAGAAAATTACATTCCATTGCCTCGTGCTCATGACTTCGTTGTGGGGAGTAAAAAGGTAAAGGAAATGGAAAGTTACTGATGGCGATGATGCCACAAGTGCGAGTGAAGCAAGCAACGGAGGATCCCCTGCTTCTGTTCCTTCACCTGAGCCAAGTGTCTCCACATGAGGACAGGCGGCATGTATGGAGAGACACCAGCACGAGGTCAGGGGTCTGCCACCAAAAGACCTCACTGCTTGGGCGAATTTACCTATTCTTTAGCTTTTCCAAAAGCAGCACACAAACTTTATTAGTATTTCCACAGATGACTGGTTTCTCAGTGATGGATTGATTCCAACCAAATCACAATGCATTATCAGAATGTCACGCATCGATTTATGATGGACATAACGTCCTTTTCCAGTGCCCAAAATGTTCACATTCTTTCTCCAAGGCCTCTCATTTCTCAGTATGGAGCTACTAGGAAGCTAAGTCAATGGCCAGACAGTTGCATGTTGAGCACAGAATTCGAGGTGTGTAGTCATCAAGTAGATTGGGAGGGCTCTAAGTCTCTTGCCCACCACACACAGCACTTCCCTGGAGAAGGCAGCTCCGTGCCCTCACACACAGTGCCTCTGTCACCTGCCAGCACTGGACACACTCTGGGCCTCCTTTCCTCTGTTCCAGTGCTGACCGACCGCCCTCGTGACAGTCCATTCTTTCTTATGTGCGTCGGTGGCCAATTAAGCTAGGAAGCTGCTTCTAGACAAGAAGCTGTTTCTTTGGCCTTCCATTCTGACGTAATTCAAGTTAAGCCTTTCTTAGAGTCATCTGGTTTCCAAGTCCTTAGGAGTTACCTCACTTTGTCCCCAGTTACAGTCTACACCCTGCTCTAGGCTTCATGGTCATTTGACCTGCCTGGTCCCCCACACCCAGCCAGCAGCTGAGCAGCCCCCATCCCCAGGAGCCCACCACCCTGCACGGCTCTGTCATCTGGACACCACCACCTGGTCCTCCTCTGCATCCGACATCTCCATCCGGGCAGGCTGCTCTGGCTTGACAGCGTCACAGGGTCCAGGCTTTCTTCCTCTATCCTTCTTCCTCCTTACCCAGAGCTGCATCTTTAGTTTCCTCATCAGTCGTGTTATGGCGTTTCCAACGTTCAGAGAAGTATATGGCCTCACAGACTAAACCAATGATAGCTCAAATATTTTCAGACAGTCAACCCTATACTGTCTGCAATTACTTTTTAAAAATCAATTTGTTTTTCCACTTTGGTTGTGTGAACTAAGTTTCATGGACTTCTGGATTTCTACCCATGGGTGCACCCCCACATCACTGTCCCGTCACTGGGGCTCTCAGTGACTTCAGCAGGAGCTCTGCAATGGAAAAATCACGTGGAGACTGTGGTTAGGGTCGTCAGACATTGGGACTAGGAAATGTTCTCCCTTTCCAACATGTAACTTAAGGCTAGGCAGACATAAGAGCAGAAAGCGAGCAGCCCGCAGCAAGAGCTAAGGGAGGGCAGACAGCACAGACACCAGACGCCAACTTTCACAGGGCAGCCGAGGAAACTGATGCACCCAGTGCTGTCAAGCATGGCAATGAGGTCCGCCTCCTACTTCAGCCACATCGTCTACTTCCAGTCCCTGAATCCACGTGACAATCGGCCCTGTCACCCCTTGACCACACCTCCTGGCTGGGGGAGAACTTTTCTGAGAAAATTTCAATGTAGAGTAAACCAATTCATAGAACTTTTTAAAAATAGGATGTGGAAATATTACAGTTAACGCTCAACAATGACATGGTTAGCACTTGTCTGAGGGGCTAGAGGATGCGAACCAAAACCCAAGAAAAATTACGCCCCTTGAAGTGTGAGCCACTAGTATCTTGACTAAATTAGTTGGCCAAGATAATACCAAAAATCCATACCAGGTTCATGCAAAAGTGGCTGCTTCTCGCTGGTCTCGCCATTCTGGACAACGAGCATCAGGACTAGGTTGTTGAGAAGTAACTGTAACACGTGCAGTGCTAGCCATTCTGGTTTCTCTAGACTATGCTCCACTTACTGACTTCTAAGCAACCTTACTTCGTATTTAACAGCGGAGGACTTGTGATTACTTACAATTTCAGACACTGGGATTCGGTACAGACTTTGTGTCCCATGAACTAAGAGTTATTCTATAAAGATTAAAAAAGAAAATGTATTCAGATGGTTACTCCTTACATAGAGAATTAGCTAAGCATCTGGTGTTTTTCAACACATTGTGAGAATCTCAACACCAGATAGTTATAGGTATTATTGATAGATACCTAATCATGAAGTGGGAGTTTCCAATGTGATGCAACTAGCGCCACCAAACGCAGCCACACATGCCCAGGGAGTCAGTGTGTGTGTGGAGCGGTGTCCTAAGGCTGTTCTTCCTTCCCAAGATGTCTTCCAGGGAGTCATTGTGTGTGCGGAGCAGGGTCCTAAGGCTGCTCTCCCTTCCCAAGATGTCTTCCTGGAGTTCTTCTCCCCCTGACCTGTTTAAATCTCTATTTTTTTTTTGTGCTCCTCTCCCTACCGAACAGCTCTTTCCCCCAAAAAAATCTGAATGCTAATAGGAAGTACACATTAAAGAACAATAGATAAAGTGTCGTTCGTCTTCAGATATACCAGTGCTAAAGCAGTCCACGCTGTAATATTACTAACAATATCAAAGCATGTTAGTAATCACTTAAGTGTGCCATGTGATCACTGGGGACTTTCCTCATTTTAGGAAGGGATTATTACCACTCCTTCCTAATTACATTTTGTGATTAGCTCAGAAGTCATCTTCAGGGGCATTAGAGAAGAAACAAACTCCTCCTCTAATGTATCTCTGGGTGCTGCTGAACGTGAGGGCAGCTGCACCTTAAACCATTGGGAGAAGTTCCCAAGTATTGCTCAGAAGAGACGCTCACCAAGGAGCTCAGAACATTTGCAATGGAAGTGGTTCAATAGGCTGTGGTGACAAGGAGGGGAACGTGTACAAAACACCATGTGACAAAAACCAAACTAGATGAATTCTAAACAAATACAGCATTTGATTTAGAATTCTGTGACAGGGCTGTCCCTGTGCCCAGTGTGGGCATGCATCTGTATCAGTGTGCTCTTTGAAGTCATGTACACAGGTCTCATCTCTGCGACGCACTGGCCACTTCTGAGCAAGGCTGCATCTTAGTCTTGGGTTTCCTACCAGAGCTAGAACAGCACCTGGCACACAGTCCGTGTGTGCTGTCAGCCTCATGCCATCTCATGGAGCATAGGGGTTGGTAGCTAATACAAACGCCCTAAAGAGAGGCAAAGTCTTTGCCCTGTCCTCTGTGCTCCAAGCGCCCGCACGCTCAGCTCTCTTGACTGGCCGTCGGAGCTGAGGTCAGCCCCAAATCCCCCCTCGCTTGGCCTGCCCTCACCTCACTGCTCTGGTGTGCATGATTGACGGGTCTTCTGCCCCTGCTCTCACCACCTGTGCCTCTGTTTAGTGACCCATCCTGCTCCCCATGGGAAACAGCTCATGGCACCTGAAACTGGGGCAAGCTGCTAACTTTGACTTCTTCTGGAGAAAGCTACCATTTTAGAGATGAACACGATGTTGCTGAATACTGTATTAATTGAGAATTCATCTAATTTGGTTTCTCCTTTAGAGATAGAAGAGTTACAGCTTTCCGCCCTCATGGGTGCCTAGGGTGGCAGGTCTAGCTATCCTGCCACCTGGCCTGTCCACCTGTGGGTCAGACCTGGGCCTGTTCAGAGAGGGCTCTGACAGCTACTTCACTGCTCTTGTCCTTGGCCCTCTCAGACCTGCCCTGAGTTGGGGCACAGGGTGGACCGGCCCTCCCTGTCCAGAGGAACGAAAACTGTTCCCTTGAGGAAATGGCGTGGAGGCTTGTGGAGGCAGTCTAGGGGGGACCCACTGTAACTGTGGAGGGAGGGCGACAGGCCCACGAGTATCTACAGAGGCAGGAGGAGGCCAGCAGGCATTTACTAGAAATCACTGCGTGGCCAGGACCATGGTCAGTGCTTCAGGGGACACCAAGGATAACTATCTATTTAACACATGGTGCCTGTCCTGGAGGAATCCACCAAGTCAGCAGGGACACGAGACATAGGCAACGGAAACAGTACAGCACATAAGAGAATAATCCACCAGCACACTGTGCAATACTGACTGTAAACGCCACAGAAACTCAGAATAATCAACCAGCACACTGTGCTATACCGACTGTAAACACTGCAGAAACTCAGAGGCAGCACAGTTCAGCACAGACGGAAGAAGTGAAAACCAAATGCTCTTGAAGGAGGTGGAACTTGACATCAGCTTTTAAGGCGGCAAGGTTTCTTCACTATTGCTCAACAGGACGGCCCAGTTTAAATAACAGCGTCAGCAAAGACTCGCATCAGGAATGAGCACGGAGTGCGGGGCAGTGAGGGTCTCTGACTGCAGTGGACACTAAGTGGAAAATCACTTCCATGGCTCCAGATAGACTGCTCTGTCAGTGCCCATCTAAAAATTAAAGAGTTAGAAAAGATCTGGACAACTCTGCCTCAGAAAAGCCTTCTAAAAAAACTACACCACAACATGATAACCTCATCTTTAGCAAAAAAGTTTCCAGAGAAGCGGACTCTTGAATATCCTCTATTATGATGTTCATTATGTTACTAAAACCAGTAGCATCAACAATGTGTCAGAATTCACATTTATTACCAGATTGGTAATGGAATTATTAAAGTTACAGAATATCAGGACACGGATTTGTATTAAAGAGTTTTTATTAATATGATAAGCTAGTTAATAAGTTAGCCAGTTCACCCCCCAACCCTAACAAGTGACCATCGGGTCAGCTCACACGCTCAGCCTGCTGGCCTCCAGCCTGAGCTGAACTGCTTCTATGGCCTCTACTAGGTTAGATATGTCTGAACCACACTGGGCTGACAGAGTCTTGGTTGGGAACTCACACAGAATGAAACAACCAGCAAAACGTTCTCTGACTGCTTCCTTACCACTGACAATAAATTGGTAGAGATTCCAGCATATCATCAGTATTACAGATGTCGAGATAAAAATCATCAGGCCCAATTAAGTGGAGAGGCATCAGATCAAGTAATTATGTGCATAAAAAATACAAATACACATCTCATGTTGTTCCTGGCACACCATTTACAATAGAGAAATCTTTTGTAACCTTCAAAATAAAGAAAAACATGTGACCGATTGAAAAAAATCTAGTATAGATAGAGGAGGAGGAAAAGGAGAGAGGAAGAAGAGCAGAGGGAGGAGAACAAAGACGAGGATGAGGGGACGAGAAGAGGAAGGAGGAGGAGGAGAATGGGGAGCAGGGGGAGAGGAAAAGGGGGAAAAGGAGAAATAGTTGCCCTGAAAACTCTCTCATGACTGCTCCTCTGTGCAAATGCCCATTGGCTGCACCACATGGAAGCCTCAGAGGGCACTGTAACTGGGAGAGTACACAGTTAAAGTATGAGAAGTATCAAATGTCCTTGAATGTTCTAGACACAATACAGTGCAGAGTGAGTCAATACTATTGACCAGATGCCCCCAGATTACAAGAAAAATGAGTATCTTCAGAACTGTGGCCTTTTAGATCATCCTGTGTAATGTATCAGCAGAATCTGGAAGTTCCTGAAGTCATTTTTGTTTGGTCCAGAAATGTTAACAGCCATGATGAGATGACCAATTACAATGATAGCAACTGCACCCTCACCGATCCAACACACCCAGAGAGTGAAGCAAGCAGCAGGGCCCACGGTCTTATTCCGTCAAACTCAGCAAAAGTTGTCAATAGCCTGGGCACTGAATTACAACAGCTAAAGAAGCCACTGCAGAAGCTGAAGCAACAGCGCCAGGGAGCAACCAACGCCCTTCAGTGACCATGAGAGCTGATAGCGTTGATCGGTTTCAGTGTGTTTCCAGATTCACAGCCTTTCATCCCAGCCCCAAACCACTCTCCTCACACTTACCAAGGCCATCACGAAGCCATGCCCGATGGCAGAACTCTGCAGGAGCCTGGAAAGCACTAGAGGCCACGGGCTATATCCTGTAAGGTGTTTGACTGCTGTCTCTCAGGCCCAGGGTATGTGTTTGTCTTAGACTGTGGGCTAAAAGAACTGCTGCAGGCAGGCCAGGCACGCCTGTAATCCCAGCACTTTGGGAGGCTGAGGCAGGCGGATCATCTGAGGTCAGGAGTTCAAGACCAGCCTGGCCAACATGGTGAAATCCAGTCTCTACTAAAAAATACAAAAATTAGCCGGGTGTGGTGGTGGGTGCCTGTGGTCCCAGCTACTCGGGAGGCTGAGGCAGGAGAATTGCTTGAACCCAGGAGGCGGATGTTGCTGTGAGCGGAGATCATGCCACTGTACTCTAGCTTGGGTGACAGAGCAAGAGTCTGTCTCAAAAAAAAAAACAAAACAAAACCCACAACAACAACAACAACAACAACAACAACAAAACAAGAGAAAACAAACAAACAAACACACACCTCCTGGAGGTAGGAATATGCTGATCTCCATAATCAACTACAGGGCTCAATGAATGGAGAGGGTTGCCCAAACCACTGTTAATACATAAATGTTAACCTGACAGTTAACCAGCTGATTAGTTTAATTAGCAACAATTATAAACACAAGACAAGGCAAGAAATAGCAAGATGAGGTCCCAGATAAGTACAGCCTATGTCCACCTGGAGATGTGAAGACAGATCATGCATTAGCACCTGCCATAGAGCTCGAGCCAACTCAGCACAGAAGGCAGCGGGCAGAGGCAGCTGGAAGGCACTCTGCAGCTCCCCGTTCATGCTACGTGGCTGCCACGCCATTATTTACACAGACGACAGCAAAAAAGAGAGGCCAGCACAGTTTGAATCAACATAGAATGAAGACAGAGCTATAAATGGCAACAAGCCTCAGAAACACTGACGTAGGACAGCGGACAGGAGGACAGGGACAGATACAGACTATGGGCCAGACTTCCCAGCAGCGTTTGCAACCCCAGCGAAACCAGACACAGACAGCAACACTGTTAGTGGCACTGCTGACAGTAAAAACGTTTCTCAGAAGTCATGAAGGTGTGCAGTGAAGCTCATTTTATAGTTTAGAAGAAAATCATAAATGTATCCAAAAGTCTCTTAAATGCTTACATTAGAGTGACAATGTATTGCTTCCAATCCTTACCCAGCCAAAGTTATTTTTGGTGGTCCTGGAAGAGCTGATCCCGAGGGGAAAGCAGACCCATTGACTACTGATGGTAAGGCTCCCTCAAGCTGTTCGAAGTCAAAGGCAAGGATATTTGGAATTAGCAAGGATCTTTAAAGTTCCAGTCAGCCAGCCTCCAGACAAAAATGATTCTTTTTTTCTCTAAAAGTTTACATCACCATCCCTTTATAACCATGTCTGGGTCTTATTACCACAAGGAATCCACTTTCACTGGGCAGACTCTAGTGCCGAGGTGTGTCACAGGCCTGCCTGGAAGTGTGCAAAAATGCAGGGCTGGCCTCCACGGGCTGGAGGCCGTCCACAGCTGTCACTCAGCTGGCCAGGGGTATTGTCATGGAACTCTTTTTCATTTTTATAGGCTATCAATTGTGAAATATATTTAATGACAAATTTCCATAAACTAGAAAGTCTCTTACAGAGATCTTGACATTTGAAGTCTTGTTGGCAACCATGATTTTTCATGTATTGAAAAAAAATATTTTGTAACCAGTTTTAACAAATTCAAAAGCAATGTCATAATCTCTGCATTGTCCACGTTCTTTGCTTTCCCAGGTCCCATCTTTCTTTATGTTACTTATTAGCATGGCCTGTGGAGGCTGTTCACAGGGAAAGTAACAGGCAGCAAAGCCATCACTGGCCTACTTCTCTTCTACTCAGTAGCTTGAAGAAATTAACAGTACTAGATACAATTAGGTTTTCAGATTATGTGCATATATCACAGTTAAACCTCATATCCTTGTCCCCTCCTCTCTCCAAAAATGGAAACGTATCTTTAAATAAATTTATTTTTAAAACTTTAAAAAGTAGCCGGGCGCGGTGGCTCACGCCTGTAATCCCAGCAGTTTGGGAGGCCGAGGCGGGTGGATCACGAGGTCAGGAGATCAAGACCATCCTGGCTAACACGGTGAAACCCGGTCTCTACTAAAAATACAAAAAATTAGCCGGGCGTGGTGGTGCATGCCTATAGTCCCAGCTACTCGGGAGGCTGAGGCAGGAGAATGGCATGAACCCGGGAGGTGGAGCTTGCAGTGAGCTGAGATGGTGCCACTGCACTGCAGCCTGGGTGACAAAGCGAGACTCCATCTCAAAAAATAAATAAATAAAATTTAAAAAATAAAAATAAAAAGTATAGTCTTAGAAAACAAAATGCATGTTGTATTCATCCTCTGCACTTCCTCCATTCTGTGCCTGATTTAAACTGTGTGTCATCACCATTCAGTAGGGCTAGAAGACACTGAGAAAGCCCCTGGGTCCCACTGCCTCATTTACAATCAGTCTTGAGTCCGCAGGCTTCTTCCCAGGAAACCCCTTCCTGCTCTCCTCTTGCTGGTACACAGAAGGGAGTGCTCACAAGGCCCTGAGATGGGTGTCTCTTTTGCCCTCACCCGGACACCTAATTATGAGGCCCCTGTCTTTAAATGTCAGTCTGAAGAGTTTTGCATTCTTTTGGAGAAAGGATGTCATAGTTCTCAGGACTGAGGCAATTATCCGCATAAACCAGGTAAAATTACTTTTTTCCCCTTTTGCTTATTTAGCCCCAAAGTAAAGCAGAGAATCTCTTATGTACTCCATAGGTTGTAAATCCAGGGCAACTTTATGCTGGAATCCACAAGTTTCTTCAGCAATGTTTGGTCCTCTTGGAGTGAAGGAATCAACTCAGAGGAAGGGCTTCTCAGACTCTGCTGTGTGCACAAGTCATCCAGGGCCCTTATGAAAATGCAGATCTGATCCAGGGGTCTGAGTCTCAGGTCTGGGGTGGAACCTGAGGTTCTACATGTCTTAACAAGCTCCCAGGTGATCCCAACAGTTCTAGTCCATGTGCCACACTTTGGGTGGTAATGCTCCAAAGAAATACAGAACTGGGGTCTGGTAAGGAAGCAAAGGATGCTCGGGGAGCAGCAAATGCATTGCTAAAAGAATTGTCCTTGAGGTCCATGCTGGATAAGGGGCCAAAATGGGGACGATAATAAACAGTCAAGGAAAGATGGGGGAAGGTGAGGAGACAGCAAGTTGTGGCCATACAGGTGTTTCTTATGTAAGGTCTTAGAGGTGAAAGAGCAAGTGCAGTGTGTGCCTTCTGGACTGGTGGCTGAAACAGCAGAGAAAGGAAGGCCAGCAGCGTGGAGGGGGCCAGCAGGTAGGAGGGTTCTATGAGGTTCCAACACAGACTCCACCTTGGTGCTCGCCAGATCCCAGCTTACACTCACCTCCTGCACTGATAATACTCTCTTTTCTCTTGGCCAATATATCACTTGAGAAGTATTTACTCACTAATTCAACAAATATCTAACTCAATTTTCACTCACTCCCTTTGAGATCTCATCTATGCACATGGCTTTCAACATCATCTATATACTAGGACTCCCAATCTCAGCCCGCCTGCCCAGCTCTTCCTCACTTTAAACACCTACACAACATCTTCCGAGGCATCCCAAGTTTAATATATCCAAATGGAACTCCTGGACACCTTTGAAAAACTTGTACCATCTCATCTCTGTTGGTGGAAACTCCATCTCTCCAATCACCCAGGCTGAAAATCTTGGGGGCATCCTTGACTCCTCTCTTTCTCTCACATCCTACATCCAGTCCATCAGCAAATCCTGTTGGCTCAACCTTCAAAGTATCCCCAGAAGCTATTTCTTGCCACCTCCACTGCCACCACCTGATCTGAGCCATCGTCTCTCCCTGAGATTATTGCCATAACAGGCTCACCTTTCTCCTTGACCCCTCCTCCCTGCCAGCCCCTCTTTAGAGTGGAAGCCATAATTCTTTCAATGTCTTGACTTCCTCCCTGCCCCCCTCCCCTAGCTCACACTATCCCAGGCCCAGTAGCCTCCTTGCTGCTACCACAGCAGGCATGACCCTATCCAAGGCCCGCCTGGGATGTTCCACAGCTTGTTTCGCACAGCTCATTGCCTCATCTCTTCAAAGGCTTTGCTCAAATGTCACCTTCACAACGGAGCCATGATCACCCTTTTTAAACCTGCAACTAGCCTTTTTCCCCATCAAATCCCCATCCCCCCAACCCCCTTCCTCTGCTCTCCTAACATATGATGTAATTGGCTTCTTTATTAGATTTGCTAATGTCTATCTCCTGGACTAAAATGTAAACTGCAGGAGGGCAGAGTTGTGTGTTTTGTTTTCTGGGATTCAATTAGCTCACAGATCAGTGACCGTCCTTATTGAAGGGTGAATGGGTGCCCTACATGGGCCAGGCTTTGTGCTGATTCTCAGTTTACAGAGATGAACGAGACACACATGGCCTCTGCCTCCATGGAGCCTGCAATCTCATGGGTGGATGCAGATAAACCAACCAACCACAAAATGCAAGCCAGTGAGAGTGCCGTGCAGACCAGGAGACAGCACTGTGACCATGGCTGGAGGTCTATGCTGGGGAGTTAGGAAATGCTCTTCTGGGGAAGTGACACTTCATAGCAAGACTCGAGAAAAAGAGCGTATTTATCCTCTTATATGTAATATATGTGTATCATGGTGTAATGGTAAAAGCAAACTTTAAAAAAGTATTTCCGTAACACTGAGGAGGGTGAGGAGTGTTCTGGACCGAGGAGGTGGAATATGCTGCTGGTGGGGCCACAGAGGACAAGTTAGCAAGCATGGCAGAACGCCGGTCTGGAAGCTGCAGGAAAGGGCAAGAGGGCTTCATCAAGTTGGTGAAGAATCATCATGTCCGAGACTGACTCCAGTCCACAGTGTCTGACACAGTGGGGCGGGGACTGAACACTTGGTAAGTATTTCACTGTTGACTTTTAAATGGAAAATAAATTATATTTTCTGAGTAATTCCAACCATAACAATCAAAATTTTAAGAGACAATAATGCACAATTGTATTTTTTAAATTAAAATAATGACTCACTTGTTGTGTAATGAGATTTAATTTTGTTGATGCTGGCAAAAATCTCCCTACTAAAGCAGTCATTGGTTTAGGGACATCTGTAAGGAAGACAATTAAAAATTAATTGTAGCATCTATCGTTCCTCTTCCACTTACACATGAAAGAAAGTACAAAAGTCTATTATGGATGTATTCTGTGCAAAGTTATTTCCACTTATCTTGATCCTAGTTAACGTTTTTTATTCTCTAAAACCTTTCAAGTCAGTATTTTACTTAATGCACCCATTTTTCTTTTCTTTTTTGGGGGAGATGGTCATAAAGCTATTTGATCTGAGCTTCCAGGGATAGTCTACTAGACTAAAACAATATTGTTAGTGCTCTGGTCCCCACATTGTGTGCCAAGGTGACATGCAGCACCACAGCAAACTCACTAGGCAGCACTAGATTAAAAAATTTTTGAGATAGGGTCTTGCTATGTTGCCCAGGCTGGCTTCAAACTCCTGGGCTCAAGGAATCCTCCTGCCTTAGCCTCCCAAGTAGCTGGACCTATAGACATATGCAGCTTCACTGGATATTTTATCTTTTCTTTTCTTTTTCTTTTTTATTTTTTTGCTTTTTTGAGATAGGGTCTCACTCTGTTGCCCAGGGTGGCGTGCAGTGGCACTACCACGGTTCACTGCAGCCTTGATACCCTAGGCTCAAGTGATCCTCCTGCCTCAGCCTCCCAAGTAGCTGAGACCACAGGCCTGTGCCACCATGCTTGGCTAATGTTTTTATTTTTTGTAGAGACAGGGTCTCACCCCATTGACCAGACTGGTCTTGAACTACTGGGCTCAAGCAATCCTCCGGCCTGGTCTCACAAAGTGCTGAGATTACAGGCGTGAGTCAGCACTCCAGGCTGGTGTTTTATGTTTTAAAGAAAGCCCAGGGACATCTATTGGATATCACAGGAACTACTTTTCTTTTTTTTTTTTTTGAGACACAGTCTCACTTTGTCACCCAGGCTAGAGTGCAATCTTGGCTCACTGCAGCCTCAGCCTCAACTTTCTGGGCTCAAGCAATTCTCCCACCTCAGTCCCCCAGTCAGCTGGGACAACAGGTGCACACCACCAAGCCCAGCTCATTTTTTTTTTTGTATTTCTGGTAGAGATAGGGTTTCGCCATGGTACCCAGGCTGGTCTTGGACTCCTGAGCTCAAGCGATTCACCTGCCTCAGCCTCCCAAAGTGCTGGGATTACAGGTGTGAGCCACCGCAGCCGGCACTACTTTCGATTTATGTGTATTTTTTTCAAGTGGTTACTAAGTGGTTGGATATAAATACTTACTAACCTACTTAGACTAAACTACTTAGTACTGGAACTGATAGGTATTTATTTGGTTTACAAGTGCCGTGAAAAACATTCTTGAGACACTAAGGGTGTGTAAGCCTCTGTGCTCATGAGTTCAAGCAGAAGGAGAAATGTGTCTTACTCTCCTGAAGCACCTGAACACTTTTCCTTCTCCAGGCCTAGGCATCCTTTGAGTGAGGAAACTCAGACGCAGGCAACAGGATGCACATACTTTATGGTGATGTTTAATATGTGCACAGTGTAACAAAGGAGACACGACTGGGGTGGTATGATTATTTATATGATAAGGAAATTGAACTGGAAAACACTATATAAACCCTCTCCTCCTGCAGACCTTAAGGCACTAGGATTTTGTCATGTGCCAGGAGGAAGGGGAGCAGGAAAGACCTTCTCACTGATTGTAGAGATCAGAGATGTAGCATGGACCTATAGGAGATGAGGCCAAAGCCCCAACCTCAGCTTCTTTGCTGTGAAAAAGTCAATGTCTTGAGGATATTTCTTCTGTCCCTGGATAGGGAGACAATCAGGATGCAATGGGGAGATAGGGAGTCATGCTTTGCCTTTTTGCCCTGGACTTCAAAGGCCAATGAAACTACATCTGGATTTGCTATTGGTTTCAAGTTATAGGCAAGGTCAGTGAATCATCTGGCAATGAATATTCTCCTTAATTCAAGATCAAGGGTAATGTGATTATGTGCAGTCCCCACAGAGAGGCCTAGTTTTTAAGAAGTAGCATCTCACTTTTGTTAAACACAATCCTAAAATTTGTCATTTACTCTTTCTCTAATCATGCATAAGGCATTTCAGAACAATCAAGTACTTACAGGTCATTTCTTATTATTGTGCCAGGTTAAAGAAAGTTTCTTAGATAAGAATGAATTTCTTAGAATGAATGTCAGACAAATTCTTTATTTCAGAACTCATGGTGATTAAAGCAGAATGATAGTTCTCACTGCACTGAAATGTTTACATTAAAATGTAGGTGTTTTATACCACACCTGAAGTCAACCCATCAGGTCAGACTGGGAAAGGCTGATGTTTCAATCTAGGCATATCGAGGCACCTACTTGTGGAATTCATCACAACGCAGTGTTTCGGTCTGAGTCGCCACCTGTCCCTGTCAGGATCACAAAGCTCTCAGCAGCTAGGTGGCATGAAGGACAGCTACCCAAGAATTTGAGACAGTCAGTACAGGGTATAAAAATTAGTCTGTAGATACATATTTTTTTCTATTCTTAGCTTACTAATATGGACTACGAGGTTTGCCAGATTTCCTATTTAATATCCTGGTTGCCAAGGTACAAAGAGGAGCTGGTACCATTCCTTCTGAAACTATTCCAATAAATAGAAAAAGAGGGACTCCTCCCTAACTCATTTTATGAGGCCAGCATCATCCTGATACCAAAGCCTGGCAGAGACACAACAAAAAAAGAGAATTTTAGACTATCCCTGATGAACGTCGATGCAAAAATCCTCAATAAAATACTGGCAAACCGAATCCAGCAGCACATCAAAAAGCTTATCCACCATGATCAAGTTGGTTTCATCCCTGGGATGCAAGGCTGGTTCAACATACACCAATCAATAAATGCAATCCATCATATAAACAGAACCAAAGACAAAAACCACATGATTATCTCAATAGATGCAGAAAAGCTCTCCGACAAAATTCAACAGCCCTTCCTGCTAAAAACTCTCAATGAATTAGGTATTGATGGGATGTATCTCAAAATAATAAGAGCTATTTATGACACACCCACAGCCAATATCATACTGAATGGGCAAAAACTGGAAGCATTCCCTTTGAAAACTGTCACAAGACAGGGATGCCCTCT
>NW_012115266.1:1517784-1524813 GCF_000951035.1 Colobus angolensis palliatus | reverse complement strand
TACCATCTCATACCAGTTAGAATGGCGATCATTAAATAATCAGGAAACAACAGGTGCTGGAGAAGATGTGGAGAAATAGGAACACTTTTACACTGTTGGTGGGACTGTAAACTAGTTCAACCATTTAGGAAGACAGTGTGGCAATTCCTCAAGGATCTAGAACTAGAAATACCATTTGACCCAGCCATCCTATTACTGGGTATATTGCCCAAAGGATTATAAATCATGCTGCTATAAAGACACATGCATATGTATGTTTATTGTGGCACTATTCACAATAGCAAAGACTTGGAATCAACCCAAATGTCCATCAATGATAGACTGGATTAAGAAAATGTGGCACATATATACCATGGAATACTATGCAGCCATACAAAAGGATGAGTTCATGTCCTTTGCAGGGACATGGATGAAGCTGGAAACCATCATTCTGAGCAAACTATCGCAAAGACAGAAAACCAAATAACGCATGTTCTCACTCATAGGTGGGAAGTGAACAATGAGAACACTTGGACACAGGGTGGGGAACACCACACACTGGGGCCTGTCGTGGGGTGAGGGGAGGGGGGAGGGATAACATTAGGAGATATACCTAATGTAAATGAGGAGTTAATGGGTGCAGCACACCAACATGGCACATGTATACTTATGTAACAAACCTGCATGTTGTGCACATGTACCCTAGAACTTAAAGTATAATAATAAAAAAAAACTATTGATACCCACAAAAAAAAATATCCTGGTTGCCATTTCACTTTATATACAAAGCCAAACATATTCATTTACCATCTTACATATATGACATAGATTTTTTATTAATTAACTTTGTACCTGACTGTAGATACTTGTTTTGATCTTGATACTGAGGAACCAAATGGAGTGCTTTTAGTTCTCTTGTTCCAGAATTGTCTATACACAGCATTTGTGTGCCCCCTTTCAATTGGCATATCACCTAAAATGAAAAAGAACGATCGGGTTTCATTTTTGAAACATAATTCCAGTAATAATGAACTTAAATAAACTTGAATCTGAAAAAATAGCCTTAATCCAGAAGTTACGTTTTAATGGAAGATAGAAAACTATAGATCTGTTTTCGAGTTCTTACTCTACACTAACATGCTCTTTGGAGACACCAAAGGACAACAAAACAACAACAACAACAAAAACCCCCAGAAATGTTTCCTGAGATGCGTTCAGTGTGCTAACAGAAAAAAGTTCCTGTGCATATCTTTCTCCACAGGTGTCTGTCAAGATTTAGTTAGGGAATCAGGTAGCCATGCCCCAGAGCTTCCTTTGCCTTCTCCTCACTTCACCATTGACATGAGCAGAAGAGGGTGCTGCTCTGCTGAGCCCCAGCCCATTCAGACCCAGTGGGCACTGAGGCCCTGGTGGCATGTCCCTGAGTCCTTGGGCATGCACTTAAAATCCTCTCTAATTTTACTCCAGCTGCTCTTTCCTCCCACACACACACACGTCATTATTTAACACGTGGGTTTTTAAAAACACATCTATTTTATTTCCTACAAGTACAGCTTAGAAAGGTTAATCCAAGAACTGTAAAGTTCTAAGAAGTCACATCCATCTGCCTGGGCCTGAGGAGCACTGTCAGACCCCTCTTTGGATGCTGACCATAAATAAATGGTCACAAGCCAGGTGGGTCTACCCGGCAAGCAAAAGCACTGAGGAAACTCATTGTGTGCCCTGCTCCAGGCCATGGCATGTGGGGATAGAAAGGCGAGAGATGCTGCAGCTTCTGCCTGCACACAGCTTCCAATTCTGCTGGTAGAATCACTATACAGAGCAGCTGTGCTTTTTATATACACTTAAGTTGCTTATAATATAGATAGGAGAACCCAAAGAACCATAAAGGAACAATGTTATCAAAGTAATACACATAGGACCTACTGTGGTCACTGGGTCAAAACTCCACATCATCCTGACATTTGATGAGAGGCCAGCATGGCCAGTTCAATTGGAGTTGTATTTGTATTTGGAGGATAAAGTTATAGCTACGCACACGCACACACACTCACACACACCCCCACACACGGGAAAGGCTCAGAGTGAACTCTGCAGACCTGCCTCTACTGCACACTCCTGGGCCCTACCCACATGGGAGCCTCTGCCCTGCCCTCTGCGGAATGTGCTAACATCACTGCTGTCTGGGGGAGTCAGAGAGTTCTCATCCTGCTGACCTGCTTTCAGGGTCCTGGAAAAACTGCTCTCAGAACCCACAGCCCCAAATAGAACCACCGACGAGGCAAATGCCAGCGTGCACCACAGCTAAACCAAACTCCTGACAGGCTCATTTTCAAGTATTTGTTTGTTAACGTCTATGCCTTAGGGCAAGGGCCTCATTTCTAGGAATAAAGAATTGCTGGGGGAAAGGCAATGATCGCTTCTTTGGACTCTGGGCGCTTTGCTAAAGGAATGCCGTGGGCGACTCCCCCCTGCCACGTGAGATCTGGAGTCCTAGATGCACCACTTAGCTGTGAAGACCAATGTAGACGATGTAACATCTCTGTTTCTTACCCCTAAAGTGGGGATAAAAATAATGCCTATCCTACAGAGTTGTTAGGATTAAATAAAGGTGCAAAAATATGATGGAAACCACAGCTGTGACTGATTACATACCCTATACAAGTGTTACCTGTTATCATGAGAGATTGGGGCATGAAGGAAGCAGGCTCTGCTCTGAAGCCACAGAACCACGCCCCACACCAATATGTCAAACCATGAGGCTCAGCTGCAGTTCCCCACCCCAGCACTGCACTAACTGATGCGAGCTGTGCTCGCTGTCCTTAATGAATACAGCAATGTCCTCATCTTTGTTTGATTTGCTAAGATGGAGTAGAAATGAGAATCTTAGAGGTGAGATGTGAAAGGCTGTAGCTGATGTCCCTGTTTTGCTCATGAGACAATCAAAAATGTTGACACAGCACATACACGAGAGGAAAAATAGCGAGTGAAATGATGTCGACTTAGTAATGATGGGGTCTGTCGTTTAGTATAATGCTAGTCCTACACTCTTCTTTTGCATAATTACCATTGGGTTGGAATCTTTCTTAAGAGAACAGCAGGAGGCGTCCTCCAGTTCCTGGGATGATGGGAACTTGCAACAGGATTCCTGAGCAACAAGATTCTGGAAAGTGGCTTCTTCTGGATTGTTACTTGTAACAGTACCACCTGCTTCCTTGATTTCAACCTAAAAAAAACAATCATTATTTTAAAGAACACATGGTGGACACTGGCTCTTGCAGTTGCAAAATCTAGAAAATTGAAATCTCAGTTATAAGTAAAAGTTACATTTTAAAGAAAAGAGCACCCTTACTTAGTGCCTCTTCGTCACTGGTGCTTCTGAAACTATGGATTTCTCCCTGGTAGGGGGGGTGGGCAACAAGAACGGGCAACAAATCATCTGACCCACCTCCCTGGGGACTGAGGACGCCAAGGACCAAAACCACCTGCCCATGAGGTGTGGAGATGTGATTTTCATGTGGTACTTGTGGTTGCTTTAAAAATACACCTAAGTAACTGAGAAGAGTCCCCCGCTGGTTGTCTGCCTCTCATGCTGCTTAACAGCCCCCTGACTCTGAGCTGAAGGCCTGCTCTTCCTTCAAGTCACCTAAAATGCTGCCCTTTCATCACACTTTTTTTTTTTGAGACGAAGTTTCACTCTGTCACCAAGGCTGGAATGCAGTGGTGCGATCTCAGCTCACTGCAACCTCCACCTCCTGGGTTCAAGCAATTCTCCTGCCTCAGCCTCCCGAGTAGCTGGGATTACAGGTTCATACCACCATGCCCGGCTAATTCTTATATTTTCAATAGAGATAGGGTTTCACTGTGGTGGCCAGGCTGGTCTTGAACTCCTGACCTCAGGTGATCCACCTGCCTCGGCCTCCCAAAGTGCTGGGATTACAGGTGTGAGCCACCGCGTCCGGCCCCATCACACATTCTTCCAGAATGTTCAGTAGTTTGAATTAGATGTTCTAGTCAATTGTTTTTTTCCTCAAAAAGCCCCAAATCCTTGGTAGCATTTTAGTATTATTTATGATGTGTTTATACTAAGATCTGTAATTAGGTAGTAGCCTTTCCTGCCTTAATACGACAATAATGAATATGAAACGGTGGAGAGTAGGGGCTGGCTGCCAGCTTTGTTTTCAAGCTCTCTTCTGTAACAATTGTCAACCCGATGACAAAATTACCAAAAATGTGGAGAAATACAGGAATCATACTGAAAATCAATAGAATTTTTAAAAGTAAGAATCCTCATGGTTAAAAAAAAATTACAATCAGGATTGTTTCAAAATTGGGATGCTGCTTTTTACAATCTGTAGGAATGTGAGAAGGACTGGGAAACCCACACTTTGCATCCTCCCTCCCCTCCCCTGCTCCTCCCCCTGCACTTGCCCAAGTTGCCTGGACCAGAGGACAGTGGGGCTCCCCAAAGGCCAGAAGGCAGGCCATAGAGTTCTTCCAAAAAGATGGTGGCTCTAAGGTAACATACTAAAGACCTCAAATAAAAATCACAGAGCGGGTATCTTCCAAAATGCAGATCTTGACTCAAATTGGAGCTTGTGTAGCCCAGTAAAATCAGAGGCCCAAACAAATCATATTTCCCATGTATGGGCAACTTACTCAGCACAGCAGACTAGCATCTAGTATGTATAAATCTTAAAAGAGATAAAGTTTAGCTATATTTTAAGTAGCTTTATTTAGATATTGCAAATTTCATAGAAATATAGACAATTTAAAATTTTCTTCTACTTGCTGCTTTGGGGGATGTGCTATGCACATCATCCCAGTTTAGATTAACTTATCTCCCTGTAACCACCAAATACTACTATAATGAATATATCATTTCCTCAGCCCTATGCAACTAATATCTGAACTACTTATACTAAAATTCCATTTCTGACCTTTCGAAACAAAGGTCAACATGTAGAAATGAATTTCTAGAAAAAGGAAATTAGCAATTGATCCTGAATATTTACTGAAAATAATTCTATTCTGTTTAATGATAAACATGTTGGTGCCATACCTGGTCCATTTTATTAATGAATCAAAAAGCAGTCAATAAAAATTTAAAAAGCAAAGTCTCTCCTTTAGTTTGTCAAACCAGCAATCTCTTAAAATTGGATTACATTAAAGAAATTTTACTATCTTTAACATCAGAGAATCCTCATTTGTGTGTTTTGTTTTTTAAGACAGGGTCTCACTCTGTCGCTCAGGCTGAAGTGCAGTGCTGCAATCTCGGCTCACTGCAGCCTCTGCCTCCCAGGTTCAAGCAATTCTCCTGCCTCAGCCTCCCGAGTAGCTGGGATTACAGATGTGCGCCACCACACCCGGTTAATTTTTGTACTATCTTCCTTGTTCTGATTAATGCTTTCTGACTCCACTCTGTGAGGAAATGAGGCAAGCTAGGACCTACCGGCAGGAGGCACTGGACACGAGTCTGGCTGGGCAGCAAAATGCAGTTCCTAACATTTCAAGCCCTCTGAGGAAGGTTGTGAGGAGGATGTCTGTCCTGGGAGAAGGCTGGGGGGACTGGTGAGCTCTATGGCTCCTCTGAGGACAGAGGTCAGTGGAGGCCCCAGCCTCTGCCCATCCTTTTCCTGCACACTAAGGAGTGGCAATTACTGTAACAGAAAACCAGAAGAGCAGAAATCCAAGCTCCTGCTGCTCTGGCTTATGATACAGGGTCAGGCTCCAGCCATCTCAACACTGACTCAAGCATTGTGTCCCATAAATGCTTCATCTACAACTTACTAAAATGACCTAACGGATGAGTGGTCTAGTTTTCTGAGTTGGGTCCTTTTTGAGGGGTCAAGAACACATTTTCCTGGGACCCTTTGTTTCCTTTGAAAACTCATTAGTTTTAGCAAGAACAAAGCGGAAAATTATCAGTGGTCATCTACAGCTAGACAGGGCAGTCGACTGAGAGTTGGCAAGCATTTCTTTAGGCTCTGATTTACATCACACATGCTTGAAGAGCTATCACTTCTTAGCAAAGGGAAGATCTTACATCTTGACTTCAAGGCTTGGAAAATCCAAATATTAACTCTGAGTCCTTGCTATGGATTCCAAGACTGGCAAAGTTAAAGAAAAAAAAAAAAGCAAGATGCAAACACGCCAACCCTCCACCACATTGCGTTTGTTTTCACAGACAACAGTTATCAGCAGAAAGCGAGGCTCTCTCCTTAAGCCAAGGCTAGCAACAGGGCCCAAGGGAACACGCGTCCTAGCTTTCCCCCTCTTTTTTTGTTGCCTGCCGTCTGCATGGTTAGGTCAGCTTTGGACCACTGGTGTAGGGCAGAATCCCCTCCAGGGGGAAGGGCTTGGCTGGGTCGATGCATGTTGGATTAGGAAGAGGAAAAAGAGTATACAATCTGCCGAAAATCAGTGATTCCGGTGGGCTGTGTGCGGTGTCACCAGGGAAAATGCTTGGAGAGGGAAATGCTGGGGTAGACCAGCAGCCTCATATGGGTTGGGGAAGGGATGGAAGGGGAGTTGTGCCCATTCCCCAGGTGGTTCTTACTGGGATCACCGGGACGCCCGGGTGGGCGGCTCCTTCCCCGACCCAGGCGCTCAGGGGCAGCACCGCGGGGCTGCGGTGCGGGGGCAGCAGCGAGGACAGGAAGTGCACGTTGCAGGCGGGCGGCTGCGGGGTCGGCAGGTGCGCAACGTCCTCCAGCGCGCTGAGCTCAGGGATCCCGGGGTACTCTCCGAGGAGCTCCCCGCCGTCGCTGTCGCCCGCTGCGAGCTTCGCCTTGACCTGGGCCTTGCAGTCGGCGCCCAGCGGGGGGTTGAACGCGTGTAGGAGAGGCTCCTTAGGGTCCGCCGGGCCCAAGTACGCGTCTTTGAAGACGTGGAACTCGTCCTCCTCGTGCTTCACGGGGGCCTCCAGGCCAATGTTCTCCGAAACGAACGGACTCTCGGGGCTAAAGAGCTCCGTCACCATCGCATCCTCGGGGCTGGGCAGCCCACCCGGCAGAGGGCCCTCCTCCATGGCGCAGGGCGGCGGGGCGG
>NW_012115266.1:1517287-1517614 GCF_000951035.1 Colobus angolensis palliatus | reverse complement strand
GGGCGATTGGGGGGGCAGATGAGGGGCGGCTAGGGGAGGGGTCAGGTGAGGGGCGACCAGATGAGGGGCGGCTGGGGATGGGGTCCAGGTGAGGGGCGACCAGGTGAAGGGAGGCCAGGGAGGGGACCAGGTGAGAGGTGGCCGGGGAGGGGGTCAGGTGAGGGGCGACCAGGTGAGGAGCGACCAGGTGAGGGGCGGCCAGGGGAGGCGGTCAGGTGAGGGGCTACCAGGTGAGGGCGGGAAGGTGAGGGGCGACCAGGTGAGGGGCGGCCAGGAGAGGCGCGGCCAGGGGAGGGAGGGCCAGGTGAAGGGCGACCAGGTGAGGGG
>NW_012115266.1:1491708-1516547 GCF_000951035.1 Colobus angolensis palliatus | reverse complement strand
AGGCGGGGCCAGGGAGGATGGTGGGCGTGGTGTGGGGGTGGGCGGAGAAAGAGTCGCGAGGGGCGGAGCCTGGACTGTGGCGGTTGCCGGAGCGGGTCAGGGGAGGCACTCCCAGGGCTCAGCCAATCCAGGCTCAGGTGGGGAAACTGAGGACCCCATAGACTCGGGCAGCGCTAAGTGGGACTGCCTAGCTTGACTTCTGACCTTGGTCTTCAAATATATTTTTCTGGCCAGGCGTGGTTGCTGACGCCTGTAGTCCCAGCACTTTGGGAGGTCGAGGCAGGTGGATTACTTGAGGTCAGGAGTTCAAGACCAGCCTGGGCAACTTGGTGAAACCCCGTCTCTACTAAAAATACAAAAATTAGGGGGACGTGGTGGCACGCGCCTGTCATCCCAGCTACTTGGAAGACTGAGGCAGAAGAATCACTTGAGCCCGGGAGATGGAGGTTGCAGTGAGCCAAGATCCCACCACTGCACTCCAGCCTGTGCCACAGAGCTAGACTCCAACTCAAACAAAATAAAACAAAAAACAAAATAAATACAATAAAATAAAAAAAATAAAATTTTTACTACACTTGAATTCTCAGGACAGATCCCGGCCGGGAACGCTGCGGGTGGACAGAGGGCAGGGGCTTACACTGCACGTTCGCAGCCTCGCTTCCACTCCCGATCCTTGGTGAGGCAGCTTACAGGTGCAACTGATGGAGTTGGTCACAAAATAGAAGTCACAAATATGGCCGGGCGTGGTGGTTCACGTCTGTAATCCCAGCACTTTGGGAGGCTGAGGCGGGTGGATGACCTGAAGTCAGGAGTTCAAGACCAGCCTGGCCAACATATATAGTCTCTACTAAAAAATACAAAAACTAGCTGGGTGTGGTGGCGCACGCCTGTAGTCCCAGCTACGTAGAAGGCTGAGGCTTGAACCTGGGAGATGGGGGTTGCAGTGAGCTGAGATTGTGCCACTGCACTCCAGTCTGGGCAACAGAGCAAGAAGGCTCCCTCTCAAAGAAAAAAAAAAAAAGTCACAAATACAATGAAAGTCTCAAATTTTGGGTGGGGAATGAACTATTTCATCTTTAAGGAGTCAATAGATATCACTGTTTAATCAAGAAAAGAGGTGAAAGTTTAGTTCAAGTGATGGCGGAAACTGCAAAGGGTGTAGAAGGACTGGCAGGAGTGGGTGCTGGGGAGACAGCCTCAGGTACTGTCTACACAGGCACTGTTTTGGTAAAAATAAAGAAGGTAAAACATCAGCTTTCTAATCTCACTTTTAAAAATTAAATACTTTTCTAAGTTTTTAAAGGGTAGTACCCAAGGCACAGCAATACCACGTACTGTTTAGCTGTACATTTAACATTCAAAAATCAAGAAAATTTTGCCTGGGGCTGGGCGTGGTGGCTCATGCCTGTAAATCCAGCACTGTGGGAGGCTGAGGGGGGCGGATCACCTGAGGTCAGGAGTTTGAGACCAGCCTGGCCAACTTGGTGAAACCCCATCTCTACTAAAAGTACAGAAATTAGCTGGGCATGATGGCGCACACACTTGTAATCCCAGCTACTCAGGAGGCTGAGGCAGGAGAATCGCTTGAACCAAGGAGGTGGAGGCTGAAGTGAGCTGAGATCGCACCACTGTACTCCAGCCTGGGCAACAGAGTGAGACTCTGTCTTAAAAAAAAAAAAAAAGAAAAGAAAAGAAAATAAAACTTTCCCTGGTTGAGAATTCTTAAATTTGGGCCACCAGGTTGAAGACATTCAAAAAGAACTTAGCCAGGACTTCCTAATGTGAAAAATTATTTTTGGACATTAAATTCTCACTGTTGGAATATTCCTGCCATGTGAATGACCTAAAATATATTCCAGGCAACATACAGACTTGATAAACACACTTGAATTCCACTTTTTGGTCGTGTCACTGCAACGAGGAGTGAGATTCGGCAGCACCACATGCTGTGTGCCCTGGTATTTCATCTGTAGAGCAGGATTCCACAGAAAGCAAGCTCTAGTGGCTTCTTCAGATTAAAGTTCAGATAGGTTTTTCTTAGCAAACTCTCCTACTAAAATCTTCAGATGTTACAGATCAAGCTGCAGTCCCTTTGAGCACCACACCATCCCCATCACACTTGAGTCTTGTGTATCTCTCCAGCCCTCTCTCTGGGTATTTACATACAGATGTGTGTGTAGGTCTTACTCTCATTTTATGGCAGGAATAATCACATCATCTTGAGTAGGGTTTAAGGGCAGGACTGAGGATCCAACTTGGTCTTTCCAAATTGCAGGGATCTAGAAGGCAGCTGGTATAAATTGAAGAGCCCTGGCCAGGCCTGTAATCCCAGCACTTTGGGAGGCCAAGGCAGGCAGATCGCTTGAGGTCAGGAGGTCAAGAGCAGCCTGACCCATGGTGAAACCCTGTCTCTACTACTAAAAATACAAAATTAGCCAGGTGTGGTGGTGCATGCCTGTAATCCCAGCTACTTGTGAGGCTGAGGCAGGAGAATTGCTTGAACCCAGGAGGCAGAGGTTGCAGTGAGCCAAGATCGCACCATTGTACTTCAGCCTGGGCAAAAAGAGTGAAAGTCCGTCTCAAAACAAACACAACAACAACAACAACAAACGCTCACAAAAGCAGAAAAAAAATAAGAAAAATAATAAATCAAAGAGCCCAAGAATTATGCATAGCTTGAGTAGCCCAAGCAAGAGAGCAACCCACAAGGCTGCACCATTCATTCATTTACTAATCAGAATCAGGTATCTACTGAATAGCATCACGCCAGGCATACATAGCCACCTGTGGGGGTCGCCCACGGGTTGCAACGAGCCTGGAGGCTCTGCACCTGCTACTCCTAGACGCTTGCTGCCCTGCTGCACTGGCCAGGCTGGCTCCGTCGAGTCTCTGAGGTCTCAGCTCAACCCCACTGTGAGTGGGTCACCCTCCCTGCCAGCTACCACCCCCTCCCGATGACCCTCTTAGTTGCCTCAGAACACTTAAGATCCTTCAACCGGTTGGCTGGTTCTCTTTTTCCTCTGTGATAGGGTTTGGCTGTGTCCCCCCACCCGAATCTCATCTTGAATTGTAATCCCTCTGTGTCAAAGGAGGGACCTGGTGGGAGGTGATTGGATCATGGAGGTGGTTTCCCCCATGCTGTTCTCGTAATAAGGAGTGAGTTCTCACAAGATCTGATGGTTTAAAAGTGTTCGGCACTTCCCCCTCACTGTCTCTCCTCTGCTGCTAGGTAAGAGGTTTCTCGCTTCCCCTTCGCCTTCTGCTGTGATTGTAAGTTTCCTGACGCCTCCCCAGCCATGCTGAACTATGAGTCAATTGACTGTCTTTTCTTTATACTTACCCAGTGTCGAGAAGTTCTTTACAGCAATGTGAAAATGGACTAATGAGACAGCCAGAACCTGGTGGTGTCACTGCCGTCTCCCCAGTGCCTAGAACAGGTGCTGATATGGTTTGGATGTGTCCCCCACCCAAATCTCACGTTCAGTGGTAATCTCTAATGTTGGAGGTGGGGCCTGGTGGGAAGTGGCTGGATCATGGCCACGTGTTTCTCATGAATGGCAACATCCCTCTTGCTACTGACCTCACCATAGAGTGTGTGAGTTCCCGTGAGATCTGGTTATTTGCAAGTGTGTAAGAGAGCACCTCCTCTCTGTCTCCTTTTGCCATGTGGAATGCCTGCTCCCCCTTTGCCTTCCACCATGAGTAAAAAGCTGCTTGAGGCCTCCCCAGAAGCAGATGCCTCCATGCTTCCTGTACAGCCTGCAGAACTGAGAGCCAATTAAACCTCTTATAAATTACCCAGTCTCAGCTATTTCTTTATAGCAATGTGAGAATGGCCTACTCCAGGTGCTCAAGAAAAACAGAACAATGGAATTCTCGCATTCCTTTAACATATTTATTGAGCATCTACTATGTATCAGGCACTGTTCTCAGCATTGAGGCAAAGGAATGGATGAATAAATGCACAGCAAGTGAAAATCAACAGGCTTTTCTTTCCAGCCCAGCACATGAACTTGGTGATATCTGTCTGCTCCAAGGCCTTGTTTCCATATGCTCAGACTTTCTACTTTGTCGCAAGTATCTGAACTTGATCCTTGACTTATAATCCTCTTAATTAATATAACAAAAGAGACAGAAGCAAATCTTGTAGTAGACTGGGGTTAATGTTTTATTAATGATAACCTACATTCACACTGCATTTCTAAGATTTACATCCAAAGAGCATATTGTATTTACATGCACCGGTCAGTCCAAGATAACAAATTCAAACCATGGCTGTGTTAAGACAATGGTTTGTTCCCAATTAAATTAAATAGATAATACTCTTACCAACTCCCTTGGACATGTACAATAAGACCCCTCTTCCTCCCCTCAAGGAATATAAAATTGCATTGATAACTGCACTGATGAGCAACAATGACATTTGAAACATTTAAAACCTGAGAGAGAAACTCAAATATGTTTAAGCACTCACATGTCTACACTCAAATTCCCATGTGAACTGTACGGTAACACAGATTGCTCAGTGGTCAACAGTGCATGATCTAGCTGGCTCTGACAGGGACTGACGCCGGCTGTCGGCTTTTGACGGAAGCACTATTCTTGCCAAGGGCAGAGGGAGTTACATCCCCCCAGCCTGCTTGACTCGTACACCACAGACAATCAGGGACTTTTGTTGTTGTTTTGTTTTTGCTTTTTTTTTTTTTTTTTTTTTTTGATGGAGTCTCGCTCTGCCACCCAGGCTGGAGTGCAGTGGTGTGATCTTGTTGGCTCACTGCAAGCTCCGCCTCCCGGGTTCACACCATTCTCCTGTCTCAGCCTCCCGAGTAGCTGAAACTACAGGCGCCCGCCACCGCGCCCGGCTAATTTTTTGTATTTTTAGTAGAGACGGGGTTTCACCGTGTTAGCCAGGATGGTCTCGATCTCCTGACTGTGATCTGCCCACCTCGGCCTCCCAAAGTGCTGGGATTACAGGCATAAGCCCCCGTGCCTGGCTGCTTTTTTTTTTTTTTTTTTTGGTCTTTTGTTTTCATTTCTTCTTGCTTTTAGGAGGAAAAAAAATCTTTGGCCCATAAAGGTGGTGTTTTTACATCACAAAGTATACATACATGAAATATGCATGTGGGCCAGGCACGGTGGTTCACGCCCGTAATCTCAGCACTTTGGGAGGCTGAGGCGGGCGGATCACCTGATGTCAGGAGTTCAAGACCAGCCTGACCAATATGATGAAACCCCATCTCTACTAAAAATACAAAAATTAGCCAGGCGTGGTGGCGGGCACCTGTAATCCCGGCTATTTGGGAGGCTGAGACAGGAGAATCGCTTGAACCCGCGACGTGGAGGCTGCAGTAAGCTGAGATCGCACCATTGCACTCCAGCCTGGGCAACAAGAGCAAAACTCCATCTTAAAAAAAAAAAAAAAAAAAGCATGTGCTCTCCGGCAAGCACCTTCCATCGACTCCAACAGTTGAGCTGTCGCTGTTGTACTGTCGGGGTGCAGGACTCTGAAGGAGTCAGTCCCAACTAGAACCAAGTGGTCAAATAAATAAATACACAATTTAAAACAATGGACAGCTAAGCTTGTCATGACAGCCAGTGGGAATTTCATTCCATGAGGCTTCATTTTTGCATTAAATACTCAAGATGACTCAGTGCATAATTGCTTTGTGGTCCATGAGACGCTTTCGTGAAGGCACTCCTATCTGAAGGACAGGCTGGGTGAACCTAGCACCGTCACTCGAGACACCTTGGCTGGTCACCAAGGTGGGCTGGCATACTGTCTCCATCACCCTCCTGCGAGTCTCCCCCTCACCGGGTGGGAGGAGAAGACCATCCCTTGAGGACGTGGAGCCGCTTTCTCCTCACCACGGTGGGCTGCCCTCCCCTTCCTCACTTGCTGGTCCCCACTCCATGGCCAATGCCCTGCCTTCCTTGCTGTCACTCTAGGGAAGAGATCCTCCTGAGGCACGCGTCATGTTTTATTCTTGAGTGAATTATCTGACCATCACGGCCCTTGCTCCCCTTTTATGACAAGTGCCTGTTATTTCCTTTGTTGCTTATGATGACAACAAGGCAGTCCCGGGAGGGGAGTGTGGCACAGCTGCCCTTGGGAAGGAACTGGTCTGAGGGGGAGGGGCTGCTGGGGTGTAGCAAATGCTTATGTAGGGTTATCCATACTCGGTCAATTGTGAAGGGAACAGTATACCCACAATTCCGACCAAAGACTCCACAAAATAAATCTTTCACTCCATCTCCCTTACGTTTAGGGCCTTTCATTTTTAAGGCACTGGGTTGTGAAGACACGAAGACATACAAGCTCAGTAAAACTAAAGACGTTGCATGCTGCTTGCTTCAAATGTGGAGAGGCAAACACAGGCAACTGGACCAGACGGCAACAGTTACCCATGGCGACAAAAGCAGGTCTCCAAAGCACAGCATTTTGGTTAGTGCGTTCCAGATGTGTTAGCTATGACTGTGGACGCCACCAGCTTGAATAACACATTTTTCTTTTAACAAAACGAAAGTTTACCCTGCTTGGATGACGCTAAATGCCCTTAAGCACTAGGCCTTCGGTGGCCACTGAGAAAGCGCACCATTTCCATTCCAATGTGTGTGAAGCCACAACCCTACTAATTCCTTCATTAACTCAACACGATTTGCATCCCTTAATAAACACAAGCCCATCCGGAGACTTCAGGGGAGACTTTATCAAATGTCCCCCCAAGGGAAGGCAAGTCGGGAAGTAGTGGGGTTACACTTCACAGGGGTAGAGATACTGTTCTAGGAAAACAAAAACACCCAAATTTTCTGGAAGGAAAACTTCTGAGTTTTTTTCAGAGCAATTTTTCATCCCGAACTAAGATCAGGATTAATGCCTATTTTTCATTTGGTTTGCATCAGAAGAGCTCGTTTTCCTTCCCAGCAGCTCCGTGGAATTACTTTTTGGAATTAGAACTGAGACCAAACAAAGTGATGATGTCAAACATTGCTTCTTTCAGGTGCTTTCCAAAGCGATGAGAATCCTTTCATGTCAAAACAAAAACCAAAAACGTATTAAAACGTGGCCATCCCCATATTTCAAGCTTTTTCATTTGCAATCTGACCCAACGTTTAATTTAAATTCCTTTCTGCCAGTTCTCTAAGATCTGACCAATGTCTTAAAGCTCAACTTAGACATTCCGGAGAAATGCTGAGGGTAAAGAGATGACAGCTCATGTGTTTGTGCGGGTGTGTTGTCGATCAAGCCTCTGCCTAATGCCAATGCATTTATCCCACGAAAAACACAGTGATCATCCTGAGTGTGGTGGCTCATGCCTGTAATCCCAGCACTTTGGAAAGCGGACGCAGGAGGATCGCTTGAGACCAGGAGTTCAAGACCAGCCTGGGCAACATGGTGAAACCACATTTCTAGAAAAAATACAAAAAGCAGCCAGGTGTGGTGGCGCTCCCCCATAGTCCCAGCTACTCAGGAGGCTGAGGTAGGAGGATCGCCTGAGCCCAAGAGGCGAGATCACACCACTGCACTCTAGCCTGGGTGGCAGAGTGAGACCCTGTCTAAAACAACAAAAGAAAACCACGATGAACAAGTGAACCCCAATTTCCTCTGTTAGCAGCGATGGTGGCATGGGTTGCCAGGCCATGTACAACAAGGAAAGCAGAATATAAATAAGGGCAATGTGCCATGCTAGGGAGGAGGTCCCTTGATCCATCTACAGAGGAAGCTGGGGGTCCCCCGCTCTGTACGCAGATTTCTTAGTGTGTACCCATTATTCTTAGTTCACCTTCCAAGTGCTAAACAGTCTGAAAGTTACAGCAGCACCCCAACATTAAGCTTCAAAACCACTGCTGCCAACAGAGGTAAACATGTTAAACCAAATTAGATATATTTCCTTTTTCTTTTTTTCTGAGATGGGTCTCACTCCATCGCCCAGGCTGCAGTGCAGTGGCATGATCCTGGCTCACTACAACCTCCACCTCCCAGGTTCAAGTGATTCTCCTGCCTCAGCCTCCTGAGTAGCTGGGATTACAGGTGTGTGCCACTACATTGGCTAAGTTTTGTATTTTTAGTAGAGGCGGGATTTCACCACATTGGCCAGGATGGTTTCAAACTCCTCACCTCAAGTGATTGGCCCGCCTCCGCCTCCCAAAGTGCTGGGATTACAGGTATGAGCCACCGTGCCTGGCCGAGATACATTTCTTTAAAACTAGGTAAAGAGAATTTTGGAATTCACTTATGGCTGGGCACAGTGGCTGAAGCCTATAATCCCAACACTGGGATGCTGAGGTAAGAGGATCGTGTGATCCCAGGAGTTCGAGACTAGCCTGGGAAACATGGGGACACCCTGTCTGTACAAAAAATTTTTTAATTAAAAAAATTTAGGCCAGGCATGGTGGCTCATGCCTGTAATCCCAGTATTTGGGAGGCCAAGGCAGGTGGATCATCTGAGGTCAGGAGTTCGAGACCAGCCTGCCCAACATGGTGAAACCCCGTCTCTACTAAAAATAAAAAAAAATTAGCTGGGCGTGGTGGTGGGCGCCTGTAGTCCCACTTACTTGGGAGGCTGAGGGAGGAGAATCACTTGAACCCAGGAGACAGAGGTTGCAGTGAGCCAAGATCTCGCCCCTGTACTCCAGCCTGGGCGACGGAGTAAGACTGTGTCTCCAAAAAAAAAACAACATTTAAAAAAGAAGTCCATTTATGTGAAAATGCCCAAACCAAGTAAAAGCAGGCAGTTGAATTTTTCTGTCAAATTAAAGATGTGTTCCCTTAAAAAGAATAAAGTAAAAATACCCCATCTTCAGGAAAAGGAACTTCTTTTCATACGTACCGTCTCAGGGCAAGAGAACTTGGAAGAAATGTGGAAATTGATGAGGTTCTCTCCCACAAGTATGTACGACACACCATAGCCATCGTCAGCAACCTGGAGAACAAGGGAATTTGAATTTGTTGCTGGGAAATGAGACAGCATGAAAAAGGGACTTTCTAATGTTCTAAATGCAACACTGGCTGGGCTCGGTAGCTCCTCCTTGTCATCTCAGCACTTTGGGAGGCTGAGGCAGGCAGGTCACTCGAGCCCAGGGGTTCGAGACCAGTCTGGACAACATTGCAAAACCCTGTCTCTACAAAAACCACCACCACCACCAACAACAAAAATAGCTGGGCATGGTGGCATGCATCTGTAGTCCCTGCTACTCAGGAGGCAGAGGTGGGAGGATCACCTGAGATGGGGGAGGTTCAGGCTGCCGTGAGCCATGATCATGCTTACTGCACTCCAGTCTGGGTGACAGAGTGAGACCTTGTCTCAAAAAAAATAAATAAATAAATAAGTGCAAGACTGCCAAGGACATCCACAGCAACGATCAGCAGTAATTCCTCTAGGGCGGTAGAACTGCAAGGTAACAGGGGCACCCAGCACGGAGATGGGCCCATCACACCCCATTACCCATCCCATCGCCACGCCCCACTGCGCCTCGCTCAGGCCGCTTCACTCACCGGTCCAAATCCCCCTCCGCTGGACACGTACTCTGGGTTATTCTCCAGGTCAAACAGCTCCACTTGCTGCGGAGGGGTCTGGCTTGTTGATAATCTCCAAGGCTCAGATAAAACCTATTGAGTGAAACAGAGAAATGTTCCAATGACACTTTTCCTAATCCCCTCCTCTACTGGCCCTCAGGAGTCGCCTTGGGAAGACAAGAAAAGCCTGGCTTGGTCTTTTAATTGTTCCAGACACCACAAGTCTGTGTCTCCGAAGGTCTCGCTGGCTTGGACAGCGTATCTGCAGAGAGGAAGTGGAGTGGGCGGGACCCCGGGACTAGGGCAGGGAGTGTGGGGTGGGGGGTGGGGGACATACCAGCCAATAGCATCCCAGACAGTGAAGGTAACAGATATATGGATTATGATTCGGAACGGGGACAGAGGTGTCAGACTTGTACCAACTCCCACGAGCCAGCTGCCAAATTTTCAGAGAATTTTCAAGCTGGCTGTTAAATACAGCCACTATTAAAAATGAAATTTGCCAGGCGCAATGGTTCATGTCTGTAATCCCAGCACGTTGGGAGGCCAAGTGGGTAGATTGCCTGAGCTCAGGAGTTCGAGACCAGCCTGGGCAACACGGTGAAACCCCGTCTCTACTAAAACACACACAAAAAAATCAGCCAGGTGTGGCAACGTGTGCCTGCAATTCCAGCTACTCGGGAGGCTGAGGCAGAATAGCTTGAACCCAGGAGGCAGAGGTTTCAGTGAGCCAAGATGGCGCCACTGCACTCCAGCCTGGGTGACAGAGTGAGACTCCATCTCCAAAAAGTAAAAAGTTAAATAAATAAATAAATAAATAAATAAAAATTAAATTAAATGTGAGCTGGGCGCAGTGGTGCACATCAGCTACTCAGAAGGCTAAGGAGGAAGAAATGCTTGTGTCTAGGAGTTTGAGACAACACTGGGCAACACTGTGAGACCCTGTCTCAAAAAATACTAACAATAAATTTCATAAACTTACAATAAAATAAAGGATTTTTAAAACAAAGGTGGTATGCACTCACAGCTCATCACTCCCTAGTGACTTTTGTGCGTCTTCCTGTGACGTAAGCTCTTGAGGCCTTCGGGTCTATTAAGTCAAGGGCTACCTGTGAGCGGTTACTGAAGAAGCGCCATACTAAACGTGCTGCTCACATTTTCCATTTTATGACAGCTACGCCCACAGACTCGTTTTTTGTTTTATTTTTTTCAAAGGCCCATTCTGACGTTAAAATGAGTTAATGCAAGGCTGCAGTAATTTACTAAGTTTTGGTTTAGCCAACACAACTGATGGAAGAAGTAGAAGAGGCTTACTTCCTTAAGGAAAGGGGACTCCACAGCGAGATATTTAGACACCACGTAAAGGCAGAAGAGGTGACGATCGATCCCGGAGCCGGTCATGGCGAGGCGATACATATGCTGATGCTTCTCAGACGCCAACTTGAACAATTTCAGCCTCTGTTCCACCTGAGTGACAAAAGGCGGGAAGGACATATGTTGCATGTCTCAAGTTGAGCGGTTACGAATCTAAGTTAGCCACCACACCCGGCTAATATTTTTTGTATTTTTAGTAGAGACGGGGTTTCAACATGTTGCCCAGGGTGGTTTCGAACTCCTGAGCTCAGGCAACCTGACTGCCTCAGCCTCTCAAAGTACTGGGATGACAGGCATGAGTCACCGCGCCTGGCCTGACAGCCTTTCCAGAATGAAGTTTGTCTCGGAAAAAAGAGCCCTGGCCTGTGTCTCCTCCAGGGGTCAGCAGAAAGCACCTGCATGGTGGGGTCAGGTGGACCCAGTGGCCTGGGTCTCACCTCGGCCATTAATGAGCTGAGTGGCCCAGCAGCTGCTGAATTCATCTAGGCCTCTGTTTCTTTATCTATGGAAATGAACTGAGGACACTTCTCAGGACCACCGCTAAGAATTTAAAGTACAGTGCACAGAAAACCCCCAGGGCCCAGCCTGGCACTTGGGGCCCAGTGTGGCAATGGCTCTAATAACCAATGGAAGGTCTCCGTGTGATGGTCATAGCTGGCCTGCCTGTCCAGTTCCGAAGTAGCCACCCGCTATGCCTTTCCTCATTGTGATGTCCTGGGCGAATTTAAAGACTCTCAGAAAGTAGAATATGATTCGGAGAAGTATCATTTGTAACATGCCCCTCTGTACCTGTCCCTACCTTTTCCTTTTAATACCTTCTGTACCCCTGAAAGGGGCAGAGGAAAGAAGCTGAATTGAGCACCCCTGAAGAAGGTGGTACAGGAATGATGAGATCAGAGAAGCTGGAGTGGCGGCCTCCAGAGGCCTTTTAGGGAAGCGTGACAAGCACGCTGTGCCCTCAGCCTATGGCACATTACCGTCTGGGCTGGGTCCACCATGGCCTGCACGAAGTCGCACGACTCAGCGGTGCAGGAGCGCACGGTCTCCGTTCTCCCCTCTCGGAAGAGCCGGGTCATGGAGGCCTCGTACGTGAGGCAAAACTTGCCCATGTCCTGGGGAAAGAGAAGTACTTTAGTGCACGGCAGGGCATGCTGATATGTCTAAAACACAAGGAAGGATAGGGTAAGGTCGGCAAGGAGAAGTGGACTTTATCGTCAACTTTTTTTTGAGACGGGGTCTTGCTGTTGCCCGGGCTGGCGCGCAGTAGCATGATCACAGCTCACTGCAGCCTCAAACTCCTTCAGCTCAGGTGATGCCCCAACCTCGGCCTCCTGAGAAGCTGGGACTACAGGTGCATGCCACCATGCCTGGCTCATTTTTTATTTTTATTTTTTGTAGAGACAGGGTTTCACCAGGTTGCCCAGGATGGTCTTGAACTCCTGGCTCAAGCGATCCACCCGCCTTGGCGTCCCAAAGTGCTGGGATTACAGGTGTGAGCCACTGTGCCCAGCCTATTGCCGATTTACGTTTTCAGTCTCCGGCCGCTTTTACATGTGGGTAGTTACATGGCAGCGGACAGAGGTGTCACTGGCTTCAGGAAGGGCCTGGTGGAGGTGGGAGGTCAGTTTCCAGGTTAACCAGGTTTCTGTTTCAAGATGCAACTGATACCATGACACCCTCCCCACCCCGAGGCCACCTCCGCTGCATTCCCTTCCCGCTGAGGTGCAGCCTGCAGCTGTGTATAGGAGGAATGCTGTGCACAGCAGGGGATCGCATTTGAAATTATTTAAAGACACAACGTATTGCCTGGAGCAATCCCACTGTGTCTGGAAGATGGTGAGAATGATCTGGGAGAGACTATGCTGGGGTGCAGGACGAATGTCTAGCAGGAGGGCGGGAAGTGGGTGGGGCCAGAGCCTGAAGCACAGTCACTGCCCCTGTTAGATAGGAGCCTCTGGCAGATGCAAAGGGAAGGTCTCTTCTGAAAGCTCCTGTTTTCTGGGTGAAACAGAAGAAAGGGTGCCTGCTTGAGGGCCGGGCTGGGGAGGAGGTGCTGGCATTTAGGGGAGGGAGGTGTGATGTGGCATTTAGGGGTGTGGAACACGGTGCCCAGGCCCACTGGGGTCAGCGCTCATTCATGGGGAGGGGAGACAAGCCAGCTGTTGAATGCTTTTTTCCAGCTAGGCCGGCTCCTTGGGAACAGAATCACAGCAGCTGGAGAGCTGGGCTGAACCCGGGAGCCTCTGTAGGCTCCCCAGGTGAGTTCAGGGGGACCAGGGAGCCGAGGGAAGGGATGGTCCCAAAGAACCATGGAACCCATGCCCAGGGAAGAGAAAAGGGAGGGCAGGGAGGGACAAGGGGATGGGGTCAAGGAACGTGGGCATCTGGGCCTACAGAGGACGGCACGGCAGGAGGGGCTGGTGGCCCGAGGCTGAGCCTTGGTGGACATGCCAGGATAGTGCAGCAAGGGCGCCTGTTGGGAACAGCAGATAGTGGATATGGACACAGACCGGGTCCAAGGGAGCACGCGGCAGTGGGAGGAACAGCATCTTTGCGCTGCCCCAAGAGGGGACCCGGGGCCGCCAGGCCAGCTCAAAGAGGGCCAGGTTCCAAGTGGGGACGGGAAGGTGATAAGCAGCAGTTTATGGACCCAAATGATTCCTGACCAGACACATCCCTGGACATTAGGGTGCACCCTGGCACAGGCCCTGGTGGCCCCAGGGTGGCAGACCTGCCAATCTGCGGAGGACACCATGTGGCAGGCTGACACTGTCAAACGAACCCAGAAGAGGGTGCCAGAGGCAAGGCTGGGCTGAACACAGGGCCGGCTTAGCCTGGAAAGGGGGAGCCGGACAGAGCACAGGACCCGCTCAGCCTGGGAAGAGGGAGCTGGACAGAGTACAGGACCCACTCAGCCTGGGAAGAGGGAGCCAGACAGAGCACAGGACCCGCTCAGCCTGGGGAAGAGGGAGCCGGACAGAGCACAGGACCCACTCAGCTGGGGAACAGGGAGCTGGACAGAGCACAGGACCCACTCAGCCTGGGGAAGGGGGAGCTGGACAGAGTACAGGGCCTGCTCAGTCGGGGAAGTGGGAGCAGGACAGAGCACAGGACCCCCGCAGCCTGGGAAGGGGGAGCTGGACAGAGCACAGGACCCACTCAGCCCGGGAAGGGGGAGCCGGACAGAGCACAGGACCCACTCAGCCTAGGGAAGGGGGAGCTGAACAGAGCACAGGACCCACTCAGCCCGGGAAGGGGGAGCCGGACAGAGCACAGGACCCACTCAGCCCGGGAAGGGGGAGCCGGACAGAGCACAGGACCCACTCAGCCTAGGGAAGGGGGAGCTGAACAGAGCACAGGACCCACTCAGCCGGGGAAGGCCTGGCACCTGCACACAGGCCCAGCTGAAGTCAGGCTCCTCACAGTGCAGCCAAGATCTCTGGAGGAGAGGAGGCCCCCGAAAGGCAGAAGGAAGTGTCCAGGACCAGGGCCCTGTGAAATGAGAGTGCATCAGGCAGAAGAAAAAGGAAATGGAAGGCACTGACAAGAGCAGCAGCTTTGCAGAGGGAAACGTCTACAGACCGTGAGAGCACCTCGGACGCCAGCGCCGAGCAGCACTTCCAGTGAGGACCTGGCTGAGCTCCCAGGATCCCCCCAGAATAGCTGGCCGCCTTGGGGAGCTCTCTCTCCCAATCCACAGATGCCACCAACCCTGGTGGCATGACACGACACTCAAGATTCCCTTAGGAGTGGGGGTCACAGGCCTGGGGCCTGCCATGAGGGCACGGGGCCTCCTGCTTCCCAGGCTGATAGCAAACACGCCTTTCAGAGCACTTCCTGCATCTCCTCACTGCAGGGCACTTCACAGTGGCTCAGGATGAAGAAGTGGGGAGTGGGAGAGGGAGAGAAGCAGATAAAAGGGAAAGCGGAAATGTGGCATTTTCGTTATTTAATAAAAGTAAACGTGAACTATATGATACAATGATTCATTTGAAGTCAACGTTCCAATATCAAACTTTAACTGCGTAAGTTATGAGAACACTCATGCCTTGCGCCCACAGTTTAAAAGACAGTCATCTAAAAAACTTCTTGGCAAATGCATTGAGTATTAGTGTGCAAGCCCCACTTGAGCTCAGGCGCCATCAAAGAGCCAAACCACATTACAACTGCAGCCCCCTTGACCCACTGTGACCAGCCGCCATCAGGAGGATGGCCCTTCACTACCACCAAAACATCTCCAGTTTCTTTTCTTTTTTTTTTTTTAACCATATTTTTCTTTTTTATTATTAAAGTTCTAGGGTACATGTGCACAACATGCAGGTTTGTTATATAGGTACACGTGCCAGGTTGGTTTGCTGCACCCATCAACTTATCATTTACATTAGGTATTTCTCCTAATGCTATCCCTCCCCCAACCCCCCACCCCCCAACAGGCACATCTCCAGTTTCTAAGAAGCAGGATTCAAAGACAGTCTATAGATATACTGACACATACGGCATCACACACTAGCACTACTATTACGGGGCTAATGATTCAGGTTGGTAGGGCCTGGGAATTTTTCACCTCCAGTTTCAAAAAAAAAAAAAAAAACAGATTCCAAAGCAGGAAGCAAATAACTGCAGACAAGAATTAAAACTACTGTCTAGTGTTAGCATTCAATCCATATTCAATATTCAATACTGATTTACTGATGCTCCTGGCACAGGCAGGCTGATCATGAATTCCTGCCTTCAGGTGATCCACCCGCCTCGGCCTCCCAAACTGCTGGGATTATAGGCGTCAACCACCATGCCTGGCACTCCAGCCTGGGCAACAGAGTGAGACTCTGTCAAGGAGGAAAAAGAAAAGAAAAGAAAAGAAAAAGGAAACTTCACAACACCACCTACTAATATGTTGCATTTATCCTTTCTAGACTTTACATATAATGAAGCAAGAGTCGAGAAACTTCTGTAAAATGCAGAACAGGCTGTGCGGGCCACATGTTCTCTGTGGTGACTACTCTGCTTTCCCACTGGAGTGAGAATAGCACAGACAACATGTGAAAGCCAGGCATGGCCGTGCCCAGAACGCTTCACTGATGAACACTGAGACGTCACGTAATTTTCACATGTCACAAAGTATTGGTTACCTTTTGATTTTTTTTCAACTATTAAATATGTGAAACCATTCTTAGCTTTAAAGCCATTAAAAAAAAAAAAACGAAAACAAAAACATGTGAAGGGCCAGGTTTGGCCTGTGAGCCACACAGTCTACAGATCATTGTAAGAAACAACTGACTTTCACATACTGTTTTATGACTAAATATTTTTCCATATAATATGCCATAGATGGCTGGGTGTGGTGGCTCACACCTGTAATCCCAGCACTTTGGGAGGCCAAGGATTGCTTGAGCCTAGGAGCTCGAGACCAGCCTGAGAAACAAAGTGAAACCCCATCTCTACAAAAAATACAAAAATTAGCCAGGCCTGGTGGTGAATGCCTATAGTCCCAGCTACCCGGGAGACTGAGGTGGGAGGATTGCCTGCACCCAGGGAGGTCGAGGATGTAGTGAGCCATGATTGTGTCATTGCACTCCAGCCTAGGCAAGAGTGAGACCCTGCCTCAAAAAAAAAAAGTATATATATATATATGCATATATATATATATGCTATAGACATCACTTAATAGCTATAAAATATTCCCCGGTATGAAAATACCATATTTTAATTTAGTATCATGAAAGGAAGATTCGCTCGGCCAAAAGGAAAGGATTACACTGAGAGCTGAGTTGTGCAAGAAGCTGCTTTTCCTTTTGTTCCCAAGCAGAGAGTGATGGATAAAAGGCGAAACATCTCCACTCTGTGTTCGCTGGGTTTTGTGTAACGAATACGTAACTGAAAATTCCCGTACTGCCCCTTTTCTCTTGCATCATGGGAATTCCGTAATGTGGCCATGCTCTCCCTCCTTCCCCTCCAGCCTGCTTTTCCCTTTAAATACTGAAGCCCTCAAAACCAAAACCACCTTTGGAGGAAGGCACAGGCCTGTCTCCCAGGCACGCATCACTAACCTTGGCAGAATCAACTTCTAAATGGATTGAGACCTATCTCAGACCCTTTCTGGTTTCCAGCATGAACTTTTTTTGTGTGTGTGAGATGGAGTCTCGCTCTGTCGCCCAGGCTGGAGTGCAGTGGCGGGATCTTGGCTCACTGCAAGCCTCGCCTCCCAGGTTCACGCCATTCTCCTGCCTCAGCCTCCCGAGTAGCTGGGACTACAGGTGCCCGCCACTATGCCCGGCTAATTTGTTGTTTTTTTAGTAGAGAGAGGGTTTCACCGTGTTAGCCAGGATGGTCTTCATCTCCTAACCTCGTGATCTGCCCGCCTCGGCCTCCCAAAGTGCTGGGATTACAGGCGTGAGCCACTGCGCCCAGCCTACCAGTATTAACTTTTAAGATTTTTTTTTTTTTTTTTTTGAGACGGAGTTTTGTTCTTATTGCTTAGGTTGGAGTGCAGTGGTGCGGTCTGGGCAGTTCACTGCAACCTCCACCTCCCCGGTTCAAGTGATTCTCCCGCCTCACCCTCTCAAAGAGCTGGGATTACAGGTGTGTGCCACCACATCCAGCTAATCTTGTATTTTTAGCAGAGATGGGGTTTTACCATGTTGTTCAGGCTGGTCTCGAACTCCCAACCTCAAGTGATCCACCCACCTAGGCCTCCCAAGTGTTGGGCTTACAGGCATGAGTCACTGCGCCCGGCCAGATTTCTTCACATTTTTACAGTAAGCTTGCTCACGAGTGTTTTTTTGTGTACCTACCCTTTTTCATGGATCATCTGCAGGGTCAAAGTTATTCTTCCCTGATGCATGTTTCCAGCTGTGTGATCTGTGCTGCTCCTGGGCCTGCCATGGGGCCCCTATATTTATTAAAACGATTCCCAGCTGCTGCTATGAACATCCTTGCCTCAATCCACCCTCACCAACATGAGAAAAAGCCTTTACTAACCCCAAAGGCAACCACTTAGCCAGATATTCCAACTCCATTTACTCACCAGCTCCCCTTCCCCCACTGATGTCAAATACTCCCTACATTACTCATTCAAAGCCTGCCTTTGAACGAGGACTGCAGCATTTTATTTTTATTAAGAACATTTTTTTAAAAGATCGGGTCTCACTGTCATCCAGGCTATAGTGCAGTGGCATGATCAGGACTCACTGCAGCCACCACCTCTGGGGCTCAAGTGATCCTCTCACCTTAGCCTCTTGAGTACCTTGGACCTACAGGCATGCACCACCATGCTGGGCTAATGTTTTTTCGTATTTTTGGACAGAGTCTCGCCATATTGCTCAGTCTGGTCTCAAACTCCCAGGCTCAAGTGATCCACCTGCTTCAGCCTCCCATCGTGCTGGGATTATAGGAGTGAGACCACTTTAATCGCTGCAATCTTCTAACTCCCACACTTTTGAGTTTTAGGATTTGAAAAAGTACATGTCCACCTCCCCCTGTCCCTGTCCCACCTCTGCCTGGTTTTCTTTTCAAAAATGTTATGGGTGACTCAAATGTTAGGCTTTACAAGCTTCAGGATCAACTGGGCAGACTCCTCTCCTGAAGCTCCTGCTTAACCTTTTACTGTGTTCATATTAAACGTGTGAACTGGGCCAGGCATGGTGGCTCATGTCTGTAACCCCAGCACTTTTGGAGGCTGAGGCAGGTAGATCACTTGAGGTCAGGAGTTCGAGACCAGCCTGGCCAGCATGGTGAAACTCTGTCTCTACTAAAGATACAAAAATTAGCCGGGTGTGGTGGCAGGCACCTGTAGTTCCAGCTACTCGAGGGGCTGAGGCAGGAGAATCACTTGAAGCCAGGAGGCAGAGGCTGCAGTGAGCCGAGATCATGCTGCTGCATCCCAGCCTGGGCAACAAAGTAAGGCTCCATCTCAAAAAAAAAAAAAAAAAAAAGTGTGAACTGGGAACATCCCTCCCTCTATGGTTCTGAAGTTTTTTTAAATCCCAAATCATGGCTTTTTCTCCCTCTCCCTGGGGAAGAGTTGGGGGGCAGGTGCTCCTTGGCCTTCTTCCCAGAGTCCAATCTGCTTTATACACATATGCCTGGAGGGTGGGGCCCCAGATTCTCCTTTCTATTGCATTCTCTTACTGTATTTCCCACTTGGCCATCGTCCTTATGCAAGAAAGCTGGTGGTCTTCGTGCGACACTGCGCTGGGCCGGCTCACTGAGTGCACCTCTTAATCATCAAGGCTTTTCTGCTGTTCCATCTCCTGAGCAGACACCAATGTTCCTCCTGCCCGATTACCCTGTCAGCTGCTGGAGGCATCCTCATCTTTCTTGTTTTAATGGGACTGCCTCCCACACTTTTACCTTGAAGCAGTAGCTAGCTATTAACACACGATGCCATTTATCCTGTTAAAGGAAAGAGCCCTATTACTAAAGCCCCTTGACCAAGAGCTGTTATCAGGAACGGATGTTAAATGTGAAATGGCTTCTTAGGATCTGTGAAACTCACTATCTAGGTTCTTCTCTGACCCACCACTATGGTTTAGTGTATGACTGGATGTACTGACACAAAACCAGCCTCTCACTGCTGGTGGACGCCACCGTCGGTGGCTCTTCTTTTCCTGCAGTGCTGGATTCTACTTGCTAAGATTTTATTGAGGGTGTCTGCACTTCCATTCATGAGGGAAGCTGGTCTGTGCTTCCTCTTTCTGTGTTTAGCTGCAGCACAGTGGTGAATGCCACAGGTTCTGGAACCAGCCTGACTGGTTCCGATCTCAGTCCTGCTGCGTAGGAGCTGCAGGCCTCAGGCAAGAGGCTTCACCTCCCAGTGTGGAAGGCAGAGATGACGAGATGCCTTCCTCGGGGCTGTCCTGACGTTTCGCTCGCTCCTGCCAAGTACTTGGCACAGTGGCTGGTGCTCCGTGCAGCTCATTCCCACACCCGGGCCACGTGGGTTCTGGGGAGCAGATGCCGTGGCTTCCTTTCTTTGTGGAGTCTTTGAGCCGCAAGCTCTTTGGAGCCACGAGGTGGCTCCCTGACAACCTCTCACTTTGGTCCATGGACCACAGACCTTTTCAGGCTTTCTACCTTGAGTCAGCATCACTAATTTGTACTGCTTGCAGAAGAGTCATTTCATCAAGTTTTAAAATGTACTAAAATGCAGCGTGGCATTCCCTTACTAAACTCCTCTCTGGGTCCTGCACTTACTTGCAGGGACTTCTTTTAAAAAAGAAAAAAATTTAAAAAGATAAAATAACATCCTTTCTGTAGGTGAGGTATCAACTGCTTGCATGCCCTCACACTGCACATGTATGGGCAAAATCTGCTCACCAATTCTCAAAATTGGTGAGCTCACTGATTCTGAGATGCGATGCATCTATTCCATGTCACCTTTTAATCACATGATCTTTAGTCAATGATCTGTCACAGACAGGAGCTTGTCACTGCACTCCGGGTGCTCTGCCCAGATGCTTTTGGTTCACGCCTAGTGAGCATGCTACTTGGGAAAGCAAAGCTTCATAACTGTGACAGTCTTTGCAGAACTGTATTAGCATGCATTTTAAATATGATTTTGGCCCATTCATTCCAGTTCATCCGATATTAACCCTGCCTATTACTTCTCTGAAACTGTTTGTTTTCTTTTTTTTTTTAATTCTTCTTTTTTTTTTGAGACGGAGTCTCGCTCTGTCACCCAGGCTGGAGTGCAGTGTCGCGATGTCAGCTCACTGCAAGCTCCGCCTCCCGGGTTCCCGCCATTCTCCTGCCTCAGCCTCCTGAGTAGCTGGGACTATAGGCACCGCCACCACGCCCGGCTAGATTTTTGTATTTTTTAGTAGAGATGGGGTTTCACCGTGTTAGCCAGGATGGTCTCGATCTCCTGACCTTGTGATCCGCCCGTCTCAGCCTCCCAAAGTGCTGGGATTACAGGCTTGAGCCACCGCACCCGGCCGAAACTGTTTGTTTTCTTAACTTTAGGTGGAGAGGGCACAGACTCTGGAACCGCCAGCTGGCTTTATCCCTGCCTAGTGCTACCCTGGCCAAGCACCTGGCCTCTCCGCACCTGTTTCCTCACCTGTAAAATGGGATAACAAGAGTTTCTGGGGCATAACGGAGACTTGTAAATTTTAAAAAATGGGATAACAAGAGTGCCTCCCAGGTGGAGAGACAGTGAAGCATGATGTATGTGATGCACCAAGCAAAACTCAACAATGGCACAATCGTTACCAAGGTTGGGGGGGGGGGCAGTGCCACATGCTGCATATGTGTAAAGCACTCAAGTTTTAAAACAAGGCAGGGCATGGTGGCTCATGCCTATAATCCCAGCACTTTGGGAGGCCAAGGCAGACAGATCACCTGAGGCCAGGAGCTCAAGAACAGCTGGCCAACATGGTGAAACCCATCTCTACTAAAAATACAAAAAATTAGGCATGGTGGCACACATCTGTAATTCCAGCTACTCAGGAGGCTAAGGCAGGAGAATCGCTTGAACCCAGGAGGTGGAGGTTGCAGTGAGCCGAGATCTCGCCAGCCTGGGCAACAAGAGTGAGATTCTATCTCAAAAAAAAAAAGTTGGGAATATCTCAAGCCAAAGCCACGGTGACTTCTGTTGCTCCCAGAAACCAGGGGCCCCCTCTCTGGGATGGAATGCTCCCTCCAATGGACAAGAAGACCCATTTACGTCCCTGCTAGGGGTGCGTGCTGCTCCGCCAACAGGAGTCGCCAGGTGCAAGTCAAAATATGGTCAGTGCTCAGAAAAAATAGATGGAAATGCCACGTGTATACGGAGGATCCAGCCCATGGCACCTCCAAGTGGCTGGAGTTTCTCCTTTTATGGAAGGGGATGTCAAAGGCCAGAGATGTTAAGTAATTTGCCCACAGACATCACTTAATAGCTATATAATACTCTGTATGAAAATACCGTAATTTTAGTATCATGAAAGGAAGATTTACTCTGCCAAAAGGAAAAGATTAAGCCGAAAGCTGAGTCATGCAAGAAGCTGCTTTTTATTTTGTTCCCAAGCAGAGAGCGACAAATGAAAGGTAGAACATGTCCACTCTGGGATCACCTGACCTGTGTGAAGTGCAGATTTACCAAGCGCCAGACGAATGCAACTGACTATTCCCCTACCTGCCCACACTATTTCCACTTTAGCAAATGCTAGGTTTCGGGGCTTATTTTGGGGCTTAACTCTCCCTCTGTAGAGTGATGAGATCTCACTTTGTACCCATCCCCCAGACTCTCCCTCTCCCGTCCGTGTCAGCTGGGAATCTACGCCTGCTGGAGGGGGATTTGCGAGCTTCGCCTGCATGCGTGGTGAAACACCCCACGCCACCCGGTCCCCGGAGACCGGGGGTGGGGGCTGTGCTTCTCCTATGCCGGGTTTCGGGCCCTCCCTCCCCACTAGGTGAACAGTCTTAGGTAGGTGTAGGAAACCCCAAAATGCTCACGAGAAAACCCTAGGCGGTCGGTTCTTACCTTGTAGTGCGCCAGCTGGAGGGCCAGCTGCACAAAGGCGTCTGGGCTCGTGCGACATTTCTTGATGATTCCTTTACCAAAGGCAACGAATGGGAAGGAATGGAAATCCACGTCGTTTGCCAGAAGATTTGCAGTGTTCAGGGAGGTCTCTATAACCTCTTGACACTAGAGAGAAAGAAGAAAAAGGTTTTACGGAACGAGGGGATAAAAGTACTGACGCACACCCAGAAGGAAATCAGAGGCTGGCTTTCAGTGCAGCTACAAACTCGGTACTGGGTCAGGAAAACGTTTGTGTACTTCCCAGTACTGCTTCTGGCACTAGTAAGTTAGGGGCATGGCTCCCTGACCCCGGAGGAAAAGCCGCAATGTTAGAGCAGGTAGCTGGTCTGATGTGAGCAGGCCAGGAGAGGGCTTCCTTCGACACACACTGGGAATATCAGGCGACCATCATTGATGGTCAGGTGGTTGTGAACTGCGTCTCTAACATAATAATTGATCACAGCCGGTGCCAGGGAAAGGCAGCCTCCCAGTAAATAGAAACGGAGCTGGTGACCAGCAGCTTCCGGATAAGATCTCAGGTGCCGGGCGAAGGGGCTCAAGCATGCGCACTGAGAGGCAAAATGGCAGCGTCTAACTGGAGTATGATCTTCCTCCAGGAATGCTAGACAGGCAAGGGAAGAACACCTCAAGCGAGCATGCGCACAATTCCAGTAACCACACTGCGCATGCTCCCTTCCCAAGCGCTGGCAGCCACTGCGCAAGCGGATAGCCCACCCCAAGGGAGGAATCAGAAGTAACGCAAGAGCCTGGAGGCATGCCAATGTGTAAAACCTCAAGTCAAGAGGCCAAACCTCGCACTTGATCTCCCAAGTTGGCCGCTTGGCCCTCTTCCAAATGTACTTTCCTAAGTTTTTAAATAAACTTTCTCTCCCGCTCTTGGTCTCTCCTGCCTTCTGCCCCACAGTCAAATTCGTTCTGGGAAGGCAAGAATTGAGGTTGCTGCACACCGGTACAGTGAGACACCAGAAAGTGTTTCAAATAGTCACACGTCATCCTATGAAGCCCACGGTCATCAGACAGCAGCGATCAAGAAACACAGTTTTTACTTTTTATTATTTTTTATTTATTTGAGACAGGGTCTCACTCTGTCGCCCAGGCTGGAGTGCAGTGGTGCCATCTCTGCTCACTGCAACCTCTGCCTCCCTGCTTCAAGCCATTCTCCCGTCTCAACCTCCCAAGTAGCTGGGACTACAGTCGCCTACCACTATGCCCGGCTAATTTTTGTATTTTTAGTAGACATGGGGTTTCACCATGATGGCCAGGCTGGTCTTGAACTCCTGACCTCAGGTGATCCACCTGCCTCGGCCTCTTAAAGTGTTGGGATTACAGGTGTGAGTCACTGTGCCCAACTGATAAAACATATTCTTAAAAATATATCTTAGAAAATCAATGGACATATTTCAACTAATGAAATATTATTTAGCACTAGAAATAAATGAGCCATAAAACTGAAAAAGACTTCAAGGAAATTTAAACTCTTATTACTAAGTGAAAGACGCCAATCTGCAAACGCTACACACGGATGACTCCAATTACAGCAGCAGCCTTTATCCATGTGGATCCATTCTAAGACTCCCCGCAGATGTCTGAAACCTCACATAGTGCCAAACATTATACATACGGTGTTTTCTCAATCTCATAACCAAGACAGCCACTAAGTTGGTAGCACCTACGGCACGGACACACTTGACAAAGAGACAAAAGGATGATTCCATCCTGCATGGGACTGCACAGGACAGCAGGAACTTTCATCACACTACTGTCTCCAGAATTGGTGGGTTCTTGGTCTCACTGACTTCGAGAATGAATCCACGGACCCTCGCAGTGAGTGTTACAATTCTTAAAGACGGTGTGTCCCAAGTTTGCTCCTTCTTCCCAGTGGTGGTGGCTTCAGGAATGAAACTGCAGATCTTCATGGTGAGTGTAACAGCTCATAAAAGCAGCGTGGACCCAAAGAGTAAACATCAGCAAGATTTACTACAAACAGCGAAAGACCAAAGCCCCCACCGTCTAGAAGAAAACCCTAACAGATTGCCACTGCTAGCTCAGGCAGCTTGCTTTTATTCCCTTATCTGACCCCCCCCCCAACCCCAATCCACATCCTGCTGATTGGTCCATTTTACAGAAAGCTGATTGGTCTATTTTGCGGAGAACTGATTGGTCCGTTTTGACAGAGCACTGATTGGTGCGTTTACAATCTTTGAGTTAGACACAGTGCTAGAGGGAAAAGTTCTCCAAGTCCCCATTAGAGTACCAATTGGTGTATTTACAAACCTTGAGCTAGACACAGAGTGCTGATTGGTGTATTTACAAACCCTGAGCTAGACACAGAGTGCTGATTGGTGTATTTACAAACCCTGAGCTAGACACAGAGTGCTGATTGGTGTATTTACGATCCTCCAGCTAGACATAAAAATTCTCCAAGTCCCC
>NW_012115266.1:1491089-1491658 GCF_000951035.1 Colobus angolensis palliatus | reverse complement strand
GAGTGCTGATTGGTGTATTTACGATCCTCCAGCTAGACATAAAAATTCTCCAAGTCCCCACCAGATTAGCTAGATACAGAGTGCTGATTGGTGCACATACAATCCTCTGGCTAGATATAAAAGTCCTCCAAGTCCCCATCCGGCTCAGGAGCCCAGCTGGCTTCACCTAGTGGATCCTGCACAGGGGTTGCAGGCGGAGCTCCCTGCCAGTCCCGATTGGCACCTGCACTCCTCAGCCCTTGGGCTATTGATGGGACTGGGCACCACGGAGCAGGGGGCGGCGCCCGTCGGGGAGGCTCGGCCGTGCAGGAACCCACCGCAGGGGGGCGGGGGGGGGAGCTCAGACATGGCAGGCTGCAGGTCCGGAGTTCTGCCCGGCGGGGAGGCAGCTAAGGCCCAGATTTGAGAATTTGAGCGCAGCGCCGCCGGGCCGGCATGCTGGGGGACCCAGCGCAACCTCCGCAGTTGTTGGCCCAGGTGCTAAGCCCCTTACTGCCCTGGGCCGGCTTGGCTCCAAGTGCGGGGCCCACTGAGCCCGCGCCCGCCGGAACTCACACTGGCCCGCGAGC
>NW_012115266.1:1474481-1491039 GCF_000951035.1 Colobus angolensis palliatus | reverse complement strand
GCCCGCCGGAACTCACACTGGCCCGCGAGCGCCGCGCACAGCCCCGGTTCCCACCGGCGCCTCTCCCTCCACACCTCCCCGCAAGCAGAGGGAGGCAGCTCCAGCCTCAGCCAGCCCAGAGAGGGACTCCCACAGTGCCGTGGCGGGCTGAAGGGCTCCTCAAGCGCAGTCAGAGTGGACACCGAAGCTAAGGAGGCTGAGAGCGAGGGCTGCTAGCACGTTGTCACCTCTCACTACTCAGAATAGCATGCAACTTGAAACTCATGAGTTGTTTACTTCTGGAATTTTCTGTTTAATATTTTCGGACCTTGGAATTGAAATCTCAGAAGGTGAAACCTCAGCTAATGGGGGGAGCTACTGTATGTGACATTCTGGAAAAGGTAAAACTATGGGGACAGTGAATATGATTCATGGTTGCCAGGGGCGAGTAGGAAGAATACATAGGGGAAGCACAGAAGATGTTTAGGGCAGTGAAACAATTCTGTATGACACTGTAATGGCAGACACAGGGCATTGTTCATGACAACGTATGACACCAACAGTAAATCCACCATGGACCTTGGTTGGTGCAGGTGTGTCAGTTGTAACAAATGCATCACTCTTTTGGGGATGTGGATAGTTGGGGACGCTGTGTAAGTGTGGGGAGAAGGGTGTATGGGAACTCAGTTTTGCTGTGAACCCAAACTGATCTAAAAAATAAAGTCTGTTAAAAGAAATTTTTAAAAATGTGGTAAGTGACTTGGTGAGACACTAGGACTCTAAGCCCAACTGCTCTGCAGAGGTTACAGCTCTCTTTTGAACCCACACCAGCCCTGCGGCCACAGGGCAAGCAGAAGCGGTGGGGTAAGACCACAGCACTAGATACAGTACTTCACTATGTGGAAAATTATTTCTAACCCAGGTGCGGTGGCTCATGCCTGTAATCCCAACACTCTGGGAGGCCAGACGGGTGGCCTGCTTGAGCTCAGGAGTCTGAGACCAGCCTGGGCAACATGGCGAAACCTGTCTCTACCAAAAATATAAAAATTAGCTGGGCATTGTGGCATGCACCTGTGGTCCCAGGTACTCAGGAGGTTGAGGTGGGAAGATTGCTGGACCCGGGGAACTTGAGGCTGCAGTGAGCTGTGACCACACCACTGCACTCCAGCCTGAATAACAGACCTTGACTCTGTCTCAAATAAATAAATTAATTAATTTAAAAAGAAAATGGTGGGCTGGGTGCAGTGGCTCACGCCTGTAATCCCAGCACTTTGGGAGGCTGAGGCAGGAGGATCAGGTAAGGAGTTCAAGACCAGCCTGGCCAACATGATGAAACCCCGTCTCCATTAAAAATACAAAAATTAGCTGGGCATGGTGGCGGGTGCCTGTAATCCTAGCTACTTGGGAGGCTGAGGCAGGAGAATCGTTTGAACCTGAGAGGCGGAGGTTGCAGTGAGCTGAGATTGTGCCACTGCACTCCAGCCTGGGTGACAGTGTGAGACTATATCTCAAAGAAGAAAAAAAAAAAATAGAAAATGATATCTTGGACTCCAGGGAATTTTTCTTTGGAGTAAGTGAACTAGGATTTGGTATTCGCAACCCTAAAATTCCTTTCCCAAAAGGGCTCCCATGAGTGGGCTGCCTCTGATTATGTTTAAGAAGTGCCAAAATGAATTAAACTTTGAGAATTATAAATTAGCAATTTAGAGGCTTTCAGCTCTAACCTCTATATGATTTTGGCTTTTAGTTTTTGATTATGAGCATTCTGTAGATGTCTAGTTAAGTTTGAGCTGGAAGTCACACTGACAATCTTAGCCAGAAGCTTCAAACAGAAGAAGAAATATTTACCGAGGCTTCTGAGAAACAGGAGCTGTGACAGCCCGGCAGACCTCACGAAACTCTCTGAGCAAACAACTTTCAGCCTCAGTGGTCTTCAACTGAGCTCATGATCGGGCACGAACTACAGTTGGAAAATTTATCTGTAAGACTTCAAATGTGTTTCCCATCCCAGGTAAGTAACAATGGTTGGATGATGCAGACTTACTTCCCCCGGGATGTCCCACTGCAGCCTGGTGGGGTACGGAATGTTCGGATTGGTGTCGCCTTTGCAGTGCCCATCCTCCGCATAGCCCAGCTGGCGGCTGTCAGTGGCCATGACGTACTGTCAAAAATAGAACAAAATTATTAAAACTAGCAGTGGCACATAAAACATATTAATCTCCAACATGAACAGAGGGCTGTTCTTTGCAGAGATGTTACAAAGTTTGAACCACAACTGTTAAAGCTTCCAGTATTCTCAGCACCTAATGAGGTGGATCTGATCTCCACGTCAGATGTGACAGAGAGAAGACAGACGAGGGCTAACGGCTTGCTCAGGTTCATGACACTCTCCTTTCACTGGCAAGTAAACTTAAGCCAATTTATTCAACAGTATTTATTGGGCACCTACTATGGGTTGGAACCACTGCAGCACCAGTGGCATCCAAGCAGTGGTGACAGTGCAGACAAGAACTGAGTTTTGTGAACAAAACAGACAAGAATTCTTGTCCTTCCTTAAAAAGTGAAATATACCTATATGACCCAGCAATTCCACTCCTAGGTATATACTCAGTGAAATGAAATGAAAATAGTTGCTCACACAAAAATTTGTACAGAATGTTCATAGCAGCATTATTCATAATCGCCGAAGAGTGGCAACAACACAAATGCCCATCAACTGATGAAGAGATAAACTAAGTGTGGTCAATCCATACAATGGGATATTATCCAGCCCTAGAAAGGAATGAAGCCCGGGTACATGTTACAATGTGATAAACCTTGAAAACATTATGCTGGGTGAAAAGAAGCAGGCAGGCGCGGTGCCTCACTTCTGTAATCCCAGCACTTTGGGAGGCCAAGGTGGGAGGATTGCTGGAGGCCAGGAGTTCCAGACCAGCTGGGCAACATAGTGAGATCTTATCTCTACAAGAAATTTAAAAAATTAGCCAGGTGTGGTGGCACATGGCTGTAGCCCCAGTTACTGAGGAGGCTGAGGTGGGAAGATCACTTGAGCCCAGGAGGTCATGGTTTCAGTGAACCATGACTGTGCCACTGCACTCCAGCCTGGGCGACAGAGCAAGACCCTGTCTCTAAAAAAGAAAGAAAGCATGCCGGGCGTGGTGGCTCACGCCTGTAATCCCAGCACTTTGGGAGGCCGAGGTGGGCGGATCATGAGGTCAGGAGATCGAGACCATCCTGGCTAACACAGTGAAACCCCATCTCTACAAAAAAATTAGCCGGGCGTAGCGGTGGGCGCCTGTAGTCCCAGCTACTCGGGAGGCTGAGGCAGGAGAATGGCGTGAACCCGGGAGGCGGAGCTTGCAGTGAGCCGAGATCGCGCCACTGCACTCCAGCCTGGGGGCAGAGCGAGACTCCGTCTCAAAAAAAAAAAAAAAACAACAAAAGACAAAAAAGAAAGAAAGCAAGCAAAAGAAAAGAAAAAAGAAGCCAGACATAGAAGAGCAAATATTGTATGGACATCTATATAAGATGTCCAAAATAGGCACATACATACAGACAGAAAGCAGATTAGTGGCTATTAGGAACCTGCGGGAGAAAGGAACGAGGAGTTTCTTTTGGAGGTGATGCAAATGTTACAGAATTAGGCTGGGCTCCATGGCTCATGACCGTAATCCTAGCACTTTGGGAGGCCAATGAGGGCAGATCATTTTAGGTCAGGAGTTCAAGACCAACCTGGCCCAAAAGGGGAAACCCCGCCTCTACCAAAAATACAAAAATTAGGTGGGTGTGGCGATGCACGCCTGTAATCCCAGCTACTCAGGAGGCTAAGTAGTGACTGTTGCACAAGCACCTTGTGAATATACTAAAAACCACCGAACTGTACACTTGTAAAGGGTAGATTTTAAGGTATGTGACTTATATCTCAACTAAAAAAATTAGGTTTTTTAAACAGAGGAATCCCTGTGCTCATTCTACACTCTTACATTCTAGTGAGGGAGGTAAAAACAACACAAGGTCGGGGTAACTGTTGGCTGGCGAGGGGGCAGGGCAGGTGGAAGGTGCCGCTCATATGTGTGGGTCACGATCCAGGCTGACCTGAGCCAGCGAAGGAACAGACTTGATCAGGTTCCACCTGCTCTGGGTCAGAGCTCCAGGAGAGCCCGACACAGAAACATCAGAAATAAATCAAGAGCAAGACCGAGTGCGGTGGCTCATGTTTGTAATCCCAGCACTTTGGGAGGCCAAGGCAGGCAGATTGTTTGAAGCCAGGAGTTCGAGACCAGCCTGGGCAACATGGCAAAACCCCGTCTCTACAAAAAATACAAAAATTAGCTGGGCGTGGTGGCGCACTCCTGTGGTCCCAGCTACTCGGAAGGCTGAGGTGGGAAAATCACTTGAACCCAGGAGTTGGAGGTTGCAGTGAACTGATAATGCACCGCTGCTCTCCAGCCTGGGCGGCAGAGGAAGACCCTGTCTCAAAAAATAAAAAATAAAAACAGAACAAGAACAAGAACAAACAGACTCAAGTTTGACTAGATCTATCTTTGAGGGATTGCACTGGGCCTACACACGAGACTAGGTCAGTCCCCATCTGTGTCTGGATCACATGAGCCCCCCAGCCAGGGGCCCCTAGTGTCAGGCCATCCTGTCTGCTGGACCCTAACAGCTAAACACCACTACTTCTATGTGGCCACCCTGGTCTAAGACAAAATCCCTTTATCCTTATCTGGAGAACTTCAAAAAACAAGCCTGATCTTGTAAATATCCAGTAGATTTCTCTACTTGATAAATGTACCCTGTGTGATCCAGCTGCCTATGGTCCCGACTCCAGCCTGGGTGACAGCAAGACTCCATCTCAAAAAATAAAAAGTCAAGATTCAAAACATTCACAGAAGTTTAAAGAAATACGAAGGTCATACATTATGATGTCTTCACAAGTTTACTACTAATTTTTCTTTTTTTTTTTGAGACGGAGTCTCGCTCTTTCGCCCAGTCTGGAGCACAGTGGTGCAATCTCGGCTCACTGCAAGCTCTGCCTCCCGAGTTCACACCATTCTCCTGCCTCAGTCTCCTGAGTAGCTGGGACTACAGGCACCCGCCACCACGCCCGGCTAATTTTTGTATTTTTAGTAGAGACGGGGTTTCACCGTGTTAGCCAGGATGGTCTCGTTCTCCTGACCTCGTGATCCACCCGCCTCAACCTCCCAAAGTGCTGGGATTACAGACGTGAGCCACCGCGCCCGGCCAGGTTTGGATGTTCGAAACAACTTCCACATTCAAGTGAAAAGTACAAAAACTCACCTCCCAAAGGTGGGCCATGATGGGTGCGTCTGCCCAGGAGTGCTCCGCGTTGATGCCTATCTTCCCGTTTTTGAAGACAACAAAGGTGAACGACTTGTCAAACCACCTATGTGAAACACACGTGTGGAACTTAAGTGTTCAACGAGGCAAAAATGAGGAGACACTGCACCTCTCTGCTTCATCCCGGATGGACTAATTTACTTTGCACTTGCCCCTCTAACAGGGAGCGGCTGCTCGGTCTCTGGAGTGAGGATGAAAGTACAGATGGGACACTGAATCCCTCATTTCTTCCCTGTCCCAGACACAAAGATGAGTGCTTAATATCCCAGGAGCCTGAGGTCAGGACCTGTAACTATCACAAGGCAACTGGGGAGAGGTGGGAGGCAGTTCCCGTGGGCATGTGACCCCTTCATTAGCCAATCCTTGGCCCCACCCTGCAGGGGGCTGGTCAACACTTTACAGATAAGGAAAAGAGGACTTGAGATAGCCACGTGCCAACACCCTGGCCTAGCCCTGTGCCCAGCCCTGTTTGCCACTATCCCCTGCCTGAGTCCAGGGACCTGGCAGCCCTGCATCTCATAAGCATCTCCAAACAAAGGTGGTCATGCACAGAGGAGGGAATCTCAGGTTTGCAGCTTAAGCTGTGTATGTGTGACAGTTTTGGCAGGGGGAAGAAAACTGAAGGTTGGCCAGGCGCGGTGGCTCACGTCTGTAATCCCAGCACTTTAGAGAGGCTGAGGGGGGCGGATCACTTGAGATCAGGAGTTCATAACCAGCCTGGCCAACGTGGTGAAATCCTGTCTCTACTAAAAATATAAAAATTAGCCGGGCGTTTTAGCACACGCCTGTAATCCCAGCTACTTGGGAGGTTGAAGGAGGAGAATCGCTTGAACCCGGGAGGTGGAGGTTGCAGTGAGCTGAGATCAAGCCACTGCACTCCAGCCTGGGTGACAGAGCAAGACTCCATTTCAAAAATAAATAAATAAAATAAAACTGAAGGTTATATTTTTATGCCACCTTCTTCCTTAGCATTATAGATACTTAGGGGTGAGTGTCAGGCACATAGGGTATTTCTTCCAAGCTCATGGGCAAACTCCCATCTCTCAGAAAGTAAGGACGGTACCTGTCGTAACATTGGCCATGTAGTAGAGACTTGGCGTAGCTGTCCATCGATGTATCCGGGTCTTCCGTTCTGTATCCTTGTTCAGTTTCATCTAACGTCACGAAGAACGCTGCTTTCTCCACGGCATCAAGAGACTGTTTATTTTTCCCCCGCCCAAAATAGGCCTGGCGACACCTGGCCCAGGGAACTCTGCAGTGAAAATGAAATATGATTAAAGGCAGCTGGACCTGCAGCCATGGAGCAATGTCTCCTGGCACATGATGTTTGAAATGACACAATCAAACCTTCGCAGTTTTTCAGAATTTCTCGAAGGAAAACTCCATTTTGACGATGTTCCCCATCTGAGACTGTTTGTTGGAAAGACTCTCACCTTCTCCTGGTCTCCAGACCACAGCACAGGGAGCAGTGGGTAATTTTTGTTCAATAAATGCTGACTAAATGAACAGTCAGATTGCAGGCTGGCCCTGTGGGCAAAGCCGCCAGGAAGCAGCAGACCCAGATCACCATGCTCCATGCTCCCTGACACGTCCATGCTCCCTGACACGCCCTCCCTCCCCTCCACAGGAACCACCCTAGGTAAGTTCCGGCAGCCCAGGTCATGGTAAATGCGTAAGAGCATGTCCCTCATGCCAGGCTCTGCTCCAAACCTTTTCTGTGTACCAACTCACTGATCTTCTCAATGCTACTGTACCCATTTTGCAGATGAGAAAACTGAAGCACGGAAAGATTAGGTCACAGCTATTTTGAGGCAGAATTGGAACCCAGGTCATCAGCCCTCAAGTGCATGCCACAGATGCCCATGTGACCCCTCCACAGGGTCTCCGTGCCCATCTTATTTGGAATACACAGAACTGATGTGATGCCCACTTCCTTCTTGGAAGACCCCACCAGCTGGGCTTCCTCGAATGCCCTGGGTCCCTCTCACTCCAGCTCCTCCAGGGCTGTCTGCCACTGCCCACCCTTCCAGATCGGGGCCATCTGGCTCTCTCCCCACCGTCTTCTCTCTACGAGTGCTTGGATACAGCGGCCCACAGGGCCAATAAGCCTAGAAACACGTCAGGCCCCAGTGCACACCCCGCCGGGGGGACAAAGGTGACGGTGATGGTGATGGTGATGGTGGCCGGCATGTATGGAGCCCTTCTTGTGAAGGGCTCCCGTGGGTAAGATGCTGGTCTGGCCCTATCCAGAGGGGGCATCGGGATTGAGGCACCTGCAGACCCACAGGGAGCCCAGGCCCCACAGCGCCTGCTCAGGCTCCCCATGTCTCCTCTGCTGGGGATTCCAGGCTCTTGGAGGAGCCCTTCGGGCAAGCGCATCTTCACCTGAGACGCATCTCCTGCTGCTGCTCTTTCCAACCTTGTCAGCACCACAGTGGACAACGAACAACGCCAGCTTCCCTGCAGACATCCTCCCCCATCCCTCTCCTGCACTCGGGCCTGGCCCTCTTTCAGGACCTCACTACTTGGGCCACCGAAAAGTATCCCTGTGTCCAAGGTCCCCCTCCCTGCCCAACCAGAAGAATCTCCTGCATTAACCTACGTATGTCCCCCGGCCCACTCCACCCTACACCACCTGAAGAGGCCCCTAGTCACAGAATCAAGCTCAAATATGGTTGGGTGCCTGGGACCCTCCCCAGCCTGGCACCATGGCCCAGCCATCCAGCCCACTCCACAGCTCCTGCTTGCTCTGCTGCCCCAGGGAATGCCGCTCCACCCCCTGGACACCCACTGTCCTGGTCTGCTCCCACCCTCTGCGAGACACAGCCCACCTGCGGCCCCTGCACTCAGCACAGAGCTTCTCCTGATCTTTGCAGAAGGGGACCCGACACCCGCCCCTCCCGCCTTACTCCCAGAGCAGTTGTCACACTGCTGGAATGTGGCAGCTCTCAGCCGGGGACAACAGTGTCCCCCAGATGCTGGGCAATGTCTGCAGCACTTCTGGTTGTCACACAGGTTGCTACTGGCAGCTGGTGGGCAGAGGCTGGGGCTGCCGCTCAGCATCTGACGCTGCACAGGGCAGTGCCCCCCACAAAGAGGTACCCGGCCCTGAGCGTGTGCAGCGCTGAGGTGAGAAACCCTACTATACATCACACACCACACCCTCGAGAAAACCAAGCTTGGGTGATTCTCTTTCTGTTTTATTTTTTGAGACAAGGTCTCACTCTGTCACCCAGGCTGGAGTGCAGTGCCTCGATCATGGTTTACTGTAGCCTCGACTTCCTGGGCTCAAGCAATTCTCCTGCCTTAGCCTCCTGAGTAGCTGGGACTACAGGCACGCACCACCAAGCCTGGCTAATTTTTTGTGAGATGGGGTCTCACTCTGTTGCCCAGGCTGGACTCAAACCCCTAGGCTCAAGTGACTCTCCTGCCTTGGTATCCTAAAGCACTGGAATTATAGGCATGAGCCACTGCGCCCAGCCTGATGCTTTTTCACCGAGGCAAGGAAATGTAACTAACACAGGGGCGTTGGTTTCAATTTGTTCTGTTTCCTAAATTAATAAATTTGCCCACAGCCCAGTAAGAAAGGCTAATCCTGGCCAGGCGTGTGGCTCACGCCTGTAATCCCAGCACTTTGGGAGGCCGAAGTGGGTGGATCACTTGAGGTCAGCAGTTTGAGACCAGCCTGGCCAACATGGTGAAACCCTGTCTCTACTAAAAATACAAAAATTAGCTGGGCATGGTGGTGCACTCCCAGCTACTCGGGGGCGCTGAGGCAGGAGAATCGCTTGAACCCGGGAGGCGGAGGTTGCTGTGAGCCGAGATAGCGCCGCTGCACTCCAGCCTGGGCAACAGAGTGAGACTCCCTCAAGCCTAATTCTAGTCCTCACTTCTCCCCGTCCTGGACTCTGCAGTGTTTCCACACACGTTTGCCTGACACACACACAGGAGTGGCCAGGGACTCCCCGCCATGTCCTCACTGCTCTTGAGACCCACTGAGCCGGGAGACCCCAGAGCAAAACAGAGCTGAGGTGGGGAGCCCCGTTCCAGGGTTCCACAGGCCCCGACGGGGATGGGCCCCGGTGAGGACGAGCGCCTCCAACACCCCTCAAAACAAGGGACCCGGGCTGCGCACCTGTCCCCTGCGGTGAGGGCTGCCAGCTTGGCCTCCCCAGGCTGAGGCTCCGAGGTGTTGTCCAGAATCCTCTGCATCTGCTGCTCCATCTCCCGGGGCTTCAGCAGCCGCCCGTCGTGGTAGAGCCAGACCTTGAAGTAGCGCCCTCGATGGTACACGACGATGTGCTTGCTGTCTCTCATGTGCTGGATGGTGTCTGAGCCGCCGCGGGTTGGAGACACAAAACCAAGAGTCCCAAGTTCACCGCGTGCTGAGACGACCGTACCCTGACTCTTTAAAGGGCATGGGAGTCCCTGCTCTGCGTCCCTCCAGGCAGCCTCAGGAGCCTATTCCTCAAGACGTTTTAAATGATTAAGGACAGCATGGAGTTAAAGCTCTGGATCGGATAGGCCTGACTTCTGAGCTCAGCTTGGTCACTCATCAGATTATGACCTCAAACAAATTACCTGAGGCCAGGCGCAGTGGGAGGCTGGGAGCGGTGGCTCACGCCTGTAATCCCAGCACTTTGGGTGAGGTGAGAGGATCATTTGAGGTCAGGAGTTCGAGACCAGCCTGGCCAACATGGTGAAACCTCACCTCTACTAAAAATACAAAAATTAGCCAGGTGTGGTGGTGTGCGCCTGTATTCCCAGCTACTCGGGAAGCTGAGGCAGGAGAATTGCTTGAACCCAGGAGGTGGAGGTTGCAGTGAGCCGAGATCACGCCACTGCACTCTAGCCTGGGTAACAGAGTGAGACTCCATCTCAGAAAGAAAAAAAAAAAAAATGCATGCTTAGCAAAATGGAATATTATCATAAAGAAAAAGAAATTGCCCAACCCTCCCTAAGCCTCTCTTCTGTAAAATGGAGATCATAGGTTCCCCATGTACGCTGTGCAAGAATTAAGAGATGATATCCATAAAGCTCATATAAAGTAGGCACTGGATCAGTGTAGTAACTTTTTATTAATTAATGACAATAGGGCAACCTAGAAACTATTCTGAGAAACATTCTGAGAATTGTTTCTGAGAACCCGAGAAATGTTCTGAGAAAGGAAGTGGAAAATTATGAAACCAAGCCATTCCGTAAAAACTACTAAAACAGAGTAATTTAAGATCCTCAGTAAGCTTCAACATCACAGAAATGTGATGAAGTACATTCACTCCACGAATATGTATCAAGTCCTCTTAAGCACTGCTCAGTGGGGACGCACAGTGACGGCTGATCAAGGCAGATCGTCTAGTGGGGAAGACGTAATAAATGCATGGTTAAAAATAGGACAAGCTGCCGGGGGCAGTGGCTCACGTATTCCCAGCACTTCAGGAGGCCGAGGAGGGAGGATCGCTTGAGCCCAGGGGTTCAGGACCAACCTGGGCAACATGGCAAAACCCCATCTCTACAAAAAAATACAAAAATCAGCTGGGTGTGATGGTGTGCACCTGTAGTCCTAGTTATTCTGGAGCTGGGGTGGCAGGATCACTTGAGCCTCCCAAAGTGCTGGAATTACAGGTGTGAGCCACAGTGTCCAGCCTCTGGCATGTACATTTCTTTTTCTGCTTTTCTTGGTCATTTTTTGAGACAGGGTTTCTGATACAGTTTGGCTCTATGTCCCCACCCAAATCTCATCTCGAATTGTAATCCCCACACGTTGACGGAGGGACCTGTAATCCCCACGTGTCAAGGGAGCAGGTGATTAGATCACGGGGGCGGGTCCCCCATGCTGTGAGTGAGTTCTCCCGAGATCGGTGGTTTTATAAGTGTTTGGAAGTTCCCCCTTCGTCCTTCTCTTTCCTTTCGACTTGTGAGGAAGGTGCCCACTTGCCCTTCCACCATGATTGTAAGTTTCTGAGGCCTCCCCAGCCATGCGGAACTGTGAATCAATTCAACCTCTTTCCTTTATAAATTGCCTGGCCTCAGGTATTTCTCTACAGCAGTGTGGAGACAAGACTAATTTAGTCTCTCCCTGTTGCCCAGGCTGGAGTGCAGTGGTGCCATCATGGCTCACTGCGGCCTCAACCTCCTGGGCTTAAGCAATCCTCCCACCTCAGCCTCCCAAGTAGCTGGGACTACAGGTGCACCACCATGCCCAGGTAACTTGTTTGTATTTTTTGTAGAGATGAGGCATCACCATGTTGTCCAGACTGGTCTCAAACTCCTGGACTCAGGCAATCCACCCACCTGGGCCTCCCAAAGTGCTGGGATTACAGGTGTGAGCCACTGCGCCCAGCCTTTGTATTTACATTTCTTTTATTCCCAGTGATGTTGAATGCTTTTCTACAACTCATTAAACATTTCTCCTTCTGTGAACTCCTAGGGGTGCCCATCATTTCCTTTCCAATTAGGATCTTCATGGTTTTCTGGCAGATTTATAAGAACTCTTTACATATTAACCCTGTTCTCTGTTGTGAGCACTTACCCTCAATTTGTTACCTACCTTTTAAAACAGTTTGAAGTATTTTTGAAATATAGAAAACTAAAATCTTTAGTTATAATATTTGGGTTTTTCCGTTGTTGTAATGAGTTGAGCTGTGTCTCCCCAAAACATTCGTCCATGTTCTAGCCCTGGTACCTGTGAGAACCTTATTTCTTAATTGGAAGTAGCGTCTTTTTTCTTTTTTTTCTTTTTTTGAGACAGGGTCTCATTCTGTAACCCAGACTAAGTGCAGTGGTGTGATCACAGGTCAGCTCACTACAGTCTCCACCTCCCAGGCTCAAGTGATCCTCCCTCCTCAACCTCCTGAGTAGCTGGGTCCATAGGCACACACCACTATGTCCAGCTAATGTTTGTATTTTTTGTAGTGATGGGGTTTTGCCATGTTGCCCAGGCTGGTCTCAAACTCCTGGACTCAGGTGACCTACCCACCTCGGCCTCCCAATGTGCTGGGATTACAGACATGAGCCACCACATCTGGCCTGGAAATAGGGTCTTGCTGATATAATTCAATATTAAGATGAGGTCACACTGGACTAGGGTGAACCCCAAACCCAATGACTGTTGTCCTCATAAGAGAGACACACACAGACACAGAGGTGAGGGCCAAGGTGACATTGAGGCAGAGATCAGAGTGATGTGCCTACAAGCCAAGGAGCACATGGAGCCCCCAGAAGCCGGAAGAGGCACAAAGGCCTCCGGAGCCTTTGAAAAGAGCATGGCCCTGCTGACATCTTGATCTCGGACTCTGGCTTCCAGAGCTGTGGCAGAAGAAACTTCTCTTGTCTTAAGACATCCAGTTTGTGGTCATTTATTCCAGCAGCCCCAGGAAACTTACTCAGGTATCATGCTCAGAATGGCTGTCCAGGTACACTAAGTAACTAGGTTTTACTCCAGCATTTCCCTTGTTTATTATTTTATTTTTACTTTATATACATATATTTTTGAGATGGAGTCTCACTCTGTCACTCAAGCTGGAGCGTAGTGGCATGATCTCGGCTCACTGCAACCTCCATTTCCCGGGTTCAAGCGATCCTCCTACCTCTGCCTCCCAAGTAGCTGGGATTACAGGTGTGCGCCACCACACCCAGCTAATTTTGGTATTTTTAGTAGAGATGGGGTTTCACCATGTTGGCCAGGCTGGTGTTGAACTCCTGACCTCAGGTGATCCGCCTGCCTCGGCCTCCCAAAGTGCTGGGATTACAAGAATGAGCCTCTGTGCCTGGCCTCCCTTGTTTATTTTTTTAAACACATAAATATTTACCTCCTGGAATCACTGTCAGTGTAGGCCACATGTCCCAAACTTAAATGATCTTAAGGACATCCCCATACCACGGTACTGACTGAGAGCAGGTGGCAGCCTCCCCGAGACACCCTGACCTGCTTCCCTTTGGGGACACTGCTTGCCCTGGTCGGTGAAGGGGCAACTGCCCCTCCAATCAGGGAGACACTGTAAGACGATGGAAGAACCAATTTCACCTTCCTCCACCTCATTGCCCAACTGCCCCAGGACTGCTGTTGGCCGACACATCTGTTTTTCACGTGTGGAGCTGCAGGGCAATGGACGACAGTGTGTGGCAGGAAGAGAGGAGGGGTTTAGCCAGAAACACTGTGAAATCCATGAACAAACATGGAGTGGGTTCTTTTTTGTTTTTTTGAGATAGAGTTTCGCTCTTGTTGCCCAGGCTGGAGTGCAGTGGCACAATCTCAGTTCACTGCAACCTCCGCCTCCCATGTTCAAGTGATTCTCCTGCCTCAGCCTCCTCAGTAGCTGGGACTGCAGGTGCCTGCCACCACACCCGGCTGATTTCGTGTTTTTAGTAGAGATGGGGTTTCGCCATGTTGGTCAGGCTGGTCTTGAACTCCTGACCTCAGGTGATCCGCCCGCCTCAGCCTCCCAAAGTGCTGGGATTACAAGTGTGAGCCACTGCGCCTGGCCAGAATGGGTTTTTAGAGAACCTCTGAAGGCAGGATCAGAGGAAAGGGGAGAATCTGCTTAGGAAAGCCCAGAGGCCAGCTTTTGTGCAAGGATACAGCAAAGGCTCCCCAGCGACCACCACAGTGCACACTACTGACTAGGGCTTGGTCTGGAAGGACTGGGCTGCAACAAGACACTCCAAGCTCCGGGTCAGCTCTGGCCCTTTCCGGCCAGCTTCCCAAGCAGCCCTGAGGCCCGCCCATCATATAGGCCCGCCATGGTGGTCTTGGGCTCTAGCTCATCAAGTGTCACAGGCACCTGGGGAAATGGGGGAAATGGAGGCCATGGACGGCACAGCCTGGGCCCGTGCCTGGCCTGGATGGTCCCTGTGGTGCCTGTTCTCCCTCCCTGTCATTCTCAAAGATATCCCGGTTTGGATGGTGGCTTATGTGGCCACCCTGCCCAGGTCAGGCAGCTGATACGGGAGTGTCTGGAACACAAATCGACCTTCTCGAGCACGACCCAGCGTGCGCTCCACCACAAACCCTGCCTGTGAGCCGGAGCAAAATGCCCCTGAGGAATTCAGACTCAGGAGAAAAACATTCAGCTGGGTGTGAGTCCGGGAGTTTGAGACCAGCCTGGGCAACATGGCAAAACCTCATCTCTATAAAAAATGCAAAAATTAGCCAGGCATGATGCATGTGCCTGTGGTCCCAGCTACTGGGGAGGCTAAGATGGAAGGATTCCTTGAGCTCAGGACGTGGAGGCTGAAGTGAGCCGTGATCATGTCACTGCACTCCAGCCTGGGTGGCAGAGAGAGACCTCATCTCAAAATCAATCAATCAATCAATCAATCAAACACTCTTTAAGACAGTCGACAGTCTTCAACCAAAGAGAAATTAAAATCTGGAAATAAGTCAACGACAGTGTCCAGGCCTAAGAAAGACAAAGGAAATTCAGCAGAAGGAACGTTCACCAGCCTACAATCTCAGGAAGGGTCAGCAAAAATCAATTTGGCCCCTTTGACACTTCCTGATTCTGAGCGCAGGGATGGAAAGTGCCGATTCCCCAGGGCGCCCCGAAGAAGCTTCACTCACCCGTCTCCTCTCCCGGGATGCGGGAAGTGTTAAACATCCGCTCCCACTGCGCGGAGCAGAGCGGAATCGTGGACCCCAAGAGACGAATCTGTAACAAAAACACATTTCAAACCAACAGAAGAATCCCACCGAAGAAAAGCTGCAAGTGGGCCGGGCGCGGTGGCTCACGCCTGTAATCCCAGCACTTTGGGAGGCGGAGGCGGGCGGATCACGAGGTCAGGAGACCGAGACCATCCTGGCTAACACGGTGAAACCCCGTCTCTACTAAAAATACAAAAAATTAGCCGGGCGTGGTGGCAGGTGCCTGTAGTCCCAGCTACTCGGGAGGCTGAGGCAGGAGAATGGCGTGAACCTGGGAGGGGGAGCTTGCAGTGAGGGGAGATCGCGCCACCGCACTCCAGCCTGGGCGACAGAGCGAGATTCCATCTCAAAAAAAAAAAAAGAGAGAGAGAAAAGCAGCAAGTTAAGACCACGTGGAAATGCTGAATGTGTTTTCTGTGCAAATTGCTTGGTTTGACTTCATCTTTTCCAATGGCTCTCTGGAATGATTCGTTGGGGAGACTCATTAAGCCATGCCAGGGTGCAACTTCTTGCACAGTAAAATCCTAAATAACACATTCTAATCAATTATTTATAACTGACACTTAAAACCAAAGAAATATTTCAGGAAGAAAAGTCTTGTTTCTTACGAGCAACCCACCAGCTAGTATTAGTTCAAAAACAACAAGGGCTTCTTTGAAGGGCAGATTACAGAACTAAAGTACAACAGATGTATATTCATTTAGGAGACACAAGTAGAATTAAATCTCAGAGTAATTAGGCTCAGTGAAAGAAACTAGAATTTAGAAAAAAAGAGTGCATACTGTATGATTCCACTTACATAAAGCTTTACAAATTACAAACTAATCTAGAGTGACAGACAGTAGACCGGGGGTCCAGGACCAGGTGGGAGGGAGAGATGACAAAGGGCAGAGGGGTTTTTGGGTTGACTGATGTATTCACCATGCTGACTGCAGTAATAATGGTTTCTCAGATGTATCAATATACACACATCAGAAGTTATCGAACTTTCCACTTTATTTTTTAATTTTTCTTTTTTTTTTTTTTGAGATGGAGTTTCGCTCTTATCACCCAGGCTGGAGTGCAATGGCATAATCTCGGCTCGCTGCAACCTCTGCCTCCCAGGTTCAAGCGATTCTCCTGCATCGGCCCCTCAAGTAGCTGGAATTACAGGCATGTGCCACCATGCCCAGCTAATTTTTGTATTTTTAGTAGAGATGGGGTTTCACTATGTTGGCTAGGCTGGTCATCAGCTGCTAACCTCAGATGATCTGCCTGCTTTGGCCTCCCAAAGTGCCAGGATTACAGGCGTGAGACACTGTGCCCGGCCACAAACTGTATACTTTAAACATGTGCAATATGTCAATTATACCTCTGTTAAGCTGTTTGAAATAATTTTTTTTTTTTTTTTTTTTTGAGACGGAGTCTCACTCTGTCGCCCAGGCTGGAGTGCAGTAGCCGGATCTCAGTTCACTGCAAGCTCCGCCTCCGGGGTTCACGCCATTCTCCTGCCTCAGCCTCCCGAGTAGCTGAGACTACAGGCGCCCGCCTCCTTGCCCGGCTAGTTTTTTGTATTTTTTAGTAGAGACGGGGTTTCAC
>NW_012115266.1:1428623-1474431 GCF_000951035.1 Colobus angolensis palliatus | reverse complement strand
GTTTCACTGTGTTAGCCAGGATGGTCTCGATCTCCTGACCTTGTGATCCGCCCATCTCGGCCTCCCAAAGTGCTGGGATTACAGGCTTGAGCCACTGTGCCTGGCGAAAAGAATTTTTTTAAAGCAGTTTGTGTGCCTACTGGTTTGATTTCCTCCCGGTCCAGCTTGCGCCTGTAAAGCAGGATAGCGTGGATGGCGTTGCCGGCTCTTGCTGCCTGAATGTGAGTTGGAAGGACATACAGCAGATCCTGAAAAGCGAAAAAGGTGACATGGAGAGAATTTGCATAGGGAAAGATAAGCAAATTTAAATACATCACAGCACATCCTGCACGCTGTCAAAATATTTCCAGAGATGTATTCAGTTACGTCTGCAATGCTACAAAATAAATGGTAGTTTGATTTTCTACACTGTCTTTTACTTTGTAAATGTTTTATGAGAACGGAAGTCCTCCAAAACTCTTGAGCTATTAAAGATAACTATTTGCACCAAATACCCTCATATAACACAGAGAAAGGAAAGCAAAAATTAGTCAGGGAGCAATTAGACAATCAGGAAGTTTTCTGGATGAGACACAATGAAAGGTTGAAATAATTGTTTATACGGCGCTGTGCCTGCAGCTTTCTAAATTTTGAGACCCTGTTCCAAATGTCTACATTTTCCACAATTGGAAGAAAAGGCCAAGGAGCACAGGTCTAACCTACATTTTGGAAGAGTCTATGTCCACACCGTGTCCCCAGTGATGTAGAAAGTGCCTCTGTTTGTAGGAAATGAACACGCGTCTCCTGGGGGGAAGGGCATCAGATAAACAGCTCACTTCCAAACAGAGCAGGAAAGGAAGTTCTACGGACTACACTGACAGTTTTTCTTTCCATCTGAGATTATTTCAGATGGGGGAAAAAAAGTTAAAAGAAAGGAAAATTTTGAAATGAAGAAAAACAGAAAGAAAAAGCAAATGATAGGCCGGGTGCGGTGGCTCACGCCTGTAATCCCAGCACTTTGGGAGGCTGAGCCGCACGGATCACCTGAGGTCAGGAGTTTGAGATGAGACTGTCCAACATGGCGAAACCCCATTTCTACTAAAAATACAAAAATGAGCCAGGCGTTGTGGCAGGTGCCTGTAATCCCAGCTACTCAGGAGGCTGAGGCAGGAGAATTGCTGGAACCGGGGAGGCAGAGGTTGCAGTGAGATGAATTGCACCACTGTACTCCAGCCTCGGCGACAGAGCAAGACTCCATCTCAAAAAAAAAAGGGGAGAAAAAAGAAAAAGAAAAATGATAAAAAAACAAGGGAAAAAATAAAAGGAAGTGAAGGAATGGAAGGAAAAAGAAAGAGAAGAGTTCTATTTGCCAGTTATTAAAGCAGTGGTCGAGAACCCAAATTGAGGAGCCTTCTAACCATCCATGCTTTGAAAGACAAAGCCCAGGAAACCAGAAACTACCATTGATGCACACCCCTTTGGCATCTCAGAAAACAGTAGGGTGAGGCGTAGTGCACTGGTGGCAGGATCTTGGCCAACCCACTGTCCCTGAGCTCTAGGGGTTCTGCAGGGATCTTAAGGCCGCTGTGGCACCAACTTCCAGTGCTAAGTCATAAAAACAGCAGGACAGGCTGGGCATGGTGGCTCACACCTATAATCCCAGCACTTAGGGAGGCTGAGGCTGGTGGATCACGTGAGGTCAGGAGTTCGAGACCAGCCTGGCTAACATGGCGAAACCCCATCTCTACTAAAAATACAAAAAAATTAGCCAGGTGTGTTGGTGGGCACCTGTAATCCCAGCTACTTGGGAGGCTGAGGCAGGAGAATCACTTGAACCTGGGAGGCTGAGGCTGCAGTGAGCCAAGATCGTGCCATTGCACTCCAGCCTGGTGGACAAGAGCAAAGCTCCATCTCAAAACAAAACAAAACAAAAAAACAGCAGGACAGGTACAGCACAGTGAGGAATTCCTGTTTGCCAGAAACTTATTTTTGCAGCCCAAATCCCCCTGCAGTAGCAGAGCACCCTGGGCTACTAGGCTAATACTGAAGGGTACTCACAGGGTTCTCCAGCCTGGAAGCAGGACAGAGAGGAGCACGAGCCAGTCCCCAGAGCTTTCCCAGGCCGTCCACAGGCCTGTGAAGACGCCACCTCTGTGGACAGACCCGCCGCCCCACCGTCCTCGTTAGACAGCAGCCCGGGCAGGGGCACTCACCATGGCGTAGTAGTTGCTGTTCACCATGAGCGGACCTCGTCCTCGGAGGTAGATGTATTCCTCCCACCAGTCGCTCACCTAGTGGAGACAAACCCGCAGGCTCAGCAGGGGCCAGGCAGGCTCCCTGGCAGCAGCCCAGAGCCGCGGGGAAGGGCAGGCAGTGCTTTTGGTAGACATTTTGGCATCTAACGGAGGCCATTCCAGAACAGGGAACGCAGTCCTAACTAGACGGCATGCGACACCATGGGAAACGAAAAGTGTTCATTTTAAGTTGAGACGAGCAGAAAGAAGGTACATCACCTTCGTTCTGTAGATGGTTCAAAAGGGAAAAAAAAAGCCGAAGTGGGAGGATTGCTTGAGACGAGGAGTTCGAGACCAGGCTAGGCAACATAGCAAGGCTCTAGCTCTACATTAAAAATAAAAATAATAAATAAAATAAAAATTTTAAAAATGTTTAAAAGACCAGATGGAAAGTAAATCATCAATGTTTGACTGCTAACATGTTCTAAAAACCAGTACTGTGGGCTGGGCATGGTGGCTCACACCTGTAATCTCAGCACTCTGGGAGGCTGAGACAGGAGGATCGCTTGATGCCAGGAGTTTGAAGCCAGCCTGGGCAACATTGCAAGGTCCCATCTCTCCAAAAAAAATGTAAGAAATTAGCCAGGTGTGGTGGCTCACGCCTGGAGTCTCAGCTACTTGGGAGGCTAAGGCAGGAGGGTCACTTGAGCCCAGGGGTTGCAGGCAACACTGAGCTACGATTGTGCCACTGCATCCCAGCCACCTTTTCTCAAATAAAAGAAAACAGAAACAAAGGCCGGGTGCGGTGACTCACGCCTGTAATCCCAGCACTTTGGGAGACTGAGGCGGGCTGATCACTTGAGGTGAGGAGTTCCGGACCTGCCTGGCCAACGTGACGAAACTCCATCTCTACTAAAAATACAAAAATTAGCTGGGGGTGGTGGCGGGCGCCTGTAATCCCAGCTACTCAGGAGGCTGAGGCAGGAGAATCACTTGAACCTGGGAGGCGGAGGTTGCAGTGAGCTGGGATCGCCCCACTGCACTCCAGCCTGGGCGACAGGGCGAGGCTCCACCTCAAAAAGAAAAGAAAAGAAAAGAAAACAACAACAACAAAAAACAATGTTATGCAAAATTGCTCCAGAGACTGCTTCTCGTCTTCCTGCTTCCCAGGTCTCCCTGAAGAAGCCACCGTCTCGGTCTAGTCCATGGCACTAACCTGGCGTTCCACGGGTGTTGTCCCTGTTCCCTGGCACATGCATCCTGAAGCCACCCCGGGCAGTGCCTCCAGCCACCTCACAGCTGCTGTCCCTTCACAGCCTGCTGGACCCAGAGATGGCTTCCTTTCCAGCTTTGTGCTGAAACACACGTAACTACAGAGCAGTGGCCGTGCAAGGGTCTCGTGTGCGGAGAGCTGTGCAGAGAGCTGATGTTTACCAGTCCAGCACACCCGTGCAGCCAGCAAACATGCCCGGCCCCCTGAGGCTCGGGAGACCCCTCCAGACACTGCCTATCCACCCACGATGTGACTTCTGCACCACCTGCTGGTTCTGTCAGGGTCATTTGGGACACCTTCTCTTCTGTGTTAGTTGTTCCTCAAAGCTACACTCCCTCCCTTGCTTCGTCTGCCAGAGGCCTGCTCTCACCCTCCCAGCACATGGAAGCCCAGCCAGCTCCCCAGATACAGGGCGCCAGCTAAGACACTTGGTTGGAGGAGATGCTCCTGGGACCACTGAGCCACACTCAATCCCAGCAAGCATCCCACACCATCCCTGCATCCACCAGCGAGCTCAGGAAGGATGCCCTTGGAATAAAAATAAACTACAGAGGAGGATAGGAGCAGGTCTCTGGGACAGCGTGGCACTGCTGCAGGAGAAACAGCTCACAAGAGGAGTCCCCGGGGAAGAGGGAGAGGGAGAGGGCTCCTGTGTGCAAAACACAGCATTGTGATGATGCACCTGCACTCAGGGTAAAACTGTCACTGTAGGCTGGGTGTGGTGGCTCATGCCCGTGATCCCACCACTTTGTGAGGCCAAGGTGGGAAGATCACTTGAGCCCAGGAGCTTGAGACCAGCATGGTCAACATAGTGAGACCCTGTCTCTACAAAAAATCCAAAAATCAAGAAACTGTCACTGTAACTACACATCAGTCCTAACACACACCCCGTGCTGCACGCAGGTAAACCATAGCTGGAACTTTCTAAGGTGTGATTTTGGCTAATCACAGCTGTCGTTTCAGCCCTGTGATCCCTGCCCCTCAGAATTAGCGTCTTCATACAGAAAAATTTCATCAGGAAAAACTGTGTATACAGACTTACGTAATTTGTAGCCCACCAGGATTTTAACTTCAAATACCACTGTAATCTTGGTCCAAGACTGACAGCAAAGTCTTGAGCAAGTGCCGTCATCCGTTTGAAGTCTTCTTCCTTCATAAGAGGCCTCACCGACTCTAGATACTGGGATTATCGGGAAAAAAAAAAATCACCCAAGTTAAAACACATTAATCAAAGCCTATGGTTGCCTCACCTGTGCCTTAGGAGAAGTTCTAACACATTGAAGAGGTTTTAGGCTGGGCATGGTGGCTCATGTTTGTAATCCCAGCATTTTGGGAGGTCAAGGCCAGTGAATTGCTTGAGCTCAGGAGTTCAAGACCAACCTAGGCAACATGGTGAAACCCCATCTCTACAAAAAACAAGACAAAAATTAGCTGGGCATGGTGGTGCATGTCTGTGGTCCCAGCTACGTGAGGGGTTGAGGTGGGAGGATCGCTTGAGCCCAGAAGGTCGAGGCTGCAGTGAGCCATGACATGCCACTGCACCTCAGCCTGGGCAACAGAGTGAGACCCTATCTCAAAAAAAAAAAAAAAAAGTTTAGACTCTTCCCCCAAGTTGGTCTTAGCAGTCCTTAGACAGGTTAACTCCCTTCAATGTAAATGGTGTCATAGGGTCACGATAATTTAACAATTAAACTTTTTCTTCCTTTATTAGTTTTAAAAGTGTCCCAAATCCTGCATCACCAGAAAGCCACCATTAAATTTTTAGAATTTAAAATAAATTCTAGAGTTGACAAGAAAAGTTAACAAGGAAATTTCAAGAATGTCTCTTATCTATTATTTGGCCCTTAATAAAAGAGCTGTTCTGACCTAAGTAAGCTTTGATGACCTGTGATGGTGACCACGAGATGGGGCAGAGTCATGCTGAGAGCTAGGTGCTGGGGCCGGGCAGGTGCTCAGGCAGCAGGATGGGAAGGAGGGGCTGGAATAGGTCCCGGAACCAGGCCAATGCCAGGGCCTCAGGTTCAGGGTTTTCAGCCCCCACCCCACCTCATCCTTTCACATGTGCTACTTTGGTTGAACAAATGCTCAGAGATGGAAACACAGAGAGCAATTGTTTAAAAAGACACTCAAAAGCTTCTGCCACACACCTAAGCAAGCTCTTACAGAAAGTGACACTGGTCAGGTGCGGTAGCTCACACCTGTAATCCCAGCACTTTGAGAGGCTGACATGTGAAGAGTGCTTGAGCCCAAGCAATCTTGACCAGTTCAGGACCAGCCTGGGCAACAGAGTGAGACCCCGTCTCTGCAAAAAAAAAAATACAAAAATTAGCTGGGCGTGGTGGCACATGTCTGTGGTCCCAGCTACTTGGAAGGCTGAGGTGGGAGGATCACTTGGGCCTAGGAGTTCAAAGCTGCAGTGAGCCATGATCACACCACTGCATTCCAGCCTGGGTGAGATGCTGTCTCCCCCAACAACAGCAACAACAAGTAAAACTGTTGCTAACCCCACAATCTGCCATGAAATATTTTAATCCAACAAGTTGTCTGCTGTAAAAACCAAAGTCTTGGTGAAACAGTAATCTCTCTAGGATCCCTCCCTGTACGTTGGAAAGTAAGACCCCACTCCCTTACAAGCGCCAGCTGTGGCCAGGTACGGTGGCTCATGACTGTAACCCCAGTACTTTGGGAGGCCAAATCAGGAGGACTGTTTCAGCCCAGGAGTTCAAGACCAGTCTGGGCAACATGGCAAGACCCCATCTCTACAAAAAAAATTTTTGCAGGCATAGTGGTGCACACCTGTGGCCCCAACTACTTGGGAGGCTAAGGCAGAAGGATCACTTGGGCCAGGAATTCAAGGCTGCAGTGAGCTAGGATGGTGTCATTGCATTCCAGCCCGGGCAAGAGAGTGAGACTCTGTCTCCCACAGAAAGGGCGTGGGACAGTTGTCAAGCATATTGAGGCTTATTCAAAGTAAAATGCCCGTGAATGAGACAGAAAATCATGCCCTGAATGAGCTGAAGCGGAACCCTGAGCTACGCAACACAGACAGAGGTCACTGAAGGTCAAGCATCTCACCCTCACCCCACCCTGCCAGTGGAACAGGGGCCGTTGTCAGCCCTGATTCGCAAGCGTGGGTACAGAAGAGGAGAGATGGGGCAGGCCAGCCACGGTGGCTCACGCCTGTAATTCCAGTACTTTGGGAGGCCGAGGTGGGCGGATCACTTGAGGTCAGGAGTTTTGAGACCAGCCTGGCCAACATAGTGAAATCCTGTCTCTACTAAAAATACAAAAATAAGCCAGGCATAGTGGCACACACCTGTAATTCCAGCTACTCGGGTGACTGAGGCAGGAGAATTGTTTGAACCTGGGAGATGGAGGCTGCAGTGAGCTGAGATCACACCACTGCACCCTAACCTGGCAACAGAGCAAAAAAAAAAAAAAAAAAAAAAGAGCAGAGATGGGAAGAAACTTACCAAGGCTAACAGGGACTCAATAACCAAGGCTGGATTCAGACCCTCAGGGACTCAGTAACCAATCCTGGATTCAAACCCTTACCCCGAGAAGTTTCTGTTTATTATAGTTTTTAAAATGGGGTCCCAGGATGTGCAAAAACAAAAGCACCCATGCACTGCTGGTTAGAATGCAAAATGGTGGAGCTGCGTGAGGGTCTGGTGGTTCCTCAACGAGTTACCACGGAATTCCCATGACCCAGTAATTCCGCTCCTGGCTATGTCCCCAACAGCGGGTGAACAGGTCAATACACTGTGGTCCTTCCATACGACGGAATATTATTCAGTCACAAAAACGGATGAAGTTCATCCACGCTACAACACAGGTGAACCTTAACGACCTGCCAGTCACAAAAGGCCACATGATTCCATTTATGTGAAATGTCCAGAACAGGTAAATCCATAGAGACAAACAGGAGATTCGTGGTTCCGAGGGGCTGGGAGAGGGAGGTAGAAGGACAGGGAGTGACTGCTTAGTGGCTATGAGCCTCTGGGTGATGAAAGGTCTAGGAATGAGACAGCAGTGAGGGCTGCGTGACATTATAAATGTACTCAGTGCCCCTGAACTGTATACTTGAAAATGGTTAAAACAGTACGATTCATGTTGCGTACATTTTACCATAATTTTTTCAAAAAGAAAGAAATGGAGCTGCTCCCTCCCCTTTTGTTCAATTAAAGAAAAAAAAAAAAAAAAGTCCAAAGCAGGTAGATCACTTGAGCCCAGGAGTTCAACACCAGCCTGGACAAGATAGTGAAACTCCCTCTCCACAACAAAACAAAAACAAAAAAAAAATAGGGCCAGGTATGGTGGCTCATGCCTGTAATCCCAGCACTTTGGGAGGCCAAGGCAGGGGGATCACAAGGTCAGGAGATTGAGACCATCCTGGCTAACACGGTGAAACCCCGTCTCTACTAAAAATGCAAAAAAATTAGCCTGGCGTGGTAGTGGGCACCTGTAGTCACAGCTACTCGGGAGGCTGAGGCAGGAGAATGGCGTGAACCCAGGAGGCGGAGCTTGCAGTGAGCCAGGATCACACCACTGCACTCCAGCCTGGGTGACAGAGTAAGACTCCATCTCAAAAAAAAAAAAAAAAAAAAAAAAAATTGCCATGTGTGGTGGCATGCACCTGTAGTCTCAGCTACTCAGGAGGCTGAAGTGGGAGGATCATTTGAGCCCAGGAGGTCAAGGCTGCAGTGAGCCAAGATCGCGCCACTGCACTCTAGCCTGGGCAACAGAGCGAGACCCTGTCTCAAAAAAAAAAAAAAAAAAAAAAAAAATTGCCATGTGTGGTGGCATGCACCTGTAGTCTCAGCTACTCAGGAGGCTGAAGTGGGAGGATCATTTGAGCCCAGGAGGTCAAGGCTGCAGTGAGCCAAGATCGCGCCACTGCACTCTAGCCTGGGCAACAGAGCGAGACCCTGTCTCAAAAAAAAAAAAAAAAGAAAAAGAAATGAGTAGTTTTGAGGATGAAATGACAGGCTTTCTAGGTAGTGCCTTGCCCCTAGGGGCCTGGCTTTGAAGTGGGCCTGGGGTGTCAAGAAAAAACCTGTCTTCAGACCGGCTGGAGGCTGACAATCACCCCACCCTCAACTGGAGGACCCTCACCAATCAGATCAAAAACATTCACCACCCAGCAACAGATGAATGGATGAATAAAATATGGTCTAGCCGTACAATGGAATACTATTCAGCCGTAAGAAAGAAGGAAATTCTGACTCAGGCTGCTATGTGGATGAACCTTGAAGACGTTATGCTGAGTGAGAGAAGCTAGTCACAGAAGGACAAATATGATATGATGCCACTTATATGAGGTCCCTCAGATTGGCAAATCCACAGAGACAGAAAGTAGAATAGAAGTTACTAGGTGGGGGGAGGGAAGAATGGGGAGTGACTACAATCATTTAATACAATGTTGTATTTAGCAATTATGTAAAATAGCAAAAACTGGTCGGGCGCAGTGGCTCACGCCTGTAATCCCAGAACTTTAGGAGGCTGAGGCGGGTGGATCACTTGAGGTCAGGAGTTTGAGACCAGCCTGGCCAACATGGCAAAACCCCATCTCTACTAAAAATACAAAAATTAGCCGGGCATGGTGGCGGGTGCCTGTAATCCCAGCTACTCGGGAGGCTGGGGCAGAAGAATCACTTGAACCCAGGAGGTGGGGGTTGCAGTGAGCTGAGAGTGCACCATTGCATTCCAGTCTGGATGACAGAGGGAGAGTTCATCACAAAAAAATAAAATAAAATAAAATAAAATAAAAATAAAGCTTTAAAAAATGCACCAAGCAGCTTCTCTATGAAACTTAAAACTTTTTAAAAAACACCTAAGATGCAGCAGTGATGCAATGGAAAAAAAAAAAAAAAAGACTTCCTATGAGAACCCTACCAGGCACACCACTGAAGGCTACTTGAGTCAAATGACGGTGACCTAGTTCATCATAATTAAGACCTAAGCCTTAATCCACAGATGGCTGACATTTCAGTGTGAGGCCTAAGCCACACCTACCCTATTCACAGTGTCTTTGACAGCCGGGACCGGCAGGCGAGGCAGCGATGTCTGGAAGCTGTACAACATGGGTTTTCGGCCTGAAAAGATCTTGACCATACCCTGAAGAGAGAGAATTATATTTTCAGTCTACTGCCATACCACCCTGAACGCACCTGTTCTTGTCTGATCTCAGAAGCCAAGCAGGGTCGGGCCTGGCTAGTACTTGGATGCGAGAATTACAATTTCAAAGACAAGGCTATGTTCAAGATCCAAAGCCACTTGTCCAGTGTGCACAACATGTCAACCACTTACTGATTTTCTGTGTCGATTTATTTTTCATCTGGTCCATCTTTTACCTGCCCCATACTTACGGGTTCTAGCAAATGAGCATATAATCCCACCCTCCATGCCAATAAAAACCTGGGCAACATGGCAAAACCCCATCTCTACAAAAAAAATACAAAAAATTAGCCAGGTGTGGTGGCATGTGCTTGTTGTCCCAGCTACTTGGGAGGCTGAGGCGAAAGGATTGATTGAGCCTAGGAGGGTGATGCTGCAGTGGGCCGTGATCACCCCACTGCACTCCAGCCTGGGCAACACAGTGAGACCCTATGTTAAAAAGCAAAACAAAAACAAACAAACAAACAAACCACGTGGAATCAAAGCCAAGCCTGACGGAGGCCGTGAGATGTCGCTGCCAGCGTCGTGACTGGCCAGGACCTGAACTGTGCTTCTGTACCTAGGGTGAGTCTCACCCCACCTCCTTCTGCAAGGCCCTTAGTTTAGGGATGGGCTCCAGGCTCTAGGAACAGTGAGGAGGGTCAACGTGCCTGACCCTGAGCCAAGCCGAGGGGAAGCAGTATCTTTCCTTCAGTCATTGCCAAGCCTCCCAGAGGGCACATTTGTGGCCCTTGGCTTTAGGCTGGATGATCAAGTCTGTATAATAACCAGTCACCTCAATGCCGACCAAAACAAAGGCAGTCCTCGGGCCCAGGTGGGGAGTCCTGGTACCACAGGGCGTTGGGACTCAGCGGAACCTCAGCTGCGAACCCACCAGAGGGAGTGCCCTTTAGCCTGCTTTGCCAAGCGTGGGAACCACCCCTGAGTCTCTTCTAGGTGTTAAATTCTGCTTCTCTAGAAATCAGAAACTTTATATCCAAATGGCAGAAAACTGATTTGAGAGAAAAAATTGGTTTGACTGGGTGCGGTGGCTCACGCCTGTAATCCCAGTACTTTGGGAGGCTGAGGAGGGTGGATCGTTTGAGCCCAGGAACTCGAGATCACCTGGCCAACATGGCGAAACCCTGTCTCTATTAAAAATACAAAAAATTATCCGGGCATGGTGGTGTGTGCCTGTGGTCCCAGCTACTGTGGAGGCTGAGGTGAGAGAATCACTTGAGCCCGGCGGGGTGGAGGTTGTAATGAGCCGAGAACGCACCACTGCACTCCAGCCTAGGTGACAGAGCAAGCTGCTGTCTCAAAAAAAACAACAACAAAAAAATGTGTTTGGCAAGAGTGGAGTCCCGGTGTGTGGTGGGCACTGCGGTGACTCCCACACTTCTCTCACAAGGCTCCCCAGAGGCTGGGACAGCAGCCCAGTCCAGGCAGGCACCACTGTGGGGGCTACCCAGAGGCAACTGAGCAGAATGGCCCCGGGGCCAAGGTCAGGGCAGAGAGAAAACCAAAGCAGACCCATGGCTTCGCAGACCCATGGAGCAGCCTCCTTCGAGAAAGATTCTGCAGAAAATGTTCTCATGATTACCTGCTCCATTAGAACCATTTAGGCCACTTGGCAAGACAGGGGTGAATAAAGCAGATGTTTCTTTATACACGTCCAGCCCCAAAGACCCAGGATGGGCTTGAGGTGCCGAGCAAAGCCCAAGGCCCAGGGCCATGACTACAATGGGCAGATGGTACACGGGGCACATGCCCACCTGCAGGGGGTCACAGGGGCCCCAGCCCCCAGATGGAGGCCTCGAAAGTCCAGAGATGATGCCCATCTTGGAGGGTTTATTTTCAGAAAAACTAAGCCCATAATTTTTTTTTTTTTTTTTTTTTTGAGACAGGGTCTGGCTCTGTTGCCTAGGCTGGACGCAACCACAGCTCACTACAGCCTTGACCTCCTGGGCTCAAGCAATCCTCCCACCTTGGCCTCTTGAGTAGCTAGGATTACAGGCATGCACCTCCATGCCTGGCTAATTTGCCTGGCTAATTTTTGTACTTTTAGTAGAGATGGAGTTTCACCATGTTCCCCAGGCTGGTCTCAAACTCCTGAGCTCAGGTGGTTCACCGGGCTTGGCCTCCAAAAGTGCTGGGATTACAGCCATGAGCGACCGTGCCCAGTTCCCACAAAAACATTTAAATTGAGCCCGGGTTTGATGGCTCACGCCTGTAATCCCAACACTTTGGGAGGTCGAGGTGGGCAGATCACTTGAGCTCAAGAGTTTGAGACCAGCCTGGCCAACGAAACCCCGTCTCTATTAAAAATACAAAAATTAGCCAGCCATGGTGGTGTGCGCCTATAGTCCCAGCTACTCAGGAGGCTGAGGCGGGAAAATCACTTGAGCCTAGGAAGTCGAGGCTGCAGTGAGCTGTGATCATGCCACTGCACTCCAGCCTGGGCAATGGAGCAAGACCCTGTCTCAAAAAGAAAAAAAAAAGCTGGGTGCGGTGGTTCACACCTGTAATCCCAGCACTTTGAGAGGCCAAGACAGGATCACCTGATGTCAGGAGTTAAGACCAGCCTGACCAACATGGTAAAACCCTGTCTCTACTAAAAATACAAAATTAGGCAGGCGTGGTGGTGCATGCCCGTAATCCCAGCACCCTGGGAGGCTGAGGCAGAAGAACTGCTTGAACCTGGGAGGCGGAGTTTGCATGAGCTGAGATCGCACCATTGCACTCCAGCCTGGGCAACAAGAGTGAAACCCCATCTCAAAAAAATAAAAATAAAATAAAATAAAAATAAAAAAGAAAAACATTTAAATCATGAAATTTGGACAAGCATCCACATATATGGCAAAGCCATTACCTTAAATAAAGGACCCTTGGGCTAAGGGCCAAGGCAAGCTGGGGGAACATTCCAGAAGCTAAGTCCGAGTCACGGGAGCCTGTCCGAGGGGTCAGCTAAGGTAACCATTTAATGCCTGACAACAAGTGAGTCAAGAACGCTACAAAGAACCGGATGGACAGCACTTTTATTTGATGAATGACCTTAACTACAAACCCAGCAGACCTCAATAAAACACGCTGCAGATCTCACTAACGTCAGGAAAGAGAAGCACTCTTCGGCCCCTGCTTTTGTGTCATGGTGACTGAAACCTCTCCAGCCATTCAAGGTTGAAGCCCAGGTCACCAACCAAGCATCGAGGGAGAAAAGGTCCCAGGGGTGTCCTTCTTCCCAAAGGCCAAATCGTCCACCCCCACTCCACTGCCAGAGGGATGCACAATTACCATCCAGATCTTGGTGGCGCGACTCATCTTGCCGTGCTCAGCGAACATCCACCCGTGGTAGGACAGCAGCACCTTCAGGGAGTAACGCATGGTGACGATGAGGGCCACCCACAGCCCAGTGCCAAACAGCACACCGCTGACCACGTTCTTCGTCTGGCTGGACATGCAGTCGCTGCGGAGACAGACCCAGACAAGGGAGGCTGTGTGTGAGGTCGCACGGTGCCACCGAATGCCACCGGTGACGCCACAGACACCACGTGCTTCAGGGTCCAGCAGCCTGCCCCATGTAGAGCCGGGAAAGTCAGAGGGAGAGCACTTGCAGGAACTGAGCTCTTAAAACACTCACGGGTTCTCTCCTCCTCGCCCCAAAACCAATCACGCCGAAAGTAGCTGGCAGAGCCGGGTGCCCGGGGCAGGCCTGTCTGCTCTCTTCCCAGAGGTCCCTTCAGCCTGATCTGCTCTGGTGGCCTGGAAACCAACCAGGGCCAATTTGTGTCATCTGGAAAAAGACACAGCTTCCTCCAGGACCTCAAGACCAACAGCAGGGGGCATGCTGTGAGGCCAGGACCTGGCCACCGTGAGAGCCATGCCCTGCCGACTTGCGCCTCCCCGGCAGGTGAGCAAGAGATTCTGGGCCACTTTCTTCAGCTCTTTATGAATTTTTTCTCCCAAACTTACTTTTAGATGTAATCGTAATCTCAAATTATTTTGTTACAACTATTACCTCCAGTATTTATATCAAAAGAGCTTGTTTTTGACTTAGGAGTACTTAACACAAATAAAGAAATAGACTGTGTAAAACGGTCATGTAAATATTTAACTTAAATACAGGAAATGTTTTTGTTTGTGAAGGAAGGTAGTATATATTATGGTAAAGATGGGACTTTAAAAATGAGACAAAATGAAGCTTTTTTTTTTTTTTTTTGAGACAGAGTCTCGCTCTGTTGCCCAGGCTGGAGTGCAGTGGTGATCTTGGCTCACTGCAGCCTCCACCTCCCAGGTTCAAGCAATTTTCCCACCTCAGCCTCCCGAATAGCTGGGATTACAGGTGTGTACCACCACATCCAACTAATTTTTGTATTTTTGTAGAGATGGAGTCTTGCCATGTTGCCCAGGCTGGTCTCGAACTCCTGACCTCAGGTGATCCACCTGCCTTGGCCTCCCACAGTGCTGGGATTATAGGTGTGCCACTGTGCCTGGCCAGAAATACAGCTATTTTGTGGTTTTAGTTTTGGTAACTGCAAAGTATTTTTTAAATAAAAACTAAGCATGCTTCAAATGATTAAAACACCAATATATATAACCTAAAGGTATGCCCAATATTTGAAAAGCACTAATTTGGCCAGGTGCTGTGGCTCAAGTCTATAATCCCAGCACTTTGGGAGGCCGAGATGGGTGGATCACTCGAGTCCAGGAGTTCGAGACCAGCCTGGGCAACATGGCAAAACCCCATCAATATAAAAATAAAACGTAAAAAAGAAAATAAACTAATTCAAAATAAGAAATAAAAAAAAAAGAAAACCATGAATTGAACACTGCATAATATTTAAGTGGACAAAAACAAATTGTCTTCAAGGTTACATACTCTTGCTCCAAAATGTGTATCTTTCTATAACCCGTGAAATCTAGCACTGGAGTTTAACTGTAGTCTCTTTTTTAAACCTATATGCTCTTTTCTGGCCATCTAACCTATCAGCAAACTTGGGTTTAGGGATTTCAGAAGCCATCTTTTAGATAATCTATATTTAGATTAATGAAAGAAAAGGACCTATATACTTACTTGATTTGCAAAAATATAAATATTTTAGCATAAACAAATAAATGACACATTCGAGATTTTTAAAAATATAGACATATAGGCACTTAGATAAAAAACGTTAGCAAAAAGCTTTCTTTGAAAGGACATGCTCCTTACAAGGCTGTCGGGGACAGACTCAGAGACAAACACCACATAACACGCATGACTCCACATTTTTATTCTTTATTCTTTTTTTTTTTTTTTTTAAGAGATAGGGTCTCACTATGTTGCTTAGGCTGGTCTTGAACTCCTGGGCTCAAGCAATCCTCCTGCCTCAGCCTCCCAAAGTGCTGGGATTACAGGTCACTGTGCCCAGCCTGACTCCAGTTTTGAAGGCAGCGGCCCAGAGATACTGCAAGTTCCCTCCAGGACAGCAGCTCTGGAATGGCCCATGAGGCTGGAAGACGCTGGCCCTTAACCCGGCCTTTCTAAATTTAGGCCAGGGATGGCCCAGTTTACCAAAATAGGTTTAAGAGGTACAAAGAAACAAATCTTACAAAGACCCAGATTATTAAGGGCTTTAAACAGTCAACACTTCTAAATATAATCCAGTTTTAAGAGAATGCCTACACTAGAGAGTAAATTAAAGATCTGGCCCGGGTGCAGTGGCTCACGTCTGTAATCCCAGCACTTTGGGAGGACGAGGCGGGTGGATCACTTGAGATCAGGAGTTCAAGACCAGCCTGGCCAACATGGTGAAACCCCATCTCTACCAAAAGTACAAAAATTGGTTGGGCATGGTGGCGTGTGCCTGCAGTCCCAGGTACGCAAGAGGCTGAGGCAGGAGAATCACTTGAACCCGGGAGGTGGAGGTTGCAGTGAGCCGAGATCACACCACTGCACTCCAGCCTGGGGGACAGAGTGAGACTCAATCTCAAAAAGAAAAAAAAAAAGATCTTCATTAACCCCACGAGAGAATGAAAAGTATGAAGGAACAGCTCCACACACAAGGCTCGGAGGCAGCTATCCACTGCAGGCCTGCGGGTCCTGGGACCTCAAGGAAGAGAGCAGCCAGGCCTGCCCCGAGTGCCCAGGTCTGCCAACTGCTTTCTGAGTGACAGCAGTGACAGCAGTCCCCAGACAAGGAAACTGGCAGGCATCCCAGCCAGGCATGCTTCTGCTAAAATGACTGGGAACTTTTATTCTGTCTCTTGCAGACACTTATAGAGGCCTGAGCCAGCGTTCCTGAGCTACCTCAAGGTTGCAAGCAACTCAGCTGGACACTCAATGACTCTGGAGGGTCCAGGGGCTTCCTGGAGAAGTAACAGGATGTGAAGGGGTCCTCTGCAGACCCTTCGCAAAAAGAGGCAGGAATCAGGGTACCTGCTCAAGCTGTCATCAGGAGATTCAGACCGTTAATCTGCTTAATCTTTTATTTCTAGTCAGCAGAATCAAGGCTGGGCACGGTGGTTCACACCTGTAATCCCAGCACGTTGGGAGGTCAAGGCGGGTGGATCACCTGAGGTCAACAGTTCAGATCAGCCTGGCCAACATGGTGAAACCTCATCTCTACAAAAAATACAAAAATTAGCCAGGCATGGTGGTGGGCCCCTGTAATCCCAGCTACTCAGGAGGCTGAGGCAGGAGAATTGCTTGAACCCAGGAGGTGGAGGTTGCAGTGAGCCGAGATAGCACCATCACACTCCAGCCTGGGCAACGAAGCAAAAACTCCATCTCAACAACAACAACAAAAAATCAAATTCAGCCATTAACTGTGAATGAGTTTTCGTTTATGTCCCTTTTTCTGCCAGTTTATTTTCTTATTTCTTTCTGATTAAACAATATTTACATGCAAACAACCCGCAAGGCGTGACTATGAAGATCCAGAGCTTTGTTTTTTAGCTTAGCCCTGACCTGGCATTGTGCCTTCCACCTGCAACTCCTGGCCCCAAAACAAAGCCCAGTTATGAGGAGTTGGCGGCTATTATTGACCTCAGGTGATCCACCTGCCTCAGCCTCGCAAAGTCCTGGGATTACAGGTGTGAACCACCGTGCCCCAATGGCAAAAATGCCATTGGTGTAAACAAGCAGCACAGAAATCGAATCAAACGCCTGGCACGGGCCAGCAGGGACACTTTCAAGGCACCATGGAGCTTTCAGACCAGAAAGGAAAACGTGTGTCCGAGTGCAAGGGTCACAGCTGCACGAGGAAGCTGAGTCGCCCTGCGTTCCACCGTCCTGACGTTCAAATGGCGATAAAGCAGTGGTGTTCACGTGCATTTGTCTCACGGAAGCTTCTGGGGCAGGGGGTGGGGGGACCTCAGTGCTACACTGAAGAAAGCACAGATTTCAGAGCTGGCGCAGAGCTGGGTTTGAATTCCAGCTTCCCCGCTCCCTCTTCCTGTGACTTGGACAGTCGCCTGCATCTGTCTGAAAGCTTCCTCACTGGTGAAAGGGATCCTAATGAGAGGTCACGGCAGTGCAGGGCCTGACCTTCCTAGATGGGAGTCTGGGCCATCTCCAGAACTGGATGGAATAACAGGCATCACAGGCGTGCAATAAACACGCACTATCAACAGGCGGCAGGTGGTTGGAAAAAAAAATAAAACGAACATGTGCTGGATGTTACCTAAGGTGTCTTGGGGCCTTATCTCTTGGTAGCAAGAGATAAGCCCCAGGAAAATCCAAAACCCTAGGGGTGGGAGTGACAGGGGGTCCCCTGGAGATTTCTTTTTCTTTTTTTTTGAGACGGAGTCTCGCTCTGTTGCCTAGGCTGGAGTGCAGTGGCCGGATCTCAGCTCACTGCAAGCTCCGCCTCCCGGGTTTACGCCATTCTCCTGCCTCAGCCTCCCGAGTAGCTGGGACTACAGGCGCCGCCACATCACCTGGCTAGTTTTTTGTATTTTTTAGTAGAGACGGGGTTTCACTGTTCCAGGATGGTCTTGATCTCCTGACCTCGTGATCCGCCCGCCTCAGCCTCCCAAAGTGCTGGGATTACAGGCTTGAGCCACTGCGCCCGGCCCCCCCTGGAGATTTCTAAACCACCCTGACAGAAAGCTAAGTGGGGGAGGTCCCTGCAGAGGACCCCAGAGCAGTCCGTTCAAGGGTCGCAGAACTCTGGGATGAACGGACTCCAAATGCAAAGAAATCACTACATGGGGAATCAGCTCCTTGAGCAGAAATTCCGTTTCAGAGCCCTCCTGGCCGGGCTACGGGCACTGTCACTATTGGCCAAACCCTCAGGCCCTGACACCTTCCAAGGGGTGCCCCAGGGCCACTATCACTCTTCTCACCCTGGTCTTCGAAGGAAAGGCCGCAGGGGACCGCAAACTCCTAGAGGGACCTTAGCACCACCCAGGAGGCGGGAAGAAAGCCGACGTGAGGACAGAATCAAGAGCTTCACATCGAATCCAGAACAATGACAATCATCACATTTGAAGAGACAGAAAAACAGCAATAAAATCGGTAACTTCCCAGACAATCGGAGATTTCACAGGATGACTTACGTCGTTTCCAGGGTCCGATTGATTTTTGCAATTATTCCTAACGAGGGGTCGATCTTGGCGTACATTGTTGTCATCACGCCCACCACCACGATAAGCCAGCTGGAGGGGCTCGCCGGGTACACGCCAGTGATGATGCCATTCTAAAGACAGACACACGGGCCGTGAGCGGTGCCCTCCCACAACCCACAGGACAACAGCGCTTCATGGTCCCCGGCAACAGGACTGCTGGGATGGTAAGCAGCCAGAAGAGGGTGTCGGCAGTGTGCGTGGACTAAGAAACCATACCCCACTAGCTGGGACTCTCCCCAGAGTTTACAGCCTGCGGCGGTTCCAGTTTCCTCCCTTCCACTACTTCTGAGCCAAAACCCACCCTGAAAGCTTCCCCAAGAGTGGACACCCCAGGACATAAGAATCAGTCCAGGCACTAGTTTAGCTGGTGAAGGATGTCACTGAGCCACCATGACATCCTGTCCCCAGCCTGCTACTGTCTAGAACGCCCTGAGACCCCAGCTCCAAAACTGCCCCTCTTGCCGCCCCATGTCAGAAGGCTGCTTAACCTTGAAGATTTCATGGGAGGCCTCACTCCATGTCGAGAATTTGCTATAAAATACTCCAGCCAAAAAAAAATAAAAAAAAGGATTATATCAATTGTTGATATATTGGCAAAATTGTTGAATTTTGCAACAAAATTGGCAAAATTGGCAAAATTGTTGAACTTGGCAAAATTGGCAAAATTGGCAAAATTGTTGAACAAGGAAGGGAATGGTGGGAATCTGTAATCGGTCCTCTTTACTCTTGTGTATGTTTGACAACTCCAATTAAAAAACATTCTTACTAAACCATTCTAATAAGATATTGATTTGACCAAGATAATGGATTAAAAATGACCAAAGCAGGCCAGGTGAGGTGGCTCATGCCTGTAACCCCAGCACTTTGGGAGGCTGAGGCGGGCAGATCACTTGAGGTGAGGAGTTTGAAACCAGCCTGGCCAACGTGGTGAAATACTGTCTCTACTAAAAATACAAAAACTTAGCCAGGTGTGGTGGCGGGCGCCTAGAGTCCCAGCTACTCAGGAGGCTGAAGCAGAAGAATCGCTTGAGCCTGGGAGGCGGAGGTTGTAGTGAGCCAAGGTCGCGCCATTGCACTCCAGACTGGGCAACAGAGTGAGGCTCTGTCTCAAAAAAAAAAAAAAAAAAAAAAAAAAATTAGCCGGGCATGGTGGTGTGCACCTATGATCTCAGCTACTTGGGAGGATGAGACAGGAGGACTGCCTGAGCCCAGTGAGGCTATAGGGAGCCGTGATCACACCGCTGCACTCCACCCTGGGCAACAGAGCAAGACCTTGTCTCAAAAAAAAAAAAAAAAAAAAGAGAAGAGGGAAGGGGAGGGGGAGAACAACATTCCCACTGGGTTGAATATGATGGCCAAGCCTCTGCATCCAAATTTCTATTTTCCCAGATTCCAAGGTGAAAAAGAGCAGCCCTCGGTGAGCCAAGCTAGTGCCTCAGTGACATCTCGGATGTCACCTTGGTGGGTTATTTATCTGGGCCCAAGAATCCACAGGCTGAGCCCCAGGGACACCTGTGCAGCTATGCTGGCTCCCAGGGGCTCGCCCACCTCCCCGCCATCCCTGCTGCCACCTACTCTTGAGCTTAGGGCTTTCCCAGTGGCCCACTTCAGTGCCGCCCTCAGAGAAGGAGCACCAGGAAGTCCACAAACTGAACTGAGCTCCCGCTGGGGCTGACAGGGGTCGGCGGGGGTGTCCACTTTCGACTTGATGAACTTTCATCTAGTTTGCGTGTTTTCAAACATGCACTTATTCCTTCTATGATGTTTAAAATAAATTAAAATACATGGAAAAACAAGACACTTAACAGAGTTCCACTTCTTTAGATAAACAGAATTGAGAACATGTGGACTCAACGGTATTTGAACCTATGTGAAGAGTGTTTTTTTTGAGACAGAGTCTTGCTCTGTCGCCCAGGCTGGAGTGAAGTGGTGCAATCTCGGTTCACTGCAAGCTCCACATCCCAGGTTCAGGCCATTCTCCTGCCTCAGCCTCCCAAGTAACTGGGACTACAGGCGTCCGCCACCACGCCCGGCTAATTTTTTGTATTTTTTAGTAGAGACGGGGTTTCACCATGTTAGCCAGGATGGCCTCAATCTCCTGACCTTGTGATCCACCCGCCTTGGCCTCCCAAGGTGCTGGGATTACAGGCGTGAGCCACTGCGCCCGGCCCTTATGTGGAGAGTTTCTAGTGTGTGAATGTTTTATCAACAAAGTAATTATTACATCTACTTGCTGAAGTTTGGAAAACAAAATTTTTTTTGAGACAAAGTCTCGCTCTGTTGCCCAGGCTGGAGTGTGGTGGCTCAATCACGGTTCACTGCAGTCTCTGCCTCTCAGGTTCAAGTGATCCTCCCATCTCAGCCTCCTGAGTAGCTGGGACTACAGGTGCATGCCAACGCACCTGCCTAATTTTTGTATTTTTTGTAGAGATGGGGTTTTGTCGTGTCACCCAGGCTGGTCTTAAACTCCTGAGCTCAAGAGATCCACCCACCTCAGCTTCCCAAAGTGCAGGGATTACAGGTGTGAGCCACTGAACCTGGCCCGGAAAAAATCCTTTTTGAACACGGTGTAAAGGATTCTGACTCAGAGAGAAGATGTGAATTCTAGTCTTTACTCTGCCTTCTATTAAGTAGGTCACTGGCCCTTTGAGCCTCGATTTCCCGGCCTGCTTTAGGGCATGCCAACTCCCTCTACCTGCCTAATGGAGCTGCTCCAAGCATCCAGTGAGCTAAAGTCTGTGTGACGGTGTCCCCAAGCCTTAAGTACCGTGGAAATAGGTAAGTGATATGCAATCGCCAGTCTGAAACACGTAGACCTCAATCGCTGCAAGAGCCCTGTTCTTAGACGTTAAAAGGCATACTGTATAGATTTCAACACATCTCAGCAAACCTTGAATCGGATGAACTTCTTCTTCCAGGAATGAAGTCCAGAGAGATAGATTTGTCTAAGAGCTTCATGGCTCAGCCGCAGGTCAATGCCATCCGGAGTGACCGTGAACTGAAAGGCCACAGCTTGGTGAGCTTCTGCCATCTTCAGGAATTATCTGGAAGGAGAAGGAGAAAATGTAATACATTTTCTGGGACCAGATACTAAAAAACCCCCATACAGAAGTGCCATTCCTTCTGAACTTAAGTTCTTCCTCCCCACTTAACAGCATCCAGGCCCATGGTACTCCAACCCTGGCCCTGGACATGTCCCGGAACCACGCCTCCAAGCCAGCATCCAGGCCCATGGTACCCCAACCCTGGGCCTGGATGTCCCCCGGAACCACGCCTCCAAGCCAGCATCCAGGATACACCTGCTGACGCAAAGCCCATGGCGCTTCAGCAACTCGCATAGCACAGACAAATCTCAATCTTACAGCCAGGCTGTTGGAGGCTGGCATTAGAAGAGGCCCAGAGTGTCCATGAAGGAGTCCACGAAGGAGCCCATGACAGCCCTAGACCCTGAACTTCGAGCACAGATCAATCCCAAATGCCTCTGCCTGTAGTGTCTATGTGGCTGCTCTTTTGAGAAACTGTTCTAGGGTTTCAGAGAGGCCCACGGAGACTCCATGAGTCACATGTGCAGACGCCTCACGAATGGGTGCTCGCGGACACAGCGGGCCTTCTTCCTCGGAGGCAGCGGCTGAAGCAGAACCTGCCTTGGCAGCCCACGGGCTCAACAGATCCCGGGCGCTGTATCCTAGACGCAAGCACAGCCCCTGGGGACAGGATCCCCTGCGTGGCTGCAGAAAACTGCTTCTGGATCTGCTGCATTCTTCCCATCCCCTTCATCCTGGCTCCTGCTGCCTTCCTTCAGGCTCCTTGGCACAGCCGCTCAGCACAGCACAGCCCCCATCCCCTCCTGGACCACCAGGGCAGTGGCTCCTGCCCTTCTCACTGTGCCGCCTCCACCTCCTCCCAAGCTGCCTGCCACAAAGTACTAAATGGATAAAAGAGAAGCTAAGAGGAAAAAACTATCAAGGACCATGATAAAAATCCAAAAACTCGCGTGTGTATATGTGTGTGTGGTATGTGTATGTGTATGTGGTGTGTGTGGTGTCTGTGTGGTATACGTGTATATGTGTGTGTGGTATGTGTGTGTGGTGTGTGTGGTGGATGTGTGGGGTGTGTGGTGTGTGTGGTGTCTGTGTGGTACATGTGTATATGTGTGTGGTGTGTGTGGGCATATGCGTGTGTGGTGTGTGTGGTTGTGTGTGGGGGTGTGTGTGTGGATGCGTGGTATGTGTGTGTGTGGGTGTGTGGCGTGTGTGTGGTGTGTGGGGGTGTGTGTGTGTGTGGATGCGTGGTATGTGTGTGGGTGTGTGCGTGGTGTGTGTGTGGTTGTGTGTGGGCGGGTGGGTGTGTGTGGTGTGTGGGGGGTGGTGTGGTTGTGTGTGTGGTTGTGTGTGGGGGGTGGGTGTGTGTGTGAGTGCATGTGTGTGTGGTTGTGTGTGTATGGTGCGTGTATGTGGTTGTGTGTATGGTGTGTGTGTGTGGGTGGGTGTGCGTGTTCTCATCACAGGATGATTTTTCTGTTTTCGCCCACTGATGCCCTCTGAGGACAAGCTCAAAATCAGTGGCTATCACCGTTTCGAAGATCCCCTGTTACAGAAATCAGCCTGGCTCAGTCCTCCACCAGCCAAAACACGAACCATCCACTGACAGGCCCTGGAAAGGCACCCGACTTCACACATCTGTCCACATTACAAATATTTGTTGACTGCCTCCAATGTGCCTGCCGAGGAGAGGAACTGGACACCAGCAGAAAAGGCCCCTCTGCCCTCCCACGGCTTAGACCGGGCTAACAAGTAATGCATGAGCAGCGCTCTGGTGCAGGAAGGGAAGGTGCCAAGGGGACCTCTCAGGAGACAGTGAAGCCAGGAGAAGGAGCGACCATCGGAAGAGCAGGCAAGAGTTGGAGGCAGGAAGGGCAGGAGGCTGGGGTCAGGGGAAGGTGGCTGGGGTCAAGTGCAGGTGGCTGGGGTCAAGGACAGGGTGTCTGGGGTCAAAGACAGGGTATCTGGGGTCAGTGGCAGGACAGCTAAGGTCAAGGGCAGGCCAGCTGGGATCAAGGGCAGGGTATTGGGTCAAAAGCAAGTGTCTGGGGTCAAAGGCAGGGTAGCTGGAGTCAAGGGCAGGGTGTCTGGGGTCAAGGGCAGGTGTCTGGGGTCAAGGGCAGGTGGCTAGGGTGAAGGACAGGGTGTCTGGGTTCAAGGGCAGGTAGCCAAGCTTGGAGAGGAAGGCAGAGGCAGCTGGTGGGAGGTGGCAGGGTTTTGTGCTAGCAATGGAGAAGCATCCAAGGGCCCAGAGAAAAGGGAACCTGCCACTATTTCTGTTCTAAAGACCACCCTGGCTGCTGTATGGAGCATGGATGGGGAAGCAGGACCAGTAAGAAGCTGAGGCTGTCTTCCATTAAGGTGCCCGGGCCTGGCCCAGTCTGTCAGTGACAGGGACAGTGACAGCGTGGACAATGACCCACACAAGACAGTCTGCAGAGGCACCCTGAGCTGCATGTGCTGGTGAAACGGGCTCTCAGGCTCCTAACTTGAACCACCCACTCAGTGAAGCCAGGTACTGACATGGGACAGTCTCAGGGAGGGAAGGAGGCAGGCTGGGGCGGAAGCTGAGAATTCATGCCTGGACCTGCCACATGTGAAATGTCGCCAGGACATCCGGGTGGAGATGCCACACACTGCCAGAGTGAGGGAGGAGCTGGGCCGGACGACATACCCGAGAGGTATCAGCACAGATCCTGCGAGCTCTGTCTCAATGACTCTGAAATAGTAATTTGGCAAAACTACATTCCACCAGCTATAACCTTAGCTTAGAGCAATTTGCAAACAATTGACAATATGTATGGGCCAGGAATGATGGCTCACACCTGTAATCCCAACACTTTGGGAGGCTGAGGTGGGAGGATCGCTTGAGGCCAGGAACTCAAGACCAGCCTGGGCAACATGGCGAAACTAACATCTCTCTAACAAATAAATGTTAGAAACATCTCTCTAACAAATAAAAAATTGGCCAGGTGTGGTGGCGTGGGCCTATAGTCCCAGCTACTTGGGAAGCTGAGGCGGAAGGATCCCTTGAGCTCAGGAGGTAGAGGCTGCAGTGAGCCATGATCACACCATTGTACTCCAGCCGGGACAACAGAGTGAGACCCTATCTCAACAACAACAACAACAACAACAACAAAACAACAGTATTTACATACTATTTAGTAGGCATGCACCCAACTCCCATGGCCTGGTCAGTTTTAAAGGAATGGATCCCATTTTTGAAAGCAGCAAGATCACTAAGCAGATGCTTGCCATGGGCTGAAGAGGGCATCAAAGCAAGCAGCTCTGAACCATTTCTCAAAAAGCCATCTAAGCAGCTGTAAGACTCCCCTGGAGTCTCAAGGTTAACTTTTTTTTTTTTTTTTTTGAGACGGAGTCTCACTCTGTTGCCCAGGCTGTAGTGCAGTGGCTCCATCTCAGCTCACTGCAACCTCCGCCTCCTGGGTTCAAGCGATTCTCATGCTTCGGCCTCCCGAGTAGCTGGACTTACAAGCACCTGCCCCCATGCCTGGCTAATTTTTTCTATTTTTAGTGGAGACGGGGTTTCCCCATGTTGGCCAAGCTGGTCCCAAATTGCTGAGCTCAAATGATCTGCCCACCTTGGCCTCCCAAAGTGCTGCGATTACGCCTGTGAGCCACCACGCCCGGCCTCAAGGTTAACTCTTATCCCCCTTCCCCATCAAAGCCTTGGCAGTAACCATAAGGCAGTCATCCCAGAAGAGGACTCTGCAAAGCATGCGCCGTGTCAAATAAAGTGATGTGTGACTGGCCCCCTCTGCATGACTGATAAGATCTCCTGGGCTTCATACAGAACACAAAGGCATTATACTCATGGCAGCGGATTAAATATAGCGTCTGTAGCCAAGTCTCTCCAAAGGTATGTATCCGACACTTGCTCAGAAATCTAACCTCTGACAGGAAGAGTCAGACTGGAGGTAATTACAGCGTCCTTTCCAGGGGTGAAACGCCCTTGCAGAGATCTGAGTTTAATGAAGGACTTGTTTATTTTGACTCGTTCAGGGTAACCCTGAGTCCTAACTGCCCCTAAGGTGCACAATTTGTTTTTCTACTTCTGCAGGAGCTGAGATGGGCTGTTCTGACCCAGCCTCTCCCTCTTTGAGTCATGAGCAGAAAAGAGTGAACTCAACAAGGGCCAGAGGAGCTCCCTGTGCAAATCTAATGAGCGAAAATCCCACCCTGGGTTCTGGCCTGGATCAGTGGCCTTACGTTTAAAAACACTGACACAGGCGCACCTACAGCAGTCCCCGCTCAGCTACAGTTTGCACCTTTGTTTATTTGTTGTTTGTTTGAGACAGGGTCTTGCTGTATTGACCAGGCTGGAGTGCAGTGGCACGATCATGGCTCACTGCAGCCTCTACTCCCCGAGCTCAGGTGATCCTCCCACCTCAGCCTCCTGAGGAGCTGGGACTACAGGCATGCACCACCATGCTCAGCGAATTGATATTTTTTTTTTAGAGACAGGGTTTCACTACCCCGCCCAGACTGGTCTCGAACTCCTGGACTCAAGCAATCCACCTGTCTCAGCCTCCCAAAGTACTGGGATTACAGGCATGAGCCACCCTGCCTGGTGATTGTGCTTTTTGAAGTCTCAGTTATCCATGGTCAACCACCATCTGAAAATATTAGATGGAAAACTTCAGGCTGGGCGCGGTGGCTCATGCCTGTAATTCCAGCACTTTGGGAGGCCCAGGCAGGTGGATCGCTTGACGTTAGGGGTTCGAGGCCAGCCTGGCCAACATGGCAAAACCGTCTTTACTAAAAATACAAAAATTAGCTGGGCATGGTGGTGCGTGCCTGTAATCCCAGCTACTCAGGAAGCTGAGGCAGGAGAATTGCCTGAACCCGGGAGGCAGAGGTTGCAGTGAGCTGAGATTGCACCACTGCACAGCAGCCTGGGGGACAGAGTGAGACTCCACCACAAAAAAGAAAAAAAATCATAGTTTTAGATTGTGCATCACTCTGAGCAATATGATGAAAGTGTCCACCATTCCTCTCCCTCCTGCCAGGGATGTGAATCACCCCTTTACCCAGGCTATCCATGCTGCCAACACTCCCTGCCTGTTACTACACAGGAAAAACCTCATATACACATCTGGCCCCTGGAATCTAAGGGGAACTAGTTGCAGGACCCCCATGCATACCAAAATCTATGAGTGTGCAGTCCCTTATAGAAAATAGTGTAGTATTTGCACATAACCTACACATATCCTCCTGTGTACTTTTTTTTTTTTGAGACAGTCTCGCTCTGTCCCCCAGGCTGGAGTTCAGTGGCGTGATCTCGGCTCACTGCAACCTCCGCTTCCCGGGTTCAAGAGATTCTCCTGCCTTAACCTCTGGAGTAGCAGGGACTACAGGCATGTGCCACCATGCCTGGCTAATTTTTCTATTTTTATTTTATTTTATTATTTTTGAGATGGAGTTTTGCCCTTGTTGCCCAGGCTGGAGTGCAATGGCATGGTCTCGGCTCACTGCAACCTCCGCTTCCCGGGTTCAAGAGATTCTCCTGCCTTAACCTCTGGAGTAGCAGGGACTACAGGCATGTGCCACCATGCCTGGCTAATTTTTCTATTTTTATTTTATTTTATTATTTTTGAGATGGAGTTTTGCCCTTGTTGCCCAGGCTGGAGTGCAATGGCATGGGCTCGGCTCACTGCACCCTCTACCTCCTGGGTTCAAGTGATTCTCCTGCCTCAGCCCCCCGAGTAGCTGGGATTACAGGCCCCTGCCACCATGACCGGCTAATTTTCGTATTTTTAGTAGAGACAGGGTTTTACTACGTTGGCCAGGCTGGTCTTGAACTCCTGACTTCAGGTGATCTGCCTGCCTCGGCCCCCAAAGTGCTGGGATTACAGGTATGAGTCACTGCGCCTGGCCTTAATTTTTGTATTTTGAGTAGAGACCTGGTTTCACCACATTGGCCAGGCTGGTCTCAAACTCCTGACTTCAGGTGATCCACCCACCTCGGCCTCCCAAAGTGCTGAGATTACAGGTGTGAGCCACCACGCCCAACCCTCTTGTATACTTTAAATCATCTCTAGGTTACTTACAATAATGAATACAATGTAAATGCTATGTAAACAGTTGTTAGGCTATATTTTTACATTTTGTATTATTTTTTGTTATTATCTAGCTTTCTTCTTTTTCCACAAATATTTTCAATCCTTAGTTGGCTAAATCCACAGAAGCAGAACCTGAGGATACAAAGCTGATTGTATAGGTTTGGTACTGTCCACAGATTCAGGCATCCATGAGGGGGTCTTGGAATGTATCCCCCAAGGATAAGGGGAGGCCACTGTAAGTGGCCAACAGGGAGTACAGATCTAAACCACGGGAAGACGCCGCTTCACCCTCAGGAGGACGGCTAGTATCACACAGATGGATGATATCAAGTGTTGGTGAGGATGTGGAGAAACCAGAATTCTCATGGATGGCTGATCAAATGGTGCAGCCGCGTTGGCAAACAGTCTGTCCGTTCCTCAAAAGCTTAAATACAGAGTTACTGGTCTGGCACCGTGGCTCACACGTGCAATCCCAGCTCTTTGGGAGGCCAAAGCAGAAAGACTGCTTTAGGCCAGGAGTTCCAGACCAGCCTGCGCAAAGTGGCAAGACTCCGTCTCTATATAATAAACAAAAATTTAAAAAATTAAAAATTGGGCCAGGTGCAGTGGCGCACGCCTGTAGACCCAGCACTTCATGAGGCCAAGACAGGAGGACTGCTTTGGCTCAGGAGTTCCAGACCAGCCTGGGGAACGAGGCAAGACCTCATCTCTATTAAAAATCAAAGAAATTATCCAGGCATGGTGGTGCATCGCTGTAACCCTAGCAATTTGGGAGGCTGAGGCAGGAGGATTGCTTGAACCCAGTAGGTGGAGGCTTCAGTGAAGTGTGATTGCACCACTGCACTCCAGCCTGGGCAACAGAGGAGATCCTATCTTTAAAAAACAAAATTGTATAACAATAGACTCACCATATGACCCAGCAATTCCATTCCTACATATATACGCAAGAGAACTGAAAACACGTCCACACAAAAGCCTGCACACGAACACTCACGTTATTCATGATAGCCAAAAAGTGGCAATATGTTCTGCTGATGAATGGATAAATACAATGTGGTCCAATCATACGGTGGAATAGTATTCAGCAATGAAAAGGAATGGACCTCTGACAGCTGCTGCAACATGGATGGGCCCCGAAGACGTGATGCTGAGTGAAAGAAGTCACACAGAAGGTCATATATTGCTCATTCTGTTTATTCTAAATGTCTGGGACAGGCAAATCTACAGAGACAGAAAGTACACTAGTGGTTGCCAGGGGCTTGGAGCAGACGGGAAGACAGGGAGGTAATGGATAAGGAGTGGGGGGTATCTTCTTAGGGTGATGAAAACATTCCAAAATTGATTGTGGTGACAGTTGCACAACTCTGTGAATATACTAAGAAAAAGTGCGGGCATCATGGCGAAATCCTGTCTCTGCAAAAACTACAAAAATCAGCTGGGTGCGGTGATGTGTGCCTATAGTCGCAGCTACTAGGGAGGCTGAGGTGGAAGGATCACTTGAGCCTGGGAGGTCAAAGCTGCAGTGAGCCGTGACTGCACCTAGCCTGAGCAATAGAGCAAAACTCTGTCTAAAAAAAAAAAAAAAACACAAACTCACCAAAGTGTACACTTTAGATGGGTGAATTTTATGGTATATGAATATCTCAATAAAGCTGTCACCAAAAAATACTGTCTCAAGAAGTATTGTCTATTTAATGTCTATGCACCCAACCATTCTCTCCTCAGATATATAATAGTGGGGGGTGGATATGTTATTCTTGTCTTCCATATCCCATCCACCATAGTGCTCTGGCCACATTAAGGACTCATTCAGCAGCCATAAAAAAGAATGAAACTGGCCGGCATGGTGGCTCATGCCTGTAATCCCAGCACTTTGGGAGGCAGAGGTGGGAGGATCATCTGAGGAAGAGAGTTCGAGACCAGCCTGAGCAACATGGAGAAACCCCATCTCTCCTAAAAAATACAAAATTAGCTGGGTGTGGTGGTGCATGCCTGTAATCCCAGCTACTTGGGAGGCTGAGGCAGGAGAATCACTTGAACCTGGGAGGCAGAGGTTGTGGTGAGCCGAGATCACGCCATTGCACTCTAGCCTGGGCAACAAGAGTGAAACTTTGTCTCAAAAGAAAAAAAAGAAAAGAAAAAAAAGAAATCATGTCTCTTGCAGTAATACAGATACAACTGGAAGCCTTTATCCTAAGTGAACTCATTCAGAAACAGAACACCAAATACTGCATGTTCTCACCTATAAGTTGGAGTTAAACAGTGGGTACCCATGGACATAAAGACGGAAGTAACAGGCCAGCTACGATGACTCAGGCCGGTAATCCCAGCACTTTGGGAGGCCGAGGCAGGTGGATCACCTGAGGTCAGGAGCTTGAGACCAGTCTGGCCAACATGGTGAAATCCCATCTCTACTAAAAATGCCAAAAATTGGCCGGGCACGGCGGCTCACGCCTGTAATCCCAGCACTTTGGGAGGCTGAGGTGGGCGGGTCATGAGGTCAGGAGATCGAGACCATCCTGGCTAACACGGTGAAACCCTGTCTCTACTAAAAATACAAAAAATTGGCCGGGCGTGGTGGCGGGTGCCTGTAGTTCCAGTTACTTGGGAGGCTGAGGCAGGAGAATGGCGTGAACCCGGGAGGCGGAGCTTGCAGTGAGCCGAGATCGCTCCATTGCACTCGGGGACAGAGCAAGACTCCTATCTCAAAAACAAACAAACAAACAATACCAAAAATTAGCCCGGCATGGTGGCAGGCATCTGTAATCCCAGCTACTTGGGAAGCTGAGGCAGGAAAATCGCTTGAACCTGGGAGGTGGAGGTTGCAGTGAGCTGAGATCGGGCCACTACACTCCAGCCGGGGAGACAGAGCAAGACTCCATTTCAAAAAAAAAAAGAAAAACAAAGGTGGAAATACTGACACTGGGGATTCCAAGAGCGAAGGGGAGGAAGCGGGGCAAGGGCTGGAAAATTACCTATCAGGTACAATGTTCACTCTCTTCCCTTTCATCGAGGGCACTCTGGGTACACTGGAAGCCCAACACCCACCAGTATGCAAAATACCATGTAACAAACAGGCATATGTACCCCCGAATCTAAAATTAAATGAAATTTTTAAAAAGACTCATTCAAAACAACTGTTACCTCATGGCATTAAGGAATTTCTGTTAATTATCTTTTAGGTATTACAAGATATTGTGGTTATGTTTTTTAAGAGACAGAGTCTCGCTCTGCTGCCCAGGCTAGAGTGCAGTGGTATAGTCACAGCTCACTGCAGCTCTGGGTTCAAGCAATCCTCCTGCCTCAGCCTCCTGAGTAGCTGAGACTGTGGGTGTCATAGCTGAGCCATGGCACTCAGGCAGTGGTTATTTTTAAAAAACTTTCCCATCTTTTATCGATAGGAACTTACATAATGATACATGCAATTTTATCTTTTTTTTTTTTTTTTTTTTTTTTTTTGAGACTCTTAGGTCTCGCTCTGTCACCCAGGCTGGAATGCAGTAGCACTATCTAGGCTCACTTTAACCTCTGCCTTCCGGGTTCAAGCAATTCTCCTGCCTCAGCCTCCCCAGTAGCTGAGACTACAGACGCCCAACACTGCACGCAGCTGATCTTTGTATTTTTAATAGAGCCCAGGTTTCACCATGTTGGCCAGGCTGGTCTTGAACTCCTGACCTCAGGTGATCTGCCCACCTCGGCCTCCCAAAGTGCTGTGAGCCACTGTGCCCAGCCTAATTTTATCTTTTATCATGTCTGGGACTTGCTTCAAAATCACTTGGGGTGGGATGAATGGAGGGACGGGTATGAAGGAGCCACGCATGAGAACTGGTGAAGGGCAGGGCCGCCCGACCGAGCCCGACAAGTCTCTCTTCTATGCACGTTCAAGATCTCCTGATGTTTTAGAATGTGTTGAATGAAATGAAACACTTGTCCACTGCAATCGGAGCTCAAAAATCTCACGTTTGGAGAGCTCCTCAGATACTCCAAGTGCCCCAGGTGCCCACCTCCCAGGAAGGGAAGCACACACTTTTCACCCCATAGCCCACCCAATACAACAGGGCTGGTAGCAGAGAAATGGCACAACCCATCCAGCGCCAGAGAAGATGAAACCAGGAGGAGCAAAGGTTTCCGGGGCCAGAGTGTGTGGAAAGGTGGCCATGCCCAAGCCCCCTTACTCCATCCCCACTACCCACAACCTGGAAATAGCTGAACAATCACCACCTGCTTGCCCAACCCAACAGGGTTTTTATGACCCTGGAATAAAAAGGAAGAAAAAGGAAAAGCAGGGCCTCCCCGCAGTGCCTGCCTCCCCCAGTACCCACCTCTCCCCAGTGCCTGCGCCCCCTGCTTCACCGAGCCAGTCTTTTCCAGGTGCTTCCTCTTCAGGCAGAAGGCCACGCTCCTGGCCCATGCAGGGACTTCACCTCTCCCCAGAAAGAGGGCACACCTGTTCCCTGGCTTTCACGCAGCTGGGAGTGGATGCAGAATGGCAGCTTCTCCCACCTCTGAGTCACTGGAAACAAAGCTGGGGGACTGCAGAAGACACAGCCGCCATGGCTTCACGGAGGCCAACCGACCCTGGTGAGAGCCATGCAGCTCCTGGGCCAGCCTCACTCACTCCAGACGTGGGGCAGAGGGTTCCTAATGTCCCTAAAACTGAGGAACTCATAAGAATGATAACCAGATAAAGCCCTTCACACTGCACCCCCCCTTCCCTCCCTGGTCCTGGAGGGTAGAGGGTACCAGACCAGAGTCTGAGAGTGGTCAGCACATTTCCTGCCTTGACGTACCCCTGCACTGAAAGTCAACCTGAGGCCAGGTGCAGTGGCTTGGGCCTGTAATCCCAGCACTTTGGGAAGCCCAGGCGGGAGGATCACTGGAGGTCAGGAGTTCAAGACCAGCCTGACTAACATGGTGAAACCCTGTCACTACTAAAAATACAAAAATTAGCCGGATCTGGTGGTGCGTGCCTGTATTCCCAGCCAATTGGGAGGCTGAGGCAGGAGAATTGCTTGAACCCGGGAGGCAGAGGTTGCAGTGAGCCAAGATCAGGCCATGCACTCCTGGGTGAGAGAGTGAGACTCCGTCAAAATAAAAAAAAAAAAAAGCAAGCCAATCTGGCCCTCAGCATGCCTTTCTATAACATACTTAGTGCAAACGGGATCCCTCAAAGTAAATCGGGTCTGTGGCCTCACCGCACTGGCATAAACAGGACTGGGACCACAGGTGGCTAACCTCACCTTCCTGGAAACACAGCAGCCAGCTGAGGCAGGTGAGCAGCTGAGACTGGGATGGGCGGACCACAAGCCCAGGGCCAGGGGCGCAGAGCTCTTCCGAGGGCTTGGGGCTCAGGGAGAAGGAGTGGGGGTGAGGAGGAGGTGAAGAAGGCCAGTCACTGATAAATTCCTGGACCTCAGATAAGCCTCACAAAAACTTTGGAAGGCCAAGGTGGGCAGATCGCTTGAGCCCAGGAGTTTGAGACCAGCCTGAGCAACATGGCAAAACCTCATCTCTACTAAAAATACAAAAATAAACCAGGCATGGTGGTGAGCACCTGTAGTCCCAGCTACTTGGGAGGCTGAAGGGCGAGGCTCACCTAAGCCTGGGAGGTTAAGGCTACAGTGAGCCATGATCACACAACTGCATTCCAGCCTGGGCGACAGAATGAGATCTTGTCGCAAAACAGACACACACACACGCCCCAGTGAACTTTACTATGTTATACAGCAAGACTGTTTTCTGTCTTAAATGCTTTAAATCACAAGATACTGCAAACACGCAGGCAAGCAGAGAGTAACACCTGTGTACCCTCCCGGAATGAACAAATTTAACATTTTGCTGTATTGATTTAGAATGTCCTCCCCAACCTCCCCACTGACACCAGTTTGTTTGTTTATTTCTGTTTTTGTAGAGATGGGATCTCACTATGTTGCCCAGGCTGGTCTTGAACTCCTGGACTCAAGCAATCCTCCCTTGGCCTCCCAAACTGCTGAGATTACAGGCGCCCAGCCCTGCAAAAATTTCTAAGATGCAATAGATACAACCTCCTCTCCCTGTCCCCAGAATGCGGGGCTCATCTTTCTCTACATATTTGAGTATCTACAAATGCATACAGTACCACCGCACACGTGTGAGGCACACACAAATGCTGCCTACTCTGTGCACGCTCCTGCAACTTGCTTCTCGTACACATTGAATTCCAAGCTGTCCCACGCCCACCCATGCAGCACTGGCCCTGCTGTCCTGCACCCCTCTGCCAGCAGGAACCAGTCTGCTCCTGTGTCCCTGCTGGGGTTCAGGGAACTTCTCTGTTCACTTTTTCACTGTTGCAAACAAAGAAGCAGACAGTGGTCTTGTCCATGTTGCAGCATCGTATTTTAATGGGGGTAGAAAAAGAGCATGGTGTTCGTGGGCACCCCTGGCCTCTGGGGCAACCTTCCTCATGCCTGCCCTGCCCTGCCTGCTCTACCAAAGGTCCAGCTCCTTCTTGATGTGGTCATCCTGTCCTCTTGGCCCTCGCCGAAGTCCCACCTGCTGCTCGACCCCCCATCTCCCTGTGTCTCCCAAGTCAGCTTTCCCAGGGCATCTGAGCGCCCTGCCCACTTCGCCAACGCTGCCACATCGGCCCCAGCCAGGGGCTTCTTGGAGCGGGAGCACACTCCACCACTTTGCAGCCTGTGTTCCTTCCACTTCTGTGTGTCCAGAATGGGTCACCCGTCTGCTACAGCCAGGCCTGGGTCAGGGCCCTCCACCTCCCACTTGCGTGGAAGTCCCTCACCAGGCTCACTGCGTCTTCTCCTCCCCAGCACCTTTCATCGAGGGCAGGAGGCCAGGGCACCCATGTGTGACATCTCCCCTTCCTGGAAGACTTCCCTGGAGTCCTGGGCATGCCCTGCCAGGTTGGGCACTGTGGCTGGGAGATCTAGCACGCTGGGAGGAAGGGCCCTCAGGCCAGCTGGCGGCCAGGCCTGTGTCTGGATCCAGGCCACCGACACTAGGCAGCCTCTTTGCTCACCCCTTCGGCCCTCCTGAGGCTGTAGCGAGGAGGGCAGCAGGGGCACGGCATGGCCTGAGGCGTGGGCAAGCAGGCATCAGCCTCCTCGGGCTGGTGGGGGCTCTGCCACATCCCACTCATGGTGTACAACTAAACCGTTAGTCTCTGTGGGCTGGCCCCACTTCCTGTTCCTTCTTCCTCCTGGGGGAGGCCACCAGGCACACAAGCTGGCCCCGGTCCATCTGCTGCTGCCTTGGGCCCCTCTGGCTTCTGAACTAGTAGGTGGCTCCCCCTGCACCCTGGGAGTCAGCCAGCCCCCCAGGACTTTAGCTTAAACCTGAGCACACTGCACCTGACCTTCCAAGCACATCTTCAACCAGCCAAAACTTCACCAGCTGACAATGAATCTTGCCACCTGCCCACGTGCCCACATCCTCCCCAGGGTTTCTCTTACTGAGAACGCCGGCACCTGCCCTGCCTGGGGAGAAGCAGGGATGGACTAGGGCTGTTCACTCCAGTCCCCAGAACCTGCTGATGTGAAAGTCCCCGGGCTCCCACGTCCCACCAGCAACACATCCGCTCTACAGCCCAGCCCTCCTTTCTCCAAGCCACCCCCATACAGAGACTTCCCAGAGAGACCTGCCCAACTGCTCTTTAACCCACGTCACCCCAGGGGCTGGCCTATCTGCAGCCCCTCTCCTGCTGCGATTTTCTTCCATGCCCAGGTCTCGGAGACATATCACAGCCCAGGTGGGGAAAGGTGGTGTCCCGGGAGACGAAGTTTACACAGTGTGACCACTGGGATCCAAGCTGCAAGGCAGGGCATGCACTTGCGCCCCAAGTTCAAGGATGGCTAGAGGAGAGAACACTTTTACTGGAAAGAAAGCCAGAAAAGAGAAGGAGGAAGAAAAGTTAAAAGGAAGAAATAAGAAAATGCAGAAAAATACAGATGGATGAAAAGGGAACTTAACCTCTTCCCTGTCACTCACTCGCTCCCTCAAATCATCACGGAGCCCTCGGACGGGAATCCCAAACTAGCCCTGGGAACGGACTCGTGGAGGAGGCAGCTCTGGGTAAGTGAAACAGACCATTGGGGGCTGTTCCTGACCTAAGACGCCTTCTTGCTGTGTGCCCCCAGGACAGCTACAGGGTAAATCAGAGGCGGCGGCAATACTCCAGCGGCCTCCACCACGCCAAAGACACTACATCATCCGGCATTGTGGTGGGGCCGCGGACGTGTCTATTTTTACTGAAAGTACAGAAATCACTTCTGAGAAGCTGGCACGGTGGCTAGGGCCTGGCCTGTGCCTCTGCCCCAAGTGGATGTGAGCCCTGAAAGGCTGAGTGGGAGGCCAGGCGCAGTGGCTCACGCCTGAAATCCCAGCACTTTGGGAGGGTAAGATTGCTTGAGTCCAGGAGTTCAGGACCAGGCTGGCCAACATGGCAAAACTCTTTCTCTGCCAAAAATACAAAAAATTAGCTGGGGCCGGCCGCGGTGGCTCAAGCCTGTAATCCCAGCACTTTGGGAGGCCGAGACGGGCAGATTACGAGGTCAGGAGATCGAGACCATCCTGGCTAACACGGTGAAACCCCGTCTCTACTAAAAATACAAAAAACTAGCCAGGCGAGGTGGCGGGCGCTTGTGGTCCCAGCTACTCGGGAGGCTGAGGCAGGAGAATGGCGTAAATCTGGGAGGTGGAGCTTGCAGTGAGCCGAGATCATGCCACTGCACTCCAGCCTGGGCGACAGAGCAAGACTCTGTCTCAAAAAAAAAAAAAAAAAATTAGCTGGATGTGGTGGTGCATACCAGTGGTCCTAGCCATTCTAGGGGCTGAGATGGGAAGATTTCTTGAGTCTGGGAGGTCGAGGCTGCAGCAAGCCCAGATTGTGCCACTGCACTCCAGCCTGGGCAACAGAGTGAGACCCTGTCTCACAAAAACAGAAAGGCTGAGCGGGGTTGGAGAGTGGGGGAGGCTGAGCGGGGTTGGGGAGTCCAGATCACCCACCTGGAGCCCACCTGCCCTGCTGGGAGCTCACACAGACCTCCTTGCCCAGAGCACACTGGGTGCCCAGCAACTCCCAGGTGGAGCATGGGAGCCAGGCCATGTGCCATCCTGGAGGCTATGAAGGGACTCGTCACTGAGGTCTGTGCCAGAGCACTTAAGCACCTTATGCTAATCTGCTCTCGGAACCACACAGAGGTGCAGAATAAGAGGCCCCAACCCCTTCATCTCAGCTGTCACAACTCCACTGTCCCGTCTCCAGCTCACCTCCTCCGTGGTTGTTCCCACCGCCTTCCAAGCTCAGCTCTGCCTGTCACCTGCCCCTCTGCCAGGCCCACCAGCCTGGACCTGTGCCACTAACTGGCTCGCAGCTGGGAGCTCTTCAGCTCTTTTTCCATTTCTGTTTTCTCCTTTCTTCATACTTAGCTTAAAGCTGCCAGCCCTTTAGCGGGCAGCCCATGAATCCAAACTCCCCAAGAAATTCTACAAGAGACATTTATCATTGTCACCTGCACCGGCTGGCAAACGACCTTCACTTGTGAGTTCCGTGTCCAGTCTTCCAAATACACTTCTGAAGGACCTGAATCCTTGTGTCATCCGAATCGAATCCTGAAGACTACAGACAGTTCTCTAACGCTGAATGCTACATGAACAATTGGGGGGGCTGGTGATAACACATCTTCAATTTTGCTTACGATTATCTTCATTTTTACAACTTTGCTCAATATTCCCCAAATCCTTGGCCAATAAACTGCTCTGCTACTTTGTTTTTTGAAAGTGTTCACTTTGTTCTCTTTCTCCATAATCAATTCCTTTTAACCAAAACCTTTCACCTCTTTCGAAGTCATTGGCCTATGAATCCTAACACTGGCCACATAACCAAGAAGCCACCTATGACACAGGTCCTTATGCCCTTTGAGCAAACCTCCCCACCCCTGCACCCCCAGTCCTGCAGAGCTGAGACAGGCAGGTGGCCGAGGAAAGCAGGTGAAAGGTCGGTTTGAATGCACCGTGCATTGCCAGGTTTCAAAACACGCCCAAGGAAAATGGAGATATGGGAATTGCCTCTGTAATATAAAACAAACAATAAAACTTGGTGCGTGATAACAGACTTCCAAGAAAATGGTCTTTATAGCAACTGAAATATGTAAATAATTTGTGAGTGGGGCAGAAGTCTTTCAACATAGCCTTGCAGGTATGGAGATACTAACAGGTGGGTGGGAGGGTAGGGAGGTGAGACATACAGATATACAGATTCCTTTTTGTGCTCTTAATAATGAAGATAAAGAACATTCTTTTTTTTTTTTTTTTTGAGATGAAGTTTTGCTCCATCACCCAGGCTGGAGTGCAGTGACATGATCTCAGCTCACAGCAACTTCTGCCTCCTGGGTTCAAGTGATTCTCCTGCCTCAGCCTCCCAGGTAGCTGGGATTACAGGCATGCGCCACCATGCCTGGCTAATTTTGTATTTTTAGTAGAGATGGGCTTTTACCATGTTGACCAGGCTGGTCTCGAACTCCTGACCTCAAGCGATCCGTCCACCTCGGCCTCCTAAAGTGCTGGGATTACAGGCGTGAGCCACTGCACCCAACTCAGAACATTCCTTTTACCAAACCCTTTGGCATATGCTAGACAATGTGACCCATATATATTTTTATACTGATGTATCTGACTAGCATTAGACCATTTAATTCTCGCTAGCACCCTAGGAAATGGGTAATAGGGCTACCTCCATGTACTAATGAGAAAACCAGGGCTTAGATGTCAAGAAACTTGCCCAGTGTCACAGCCAGCAAATAGCAGAGCTGGAAATCAAACCCAGGCCCAGGCCCAGGCCAGGCGTGGTGGCTCACGCCCCTAATCCCACCACTTTGGGAGGCTGAGGCAGATGGATCACCTGAGGTCAGGAGTTCGAGACCAGTCTGACCGATATGGTGAAACCCAGTCTCTACTAAAAATACAAAAAATTAGCTGGGCATGGTGGTGTGCACCTGTAGTCCCAGATACTAGGGAAGCTGAGACAGGAGAATTTCTTGAACCCGGCAGGTGGAGGTTGCAGTGAGCTGAGATTGCACCACTGCACTCAGCCTGGGCGACAGAGTGAGACTCCATCTCAAAAAAAAAAAAAACAAAAAAACAAACACCCAGGTCCAACTCCAAAACTTGTACTCTTAAATCCCCAAGCAAAGTGGTAGGTACTATACAAAAAGTTCTACTTAGGATTCCTAAAGTTACAACACAGATATAAAATTAGGTCACTGTTGTAACCAAAATGATGAGATTGCAGCCAGCAATAAAACTCCAGTAAATACAAACACCATCAGCGCCAACTGTAAAATTATCCACATGCTGCAGTCTTCCCACTGCACAGTGCCCAGGCACACAGGAGCAGGCTCTGCCTTCTACTCAAACCTAGCTAGCAGCTGCCCATCTCCTCCAGCGGTAAACAACTGTGTTGGAAATCCTCTGAGAAAAGGTTAGCTGTGGGAAGCGACAGCTTAGCTCAGCAGGAATACCAGGCAGGGCCTCTACGAAAAGAGAAAGTGTGAGGCTGGATGACACGGGCCCCATTCCTGGAAAAACTGGAGGCGGCATCGTAGGCAGAGTCGGAAGCAGTGTCTCTGGCGAAGGGCAGGGCAGTTATCTTATCATCTACAACACATTCTTGGATGCCCGGGTGACCAATGCCTGGGAAGGTTCTGCTTGGCTAGAAAGCTAGTGCGGGCCTCCGGGACTGGCTCCAGTCCGGGGAAACCACCTTCACAACATGCATGACTTCCAAGGTGGCAAAAATCTGGCCTGGCCTCCTCACTGCTGCCCAAAGAACTTCAAGGGAAGTACCAGGAAGGCTCTGGAAGGACATCAGCAGCCCAGGGGTTTCCCTAAAACTAGCACGCGCGTGCAGTAAAGTTCATGGCTCTTCTGAACTGAGGTGCAGGCAAAAATTAGCAGTAATGGGAAGGAAGAAAAGCAGCAGCTCCTGTTCACTGGGCAAGCGTGGGTGCATGCTCTCCGCACGGTGTGAGCCACCTCATTATTCAATTGCAGATATGCATATCTGTAATGGTGCCCCTGTACTTTTCCAGTAAATGTGTACACACACAATAGAAGTTATTTCCCAAAGTTGGCTGGGTGTGTTGGCTCCTGCCTGTAATCCCAGCACTTTGGGAGGCCGAGGCGGGTGGATCACCTGAGGTCAGGAGTTCAAAAGCAGCCAGGCCAACATGGTGAAACCCCATCTCTACTAAAATTACAAAACATTAGCTGGGCGTGGTGGTGGGCGCCTGTAGCAGGAGAACTGCTTGAACCCGGGAGGCGGAGGCTGCAGTAAGCCAAGGTCGCACCACTGCACTCCAGACTGGGAAACAAGAGCAAAACTCCATCTCAAAAAAGAAAAAAAAAAAAAGAAATTGTTTCCCAAACCCGACGGAAGCACCTTAAAAGTGAGAATGTGAGACTCACCTTACGTTTTTTGGAGGGTTTCATGTACAAGAAAGGTGAAGGAATTTTCATTATTTATTTATTTTTTTATAAGGGTCTTGTTCTGTTGCTGAGGGTGACCTTGAACTCCTGGCTCAAGAGATCCTCTTGCCTCAGCCTAAGCTGGGACTACAGGTGTGCTCCACCACACCCAGCCTGGAGCTTTCATTATGAAAGGTTGCACCTTGAATTCATGACTGATCATTCAATATTCACATTATTTAAATTGGCCACACAGTGAATTTCCTGTACTGAAGTTTATCATGACGGACTATTCACATTTATAGGGTCAATATAATGGGTTGTCAGGTTATAAAACGAATTCTGGGCTGGGCACGGTGGCTCACGCCTGTAATCCCAGCACTTTGGGAGGCTGAGGCAGGTGGATCACCTGAGGTCAGGAGTTCAAGACGAGCCTGGTCAACATGGTGAAACCTCGTCTCTACTAAAAATACAAAAATTAGCCAGGTGTGGTGGTGGGTGCCTGTAATCCCAGCTACTCGGGAGGCTGAGGCAGGAGAATCCCTTGAACCTGGGAGGTGGAGTTTATGGTGAGCCAAGATCATGCCACTGCACTCCAGCCTGGGTGACAGAGTGAGACTTCATCTCAAAAAACAAAAATAATAAAATCAAAGGAATTCTGGACCGGGTATGGTGGCTCACGCCTATAATCTCAACACTTTGGCAGGCGGAGGCAGGAAGTTCGCTTGAGCCCAGGTATTTGAGACCAGTCTGGGCAATGTAGCAAGACCCCATCTCTACAAAACATACATAAATTAGCCAAGTGTGGGTAGTGCATGCCTGTTGTCCCAACTACTCGGGAGTATCGCTCAAGCCCAGGAGTTTGAGGTTACAGTGAGCTATGATCATGCCACTGCACTCTAGCCTGGATGACAGAGCGAGACCCTGTCTTACCGGGTACCATAAAAATTAAGCCAATTCCGGGCGGATCACTTGAGGTCAGGAGTTTGAGACCAGCCTGGCCAACATGATGAAACTCCGTCTCTACTAAAAAATAAAAACTAGCTGGGCTTGGTGGTGTGTGCCTATAATCCCAGCTACTCGGGAGGCTGAAGCAGGAGAACTGCTTGAATCCAGGAGGCAGAGGCTGCAGTGAGTCGTGATTGCGCCACTGCATTCTAGCCTGGACGACAGGGCGAGACTCCATCTCAAAAAAAAAAAAAAAAAATTAAGCCAATTCAAATTCAGACCTTATGGTGCACCACGTCAATAAGTAATGGTTAGATAAATACAGACAAATGTGATCTCAGCCACTGTGTGTATGTGAAGAGGTATAAAGAAACCAGGAAGCCCGGCATGGTGGCTCATGCCTGGAATCGCAACGCTTTGGGAGGCCAAGGTAAAAGAGTCACTTAAGGCCAGGAGTTCAAGACCAGCCTGGACAGCATAGTGAGGCCTGTCTCTACAAAACTATAAAAAATTAGCCAGGTGTGGTGGCATGTGCTTGTGGTCCTAGCTATGCAAGAGGCTGAAGAAGGAGGATCCCTTGAGCCCAAATGGGAGATTATGTTGAACCATGATGGCACCACGGCACTGCACTCCAGCCTGGGCAACCAAGCAAGATCCTGTCTCTGAAAAAAAAAAAAAAAAAAGCCCAGGCGTGGCGGCTCATGCCTGTAATACCAGCACTTTGGGAGGCCGAGGCAGGCAGATCACCTGAGGTCAGGAGTTCAAGACCAGCTTGGTCAACATGGTGAAACCTCGTCTCTACTAAAAATACAAAAATTAGCTGGGCACGGTGGCACACACCTGTAGTGCCAGCTACTTGGGAGGCTGAGGCAGGAGAATCGCTTGAACCCAGAAGGCGGAGGCTGCAGCGAGCTGAGACCACACCACCGCACTCCAGCCTAGGCAACAGAGTGAGACTTCCTCAAAAGAAAGAAAAGAAAAAAAAAGAAAAGAGAGAAAGAAAAATGAAACCAAATATCAAAGAAAAGAAAGGGAGGGAAGGAAGGGAGGGAGGGAGGGAGGGAAGGAGGGAGGAAGGGAGAAAGGAAAAGAGGGAGGAAAGAAAGAAAAAGGAAAGCAAGCCTTCATGTATTCAATCTTTTTCAGGGTACTGGAGGAAATGACAGTTGGCCAATCAGGGATAAATGCTTTTATAAATGAAGAATCATTTGATAAAAAGCCAAATTTCAGTGATAGCATATGACAGTTTCTTTTTCTTTTCTTTTTTTTTTTTTTTTGAGACAGAGTCTTGCTCTGTCAACCAGGCTGGAGTGCAGTGGTGTGATTGTGATCTCGGCTCATTGCAACCTCCATTTCCCAGGTTCAAGCGATTCGCCTGCCTCGGCCTCCCGAGTAGCTGGGACTACAGGCGTGCGCCACCATGCCCCGCTAATTTTTTGTATCTTAGTAGAGACGAGGTTTCACTATGTTGGCCAGGCTGGTCTCGATCTCCTGACCTCATGATCCACCCGTCGTGGCCTCCTGAAGTGCTGGGAGAAGTACACCGTGCTCGGCTGACAGTTTCTTCAAGGTTATTTAGTTTACTCCTCACCAGGGCGTCAGAACACAGCGTTAGGAACGCTCTCTGTGGTGACTCCATGTGACTCGACAACCACAGGACCCCCAGAGTGAGCCAGGGCTGGTGGGCAAAGCAGACGTCACTACAGAGAGCTACCAGCTTGCTGTGGGGAGAGAAAGGGACATGGTCTCGGGTCCAGATGTCCTCAGCCACAGTAGCAGCGTGAAGGAAGGAAGGTGCATTGAGGGGGGACCCAAATGCTCCTCCACTCCCTGCCTCCCTCACAGGAACTTCCCGTAACACAAACAGAAATAGCAGTGCCCTTCGTCAGGAGGTTGTGGCAATCCAGAGTGGAAAAAGGGTACCTCAGGCAGGGCGAGGGGGCTTATGCCTCTAATCCCAGTGCTTTGGGAGGCTGAAGTGGGAGGATCGCTTGAGGCCAGGAGTGCACTACGATTGTGCCACGGCACTCCAGCCTGGACAACAGGGCAAGACCTTGTCACTAAAAAAAATAAAAAAAGGAAAAGAAAGGATGTCTCAAATGTTCTGCCATTCCTTCAACACATATCTGAATGTCTGCTCTGGGCCACTGAAACAATGAGGAAGGTGAGTGTAAGGGCGAGTTAGGAAGAAGTAGCAGCACTTAGCCCCGGCCACATGTGGGGGCTTAGGGAACAAGAAGAATGCAGGCTGGCTCTCCGGTTCTTGGGCTGGGTACCACAAACCACCAGCATCAGGAGTTTGAAGCCTTCCTTTCTTAACCTAAGGAACTTGAGGTCCAACGCCTAAGCTATATCCCTCAGGAAGTAGAGCGGTACCCACCTACTGCCCAACCCTCCAAGGTGACCGTGATCCTCCTGCCCACCCAGGAGAGGCACGCCTCACTCGGCAGCATCATTTCTTTCATTGTTAACTTCCAAAGATGTTCCTGGACCGAAGAACAATCCTCACCAAGAAAAAGGCAAAGGCCGACAGACACTTCTGAGGCTATCAAGTTACCCAAATAGGCAGCTGGCCTCAGCACAGGGCCTGCTGGGGATCCAACCTTCACCTGACATTTGAATGAGGTGAAAGTTGAAATTTACACAAGGTAACAAATATTTGAAGCTAGCAAGCAGAAAAAAGTCCTTACTTGTGTTAAGCAATCAATTTGTTTAAAAAACATATCCTGTACATGTCGTCAAAGAAACTGTTAATAGTGGTGGCATCTGGAGAGGGGAACCAAGTGAGAAGGACTCTACTCTGTATCTGCACCTTTAAAAAAAAAAAATAGAGACAGGATCTGGCTCTGTCACCCAGACTGGAGCGCAGTGGTGCAATAATAGTTCACTGCAGTCTCCACCTCCTGGGCTAAAGCCATCCTCCTACCTCAGGCTCCTGAGTAGCTGGGACCACAGATGCACTCCACCAGGCTTTACTAATTGTAGAGACGGGGTCTGGCTCTGTGGCCCAGGTTGGACATTCCTGGCCTCAAAGCAATCCTCCCACCTTGGCCTCCCAAAGCACTGAGATTACAGGCGTGAGCCACGAGTCCAGGCCCATTCGTGCCTCTTTAACTCTGCATCGTGTGCTTATATCGCTGATTTGTAAAAACGACAACAACAGAAGTTTTCACAAGAAAAGCTCAAGACTGGCAGAAGACAATTGGGGCCTCTTTAAAGTGTGTTGGAGAGAATCTCTCCAACACAATCTCGAACAGCCATTTTAATTCTCAAAGCACCAATTCTTCCGGAATTCAAGTTCAGGCTTCCACCAGCAACAGAACTCTGGCCTGCCAATAATAACCATGCAGAGTGACTAAACATTTTTTCCAACAAAGGAAAAAATGCAAACGATCAAAGTGCAGAAGCAGCCTTTGGCCAGCGCAGGCGCCGGTTTCCGCCTCCCACCGCCACTGCCACCGCCCCTGCGCCTTTAGATTTCGGGCAGCAAGTTTAATTGCTTGCTTGGAACGCGTCCTCGGAAAGGCACCGCCAGCAACTGCGGCTTCGCGCCCCGCCCCTTCCCCCAAGCCCCGGGCGGGCGTCACGTGACGGCTGAGAAAAGTAGGGGAAAGGTCAGCAGCAGCCCCGCCCCCGGGCTGGCACGTCCCAGGCGCTCGGATCCTGTTCCACCCGCCGTGCCCACAGAGACCTTCCGGAGCGAGCTGGCGCCCGTCCCTGTGGCCACCCCAGCGACAGCGGGAGAAATGCAACGCACCTCTCCGTGGAAAGGTCGAGCCCTGCGGTGCCCAACTTTGGGGACAGCTCGGTGCTCAGTGCTTCTGATGACAGATGCTGCATCCAACGAGCCAGAAACGCAGGCACCGCGCTCAAGAGCCCAGGGCGCGTCTAAAAGGGGCTCACTGTGAAGCCCCAGTGAAAACTGACAGTGTTTTTATGAATGGGCACGCGGGGCCAGGGTTGGGTAGGGGCAGGCCCTCGTTCCAGGACTCCCTGGAGGCCCAGCCTGACCGCTCGGTGACCACTGGTCCGGGGCCGGGGCCAAACACAGCCGCCGCAGCAGCATCGGAAGGAACCCAGTTTAATTCTCTGCCCCAGGGTAGGCGGCTTGTGTTTAGTACCAGCTCGAAACGTTATTTTGGCCTGTGCATGATGCTAATTTCTGCCACTCTGAAACAAAGTGTGTGCACTCCCAAACCTGGCCCTTTTTACTGTTTGATTCCAACTGTTAAGATAAGAGTTCAAGTGCAAGGTCGAGGCAGCAATGCTTCACAGGAAGGAAACCAGCAATTTACATGCGAAAAGCAGTCCACAGTTTCTTGGTATTGAGGCAAAACCAACCCAAAGAATCTCCAGACCAAATGACAGCTGGATGCTCTTTGGTCTCAGCGGTGTGCATTCTCAGCAACACTAATGTCCTCAATTTATTGCTACGTTTACTCGGTTAGAGTCGCCTTAAAGAATTTGGAAAGGCCCGGAGGTGGGGGTGCTTCTTGACATAAATAACAGACCAGGGCTCAGCCACTTTTTATCACTTGGTGTGTGGCTTGGAAATAAACATGCTTGCATATCTGGAATGACCAGAAACCAGACACCTGTGGAAGAAAATGGTGTAACAAAATACACCGTTGCAAAAGGTAAAACCGATTTTCATTTTATTCGGTAACTTACAAAGTTACCGGCTTCCTACTAAAATCTGTTCTTAAATATTTTATAACACACGGAGCCGAGAGGAACCAAAAGCCTGTGCCGAGTTGGGAATATTAACTCTGTTACGTATTTAACCTGGTAGTTAGTTGGTATTTTAACTCTCTGAGTTGTTTTCTTTCTTTCTTTCTTTTTTTTTTTTTAAGTAAGATCAGCCCTCATCTTTGAGTCCTGCGGCTTTAAGGAAAGCCAAGGGCGGATTTACATTTTTAAGAGGCTGACCCACGGCCTTTCCTGACAAAGCGAAAGAAGTCGGCTGTGGACTGGCCGCGGCGGTGGCTCCAAGAAGGGGCTGTCCCGCGTGGCCCTGACCGCACCGTC
>NW_012115266.1:1427653-1428388 GCF_000951035.1 Colobus angolensis palliatus | reverse complement strand
GGGAGAGGCTGCGGGGCGCTCCCAAGCAGGCACGGGGCCCGGCACCCTCATCCTGCTCACGGCAGCGCTCGGACCCCGCCTGGAGTCCCTGCGCCAAGGGCGTGTCCCGACGGCTGCACTGCGAGGGCGGGCTTGGGGAGGCGGACCGGGAAGACCGGAGCTGGGATGGGATCAGCGGCGTTCTGCCGAATCCCGAGGGCCAAGCATCCCTCCCTCAGCCGCACTGCACCTGCCCGCAGGTGACCGATCCACGGGCGGAACCTCAGACCCAATCCTCTCCGGAGCCAGGGTGGGATGGGCAGGGACAGGAGCCGGAGGCCCTACTGGCCCCGGGCGAAGGCATCCTGGAAAGCATCCAGAGCGTCCAGCATCCCTCCCGCTGCCACCCGCAGGCAGACCGACCCCCGGTCAGACCCTCAGACTCAATCCAGTCCGGGGCGGATTAAGGAGTGGGAGACAAGGGAGCCAGTGGCCCCGTTGGCCCCGGGCCGGAGGCCTCCAGCCAAGTCCAGAGGGCCGAGCATCCCTCCCACGGCCGCACAGGACCCGCCTGCTGACGGACCGACCCCCGGCGGGCCCCCAGACCCAATCCCCTGCGGGACATGGCGAGCCCCGGTCCCTCTCCGGGTTCAGGATCTCCACAACCCCGCCGTCCGGGGGGAATACCGGGGTTCCTCTCGGCGCCCCGGTTCCGGCGGGGTCCCCCACCAGGTCCGGTTCCCGACAGCCCCGCGC
>NW_012115266.1:1394185-1427393 GCF_000951035.1 Colobus angolensis palliatus | reverse complement strand
CTCCCGGCGCGCGGAGGGCGGACCCGGGGCCTGAGCTGGGCGGGGCGTCCGCCTGGCGAGAAGGGGAGGGAAACTGAGGCTCCCTCGGGTGCTCGCGTCCTCGACCTCTGCCGGAATGGGGTCTAGGACGAAATTCCTCACCCTCCGAGCCTCAGTTTCCTCATCCGTAAAATGAGTCATCTCGTGGAGGCTGTGCGCATGAAATGCTTGGCTATGTGCCTGGCTCATGCTCGCGGCTTATCGGCATTGCCCCGTGTAATGCTCCAGGCACCCCCTGATGGTATTCACCCCCGACTCCTTTATGCAGACAAGGGTGGCGGGCCAGGAAATAAGTTGCCCAACGTCACTGAGCTGAGGAGCAACCGATCCACCGGGAGTGGTGGCGCGCACCTATAATCCCAGCTACTCTGGAGGCTGAGGCGGGAAGATCGCTTGAAGCCAGGAGTTCAAGGCCAGCCCGGGCAACGTAGGGAGACCCCGTCTCTAAAAAAAAAAGGCGGGGGAGTGATAGACCGGATAGTGGGTCCAGATCTGACTCCACAGCCCACGCCCCAAATCAGACCTTATACCACGAGCGATCTGGAGGCAGCGTGGCTCCTCCTCATCTAGCTAGGATATAAATGCCTCCCTTGCTGGGCTTTGGTGAGATTTACTAAAATAATTCTTCCAACGTCAAGAACATAATAGGTGCCGGGAGAGGAGTAGCTGGAGTGCAGGGCAGAGTGACCCAGAGACCCTTGTGCTGGAGCTCGGGAGAGGGGCCGGGAGCGGGAACTGAACATCCACCAGTCCCAGGAGTCTAGGGCGAGCGCAGCTGCAGGGGACCCGGGGGGTTGACGGGGAGGGAGAGGGGCCCCAAGCATAACAGGAGGGCCAAGGGGCTCTTCCTGCCCAGGAGCCACCCCTCCCCTATCTTTACCCGCAATGCTTCCAGGCGCGAGCTGGCGGCTCTGCATACAGCAGGTGCTCCATAAGTGCACCGATTTTATGAACAAAGACTCTTTTAAACCTTTTTTTATGAACCCGGCTCTTTTTAAGGTCGACTACTTCTAGTTATGAAAAATCCATGTTAGCAACCATCCTTCTCTCTGTATTATTTGGTTGTTACCGCAGAATAATTTAGAAGAGAAAATGAAAGTTCTCCTTTGATCCCGCCCCCCACCACCGCTGCAGTTAACTTTCCCTGCGGTTCTCAGGCTCGCTGTTTTAAAGGAAGTCTAGGATGCAAGCTGTCTGTAAGGCTGTTTTGTTTTCGCTTGGCTTAAGTCGTTGACGTAGTTCTCTGTGGGGGGACGGAGATGACCAACGGCCTTCCCAAGGCTGCGTAAGATTTCCTTTGATGATGCTGTGATCTATTTACGCGGCCCCCAGTGGACAATTAAGCCCTCCTCCCCGCCCCCCACCCCACCATTGCAGGTATAAATAAAAGCTGCGTTGGCCGTCGATGTACCTCTTGGAGCTCCTGGTTCTCCTGTAGGATAGATCCCTGGAGGGGACGCAAGCAGGCACATGCAACATTTTGGTGCCACAGGCCAAACTACCATGCCGAAAAGCTTACCAACTAACTTCCACTGCCACCCGCGCGTGCAAGCGGGTCCCTGTCTCCGATTAGGGATTATTTTCATCTTTGCCAATCCTAAAAGGAAGGGTGGAGGAGGGAAGAACCTCTCATCTCTCCTTTTAACTTGGGTTTCTTTGAGGTTAGAAGTTGGGGGTTTGTCCCCCTGCTGGCTCTTGTCTGGACCACAAGTGAGCCCGGGCACTCGACCCCCGCAGATTTCACCGCCCCAAAAGGTAGGTGGGCTGGGCCAGGGCACATGTTCCCGACGCGCGGCTGCACCCCACGAGCCCTGGCGGCTCTTGCGCGTGGGGCTCTCCTTGCGCGTGGGCCTTCGCGGTTTGCGCTACAAAAGCTAGACTGTCATTCTCACCTCAAATGCCCTTCCCTCCTTTCCCTGCAACCTCAGCCGCCGACAGGTCCCCGCTCCAAGGTCACTTCCTCCTTCGCTCAGCGCCCCGGTGCGCGCCCAGCTGGGATTGGCCCCGCGCCTTGTCTGTTCCCAGGGCTCTTCGGCCTTGACAGTGCGCCCTTCCCTGCGCCCCGCCTCGGTGCCACCTGCAGGCCGGGCGGGGCAGGGACAGGGACCTGGTCTGTGGGGGCATGGAGGCGCCACGCTCACCTGTGCCATGGAGGCCGTACTCTCGAGCCTGCGACTGCAGCGGCACTGGGGAGGCCTCATTCCCCTCCAGCCGACCACGCGGCAGCTGTCTTCCCCCCGGTCGGCAGCTCCCCCGGCTGCGAAGCTGAGTCTATTAATAACGAAGCAGAGAACCAGGCCCCCCGGGGAGCAGCTCCAGGCCTGAGCCTCAGTTCCCTGGGGCCAAAAACATCTCCATGCCTGCCTCTGAAACTAGAATAATCTTTCTCAAGCCTTGTTTTTTTTTTTTTTTTTTTTTTTTTACAAATTCTGCCCCAGTTTGAATACTGTAGCAGTTGCCTACCATAGCTACAAGAAAACTTTTCTTTTTAATGCAGGTAATGTTTTTATTTATCGCTAAGATTTCTTTTTACTCTAAAAAAATACTTTTTTATGGAAAAATCCAAACTTTTTTGTTCATTCATTCATTCATTTTTGAAACAGGATCTTTCCCTGTTGCCCAGGCTGGAGGGCAGTAGCAAAATGACAGCTCACTGCAGTGTTGACATCCCAGGCTCAAGCAATCCTCTCACCTCAGCTTCCTCAGTAGCTGGGACCACAGGCAAGTCCCGCCATGCCTGGCTACTATTTTGAAAAAATCCAAACCTTTGAAAAAAATTAACCAGAACAGTATAATAAAGGCCCTACAACCAAAACTCAAGTTCAACAGTTATTGAGCTAGGGCCAAGGTATATGCTTGTGTTTCTACCCACTCCTGCCCAGTCCTACTGTTTATTTTAAAGCAAATTCAGAAATCCTACCCTTATGTCCACAAATTCCTCTTTTTTTTTTTTTTTGAGATGGAGTATTGCTCTGTCCCCCAACCTGGAGTGCAGTGGCGCAATCTCACCTCACTGCAACCTCTGCCTGCAGGGCTCAAGCGATTCTCATACCTCAGCCTCCCGAGTAGCTGAGATTACAGACGTGCATCACCATGCCCGGTAATTTTTGTATTTTTAGTAGAAACAGGGTTTCACCATGTTAACCAGGCTGGTCTCCAACTCCTGATCTCAGGTGATCCATCTGCCTCAGCCTCCCAAACTGCTGGGATTACAGGTGTGAGCCATCGCGCCCGGCCCTCAAATTCTTGAGTACAAACCTCTAAAAGATAAATATTCTTAACTAAAAAATATGACCATACTATCGTTGTCCCATCTAAAATAGATGAACAACTGTAACAAAAAATGGTAAACCCTGTTGCCTACCAAGAGCACAGCTGAGTCCCCACTCGATCTCACCAGCCTCATTTCTTGCTGGCAACTCCCAGCAGATTCTGATCCAGAAGTATGTACGATTTTTTGGAACTCAGTTCTGGTTTCCCCATAGGAAACAGTGTTGAAATCTCCACGTGGTGTGCTTCCCTCTCCTCTCTGAAGCCTGTAGTCCCTCTAACCTTGAACCTTGGGCCCCTGTAGGTGTTGAGTAAATATGGTCAGTTCCACTTTGCTGAGCCTGCATCACCAGTGTTTCATGAGGACAGAACTGGGTGATGCAGACGAAAGCACCTGCACGCAGCAAGAGGATGTGCACGGAAAGGACTCAGAGCAACAAGTGCACTGTTTGCTTAACGGAACAGGTCTGCTCTGACGCGGGATCAGAACACATTCTTTGGTTGTTGTTTGTTTGAGATGGAGTCTCTCTTCGTCACCCAGGCCGGAGTGCAATGGTGTGATCTCGGCTCACCGCAACCTCTGCCTCCTGGGCTCAAGCGATTCTCCGGCCTCTGCCTCCCAAGTAGCTGGGATTACAGGCACGTGCCACCACAGCTGATTTTTGTACTTTTAGTAGAGACGGGGTTTCACCATGTTGGCCAGGCTGATCTAGAACTCCTGACCTCAAGTGATCTGCCCGCCTCAGCCTTTCAAAGTGGTGGGATTACAGACATGAGTCACCGCACCTGGCCCAGAACACATTCTATCCAGCTGTTCCTAGCTGCTTTGCTGCCCATCTGGGCCTCAGTTTCCTCACTTAAAAGAGGACTGACTGGGTGCGGAGTCTCACGCCTGTAAACCTAGCACTATGGGGCTGAGGTGGGTGGATCACCTGAGGTCAGGAGTTGGAGACCAGCCTGACCAACATGGCGAAACCCCATCTCTACTAAAAATACAATAATTAGCTGGACGTGATGGCAGGCTCCTGTAGTCCCAGCTACTCGGGAGGCTGAGGCAGGAGAATGGCTTGAACCTAGGAGGCAGAGGTTGCAGTGAGCCGAGATGGCGCCATTGCACTCCAGCCTGGGCAACAAGATTGAAACTCAGTCTAAAAACAAACAAACAAACCAACCAAAAAAAAAAAAAAAGAGGACCTTGACCCAGAGCACTAATGAGCAAGCTTTCACCACTCTCCCTCATCCCTGCAGATCCAGGACTCTGCTGTTTCTTCTGCACCTCTTAGTCCCCAGCACCCTGGCTGGCCCATTGAGGCACAAGGAAGGTCGGCAGGGGGTTGCCTTCGTGAGGAGGCAGCACAGTGAAGAAGCAAGAATGGAGGTCAGGAGAGGGTACAGCAGGCCACAGGGCACAGAGCTGAGTCTGGCTGGCTGCATGGGTGCCTTACTGCCCATCTGGCCTCAGTTTCCTCACTTCAAAAAAAGAGGATGGGCCAGGCGTGGTGGCTCACACCTATAATCCTAGCACTTTGAGAGGCTGAGGCAGGTGGATCTCTTGAGGTCAGGAGTTCGAGACCAGTCTGGCCAACAACGTGAAACCCCACATGTACTAAAAATAAAAAAAATAAAAAATAAAAAATTCGCTAGGCATAGTGCTTGGCACCTGTAATCCCAGCTACTTGGGAGGCTGAGGCAGGAGAGTCACTTGAACCCAAAAGGCAGAGGTTGTAGTGAGCCAAGATTGTGCCACTGCACTCCAGCCTGGGCAACAAAGTGAGACTCCGTCTCAAAAAAAAAAAAAAAGAGAGGACATTGACCCTGGGCACTAATAAGCAACCTTTTCACCACTCTTTTCTTTCTAATCTTATTCTGATTAGTTCATTTATTTGGAGAAGCAGTCATATTCTGGTGTTGGGTGCGTGAACTCCAGATCCACTCAGCCTGGGTTCAAATCCTGTCTCTGCCACTTACTAGCCAAGTGATCTTAAACCTCCCTGCACCTCAGTTTCCTCATCTGTAACACGGGAAAGAAACGGAAGCTGCCTTGGAGAGTTGTAATGAAGATGAGTAACTGACAGGAGTGCTTAGAGCATTCCCTGGTACAGAGCAGGTGCCACGTAAAGCTTTAGCTGGGATTATTATTTCCCCCACCCCATCATGAGTCCATGTTTTCAAAACTGTTGCCCTCCCAGATCAGGGAATGTTGGAAAAAAAGGAAAAATATCTAAATGAATAAATAAAAACTGTTGCTTATAAATAGTACATTTAATGGGGGAATAACGAATTTTCTGGTGCATACGGCAGAAATCTGCAAAACTGCTAGCTGGAGACTACACCAGCATAAAATTCATTCATTCCTTTAAAAGATGCTTGTCAATAAGCACAGTGGCTGCCAAGACACCGTGTACTGCCAGCCAAGAACCAAAAAGCTGGGCATTGTAATCTATACAGGCTAATTTCAGATAGATGAGGGGCCTCTTTAAGGCCGTTTGAAATGGTCAGAATAGTTCAAGGGTCACTATTACTCCCTCCTCAGTTTCCCCAGTCATCTCTGAGGCCCCCATCTACCCAGCCTACTTAGAGAGTATGTGTTGAGGCCAGGACCTGAGCTTCTTCATCGGATCAGAGCAGCGTGCTGGGTCCAGAGCAGGCAATGCCTTAATGGATGCCATTGAAGTTGGTGTCTCGACTTGCCCATCAACAGAGCCAGGGCAGTCTTGCTCCTGACTGCTATGCTGGCAGCCCCGACACTGGGACTTCACGCACAGGGAGGAGGTGACCCTCCTGTAGCTCATTTTAGCAGACACCTGAGTTTTTAAATGAGAGCATTGACAAAAGGTCTTCTGTGTTAAGGGCATATATCCTCCCCTTTGGAGGTAGAGGTAGAAGGAGAACGAGAGAGGTAGGTAATAACTTGAGTCTTTACAGTTTTTAAATTGGAAGGGCTGGGCACAGTGGCTCATGCCTATAATCCCAGCACTTTGGCAGGCTAAGGTGGGTGGATCATCTGAGTTCAGGAGTTCGAGACTAGCCTGGCCAACATGGTGAAACCCTGTCTCTACTAAAAATACAAAAATGAGCCAGGGATAGTGTCACACGTCCATAGTCCCAGCTACTTGGGAGGCTGAGGCAGGAGAATCGCTTGAACCTGGGAGGCGGAGGTTGCAGTGAGCTGAGATTGCGCCACTGCACTCCAGCCTGGACAACAAGAACAAAATTGCGTCTCAAAAAAAAAAAAAATTTGGAACAAGGAGTCATTGACCCTTGGAAAACCCGACGATGGCTACAAATTCTATCCTTGGAAACACACACGCACACACACGCACACACGCACATACACACAGGCGCACACACACAGTAAATCATTCCAGTCATGGCCCTTCGAAGGCCCGTCTATAGCCTTCCGTGTCACACAGGTTAAGAAAAAATATCCCAAACTTGGAAATAAGGCAAAAGCATGTCTGAATGTGATTTCAGTGTCACACTGGATCACTGCCTAACTGTCCCATTCAAGGATTCGCTCATTTTCTAGGGAACGGTATCTTGGACAAGGCCCCAGAGTCTGTGAAGTTACATGTGAGCTGGTAGATTTTTGTCCAATAGAAATTCAAAGGATTTCCAGTTGATAGAAACAAGAATTCCCCAAGGTTATGATTTCATTACCCTGTAGGACATTAATCAGTTTTGTAGCAATCTTATGGCAGTTTTCTTTTCTTTCCTTTTTATTTTTATTTTTGAGTTGGAGTTTCACTCTGTCACCCAGGCTGGAGTACAGTCGTGTGATCTTGGCTCACTGCAACCTCTACCTCCCTCAAGCAATTCTCCTGTCTCAGCCTCCTGAGTAGTTGGGACTACCAGCGCCCATCACTACGCCCGGCTAATTTTTTGTAATTTTTAGTAGAGACGGGGTTTCACCGTGTTAGCCAGGATGGTCTCAATCTCCTGACCTTGTGATCTGCCCGCCTCGGCCTCCCACAGTGCTGGGATTACAGGCGTGAGCCACTGCACCTGGCCGATGGGCTTTCTTATACTTTTTTTTTAACAGTTTAGCACACATCTTTATGAGACAAATATAAGAAACCGTGTTTACTCATTTCTATTTCAGCATCATTTCACAAAGACCCTGATTCTGACTTGTAGCTCTCCAGAAGGATGCTTTGAAGACAAAACAGGACAGAGCCCATGGCCCCCATGCCTCTTGCTTGAGTTACTATATTTCTTAAATGATAAGTGACCCTAATCCTTGCCTTTTTCTGCACATAAGATAACGTCAGCTGGGCGACGTGGCTCACACCTGTAATCCCAGCAGTTTGGGAAGCCGAGGCGAGCCGATCACCTGAAGTCGGGAGCTGGAGACCAGCCTGGCCAACATGGAGAAACCCTGTCTCTACTAAAAATACAAAATTAGCTGGGCATGTGGCGCATGCATGTAATCCCAGCTACTTGGGAGGCTGAGGCAGGAGAATGACTTCATCCCAGGAGGCAGAGGTTGCAGTGAGTCGAGATCACACCATTGCACTCCAAGCCTGGGCAACAAGAGCGAAACTCGGTCTCAAAAAAATAAATCAATAAAAGTAAATAACATCTAACAAGGTTAGTGATTATGCCTCTGTAATCTATAACCAAATATAGCCAAACCCAGCTTCTGATGTGATTCTGCTTCAATGTAACTTCTGAGAAAGTTTGATGTGATTTTGCAAAGGCGGAACCTCCACCACAGGTATATAAGCTGTGGCCTGAAACACGTGGCGGGGCAATATGATGGAACTGCTGCTGGGCTATAGGCTTCAGTCAATAGTCCTCAGCAAGATCTCCGAATAAACTAACTTTAAAGCTTCAAAAGCTTGATTTTTTTTCTTTAGTTGACATCTTTCAAATTACATATGAAGAGGTTGCCATAATGCTTTTAGCACTTAGGTCCTAGAAAGATTTTTTGTTTGTTTTTTGAGACAGGGTCTCCCTTTGCACCTAGGCTGGAGTGCAGTGGTGCAGTGACACAATCTCAGTTCCCTGCAGCCTCAACTTGCTGGGCTCAAGCGATGCTCCTGCCTCAGCCTCCCCAGTAGCTGGAACTACAGGCAAATGCCACGCTTGGCTAATTTTTGTATTTTTAGTAGAGACAGGATTTCACCGTGTTGCCCAGGCTGGAGGTACTGGAAAGAGGAAACATCTGAATCGGGCCCTGGTCTTACACATACTCATTCATTTGATCACGCATTCATTCATTCTGCAAATATGTATTGAGCCCCTATACTTATGCCAGCACTATTCGAGACACTGGGACTCTCAGGGAGTGAACAGAGCATTTTAACCAAGCCACATCCTCAGAAGCCCAAATTCTAGTGAGAGAGGCGGTCAAGAAACAGACTCATGTGGAGAGGGCAAAGGAGGCTGGGTGCAGTGGCTCACACCTGTAATCCCAGCATTTTGGGAGGCAGAGGTGGGCAGACCACGAGGTCAGGAGTTCGAGACCAGCCTGGTCAACACTGCGAAACCCCCGTCTCTACCACAAATACAAAAATTAGCCAGGTATGATGGCAGGCACCTGTAATCCCAGCTACTCAGGAGCCTGAGGCAGGAGAATCGCTTGAACCTGGGAGGCGGAGATTGCAGTGAGCTGAGATCGTGCCATTGCACTCCAGCCTGGGTGATAAGAGCAAGACTCTGTCTCAAAAAAAAAAAAAAAAAAAAAAAAAAAAAAGGCAAAGGAGAAAAACAAACCAGGGATTGGGCCAGAGTGTGGCTCTGGCATGGGGTGGGTGGGGACTAGCTTACAGATTCCATAGACCATAAGCCCCTAGGGGGCTGGAAACCCTGGAAACCAGAACTGGATACATAACTTGGGTTTCAGAAATGTTAGCTGAATGACTGAATGATGGTTGGGATGGACGGGTGGAGGCCTGGGGCTCTGCAGGCTTAGCTGCCTGGTGCCCCTCCATCTGGCCCTTCCCTTCTAGGCCTTCACCCCATTTCCATGTCTCCCACAGGAACCTGTACACTGTCCCCATGCGTGACCTTCTTCACGGTCATCTTCTGTGCCCCAACGTCTTTGATGCAATCTGTGGCCTCCAGGCAGAACAGGCTTCAAAATTTGTCAAGCAAAGTGAAAGGAAGGCTGAGTCCTTTGATCAAAAACTATGAAGAATTTCAAGCTGAGGTGGGAAGATCGCTTGAAACCAGGAGTTTGAGACCAGCCCGGGCAACAAAGCCAGACCTTGTCTCTACCAAAAAAAAAAAAAAAAAAAAATTACCTGGTGGTGTGCCTGTAGTCCCAGCTACTTGAGAGGCTGAGGTAAGAGGATGGCTTGAGCTTGAGCCCAGGAGTTTGAGGCTGCAGTGAGCTATGATCGCACCACTGCACTCCAGCCTGGGTTACAGAGCTCTTGAGACCCTGTCTGCAAAATAAATAAATAAATAAATACATAAAATTTAAAATTATTTTTAAAAAAAGAAAGGAATTTCAAGCCAGTGACTGCACAGCATGAAACTAACCCCGAAGCCCTGTTAAGTTCTCCCTCTGTGTGACTGCGCGAGTTGCATTTCTCGGAAGCTGGCCCTTCCTCTAGGGCAGGCTGGAAAGACCTTCTAGAGATCTGCACCCAAACACCCTTTCCACCCTGGGCTCACAAACTTCACTGGACTCTGTGCTCCCTCCACTCAAGACCTCACCCCACTTCCTGCCTCTGAGCATCTGTTCTCGCTGTTCCCTCTGCCCAGCGTGCCTTTCCACTCACCTCTTATTGTCTTTGTGCACAGCCATGGATCAGGTGCCGGGAGAGGAGATGGTGGCAAAGCAGGCCCAGTCAGCTCTCCAGAGAAGACACTCTCAGAGGGTGGCAGAGTGCTGGCCCGGCTGCAGCCTTGCCTCACTGCAAGGCCCAAGCAGAAGCTTCCTCTGCTGCAAAATGGGGCAGCCATAAGAACCACGGTGCAGGACCTGAGGTGCAACTCTACTGAGCTCTCTCTTTCTCTCTCCTTTTTTATTTTTTTTTAGATGAAATCTTGATCTCTCGCTCTGTCGCTCAGGCTGGAGTGCAGTGGCAAAATCTCGGCTCACTGCAACTCTGCCTCTTGCGTTCAAGCGATTTTCCTGCCTCAGCCTCCCACGTAGCTGGATTTCAGGTGGGCGCCACCACGTCTGGCTAATTTTTGTTGTTGTTGTTTTGTTTTGTTTTGTTTTTTGAGACGGAGGTTTTGTTGTTGTTGCCCAGGCTGGAGTGCAATGGTGTAATCTTGGCTCACTGCCACCTCTGCCTCCTGGGTTCAAGCGATTCTTCTGCCTCAGCCTCCCAAGTAACTGGGATAACAGGTATGCATCACCACGCCCAGCTAATTTTATATTTTTAGTAGAGATGGGGTTTCTCCATGTTGGTCAGTCTAGTATTGAACTCCCGACCTCAGGTGATCCACCTGCCTCGGCCTCCCAAAGTGCTGGGATTACAGGCGTGAGCCACCATGTCTGGCCGTTTTTGTATTTTTACTGGAGATGGGGTTTTGCCATTTTAGCTAAGCTGGTCTTGAACTCCTGACCTCAGGTGATCCGCCCGCCTCGGCCTCCCAAAGTGCTGGGATTGCAGATGTGAGCCACTGCGCCTGGCCCTGCTAAGCTCTCTTTTTTAAAAATCTACTGAGATTTGACTCATACCATAAAGTTTACTGTTTTCAAGTGTACAATTCAATCGATTTTGGTATATATACAGGGTTGTGCAACCACCACCACAATCTAATTTCCTAAACATTCTCCCCTAAACAAAACACTCAACCCATTAGCAGCCATGCTCCCTAAGCTCCCCACCCAGGGCGGCCACCAGTCCACTATCTGCCAAATTCACATATGGATTTGCCTATTTTGCACATTTCATAGGAATGGAATCCTACAATATGTGGTCCTTGGTGACTGCCTTTTTTCAGAGTATCATGTCTTCAGGGTTCACCAACGTTGTAGCCTGGGTCGGTGTTTCACCCCTTTGTACAGCTGAATAGTACTCTGTTTGACCGATAGACCACGCTGGATGCGTCCATTCACGATATGACAGATGGGCACAGCACTTTGAGGAACCAGCTCCCAGTCTGCCTGTTGGGGGTGGGTGTGGGTGCCCGGACCTCCCATGCTGATCTTGACCTGAGATATAACCCAATGGCTGTCTCCTTTCCCTTCTGGAAAATTCCCACTCAGCCTTCAAGGTCCACTAGGAGGTCACTTGCATCCGCGCGTTACCCCAAATGGACTGATAATCCCTTCCTCCGCTGTGCTCCCAGTGAGGTTTCTTCCTTGTTTAAGACCCACCCGTCTCTTCCCCCTCGCGGCTCCAGGCTGAAACTGCGGTTGTCCTGTTTCTGGGGTCCTGAGTGTCTCCAAACCCCCAAAACGTTTGTGCACTGGAAAAATGGGGAATTGGCTGCACGATGGAGAAGCTAATTGTTTCCTTGAAGTCACAGATTTCAGACGGAGGAAAGAAGAGCTGGGGTATTTTGGAGGTAGGGACCGGTGGGTAGGAGGAAGTGACCCTCCTGTAAGGCCCGGGGTGGGGGGAGGTGGGCTGGGAGCGGCGGACCGGCAGTGAGAAACGCCAAATGGCTCTGCTCTCTTTGTTTTTCATGCAACATAATTCGACGGCCAGTCCAGGCGCTGCAGCTCCCTTCCCTGCCGGCCTGGGCGCCCACGCAGGACTGCGGAGGGCCTGGGGGTCCAGGGCGCAGTCCAGGTCCCGGGCGCCCGCGCAGCCGCGGGTCCTTCCCTCTGGGAAGGAGCTGGTGGAGGCTGGGGAGGGAGCGTGCGCGTGTCCCCCAGGTTCCTCAGCTCCTCTCGGCTCCCATGGAGAGCCCCAGTTCCGTCCCAGGCTCTCCCTCGGCTCCTCTTTTATTTATTTATTTATTATTTTTTTTAAGATGGAGTCTCGCTCTGTCGCCCAGACTGGAGTGCAATGGCAAGATCTCGGCTCCCTGCAACCTCCGCCTCCCCGGGTTCAAGCGAAACCGGTCAACACTGCGAAACCCCCGTCTCTACCAAAAATACAAAAATTAGCCAGGTATGATGGCAGGCACCTGTAATCCCAACTACTCAGGAGCCTGAAGCAGGAGAATTGCTTGAACCTGGGAGGCGGAGGTTGCAGGCGGAGCTGCCTCAGCCTCCTGAGTAGCTGGGATTACAGGCGCGCGCCACTACACCCGGCTAATTTTCGTATTTTTAGTAGAGACGGGGTTTCACCATGTTGTCCCGGCTGGTCTCGAACTCCTGACCTCATGAGTCGCCCGCCTCGGCCTCCCAAAGTGCTGGCATCCTCGGCTCCTCTTTTGCAGACGAGGAGGTGCAGGGGCGAGTGGGGAGGGCGTCCTTGGTGAGCGCGCGAATCCCCTCCAGAGCCAGCTGGGTCGGAGGGGCTGGCAGGAGAGGCCCCCGCCTGGGGCGATGGCTGAAGGTGGAGGTTGGCCCAGGCTGCGCCCGGAGGGAAGAAGTTAGACCGCAGGAGGGACCGGCGGGCAGAGGCGTGAACCCCTCAGTCGCCCCTCCGGAGTGTGAAATCACCCCCTTGCCCGACGCTGGGCTGGGACTGAGGGTGGGAAGAGACGGAGCGCGGTTGGCCGCCCGCTGCCCAGTGCGCTTCCCGGAGCTGGCGCAGAGCCCCGAGACCCGGAGGGAGGACCGAGCGCGCTGCGCGAGCACCCCCTGGTCGCCTGCGTGCGCTCAGCACCGAGCACCTCTTCCTGCTCCGGTATCCTGGGACCACCCTGCAGCCCAACCCCCCGCCCGTCCCAGCGCCCGCAGGGGCTCCCGGCCCGCCCTGTCCGGGCTGGAGCGAGAGTTTCCTCCCCGGGCTGACTGCTCCGAGCCCCCGTTATTAGAAGCATTCATTATGGAAAAACAGGAAACACTGACCTGTAAAACAAAACGCTTATTAAAATCGCCTGAGATCTTGTTACCTGATCAGCATACTGCTCTGCTTCCTGTTTTTGGTCTGTGCTAATTTCCATATAGTTTTTTTCAACTCTTTTTGTGCGCGCTAACAAAATGCAAGTCATTTGGTATATAAGCGTTTCTGCTCGTTATTTATTAACGTTTATATTTATAAATGTTGTTTTCCTCGAGTAATAAATGCAATCTCTTGGGAAGACACCGAAACTGAACAGCGAAGGCCCCTGGCCCCTCTCCCTCCCTACACCCTTCCACTCCCGCTCTGGAAGTAAGCGTGGTTGTGAGTCAGCTGTGTATTCTCCCAGTCTTTTTCGCATTTTATGTACCGTGTATATATATATCTCGAAATACATAGTTTTATTTAGGGGTCGCTTTAACGTAAAACAGATGGGGTTGTAGTTACAGTTCTAGAAAGGGCTTTCCCCCTACTTAACAGTGAGTTTGGAAATTGCTTGGCCTAGACCTGCTTTCCCCCCCCCCTTTTTTTTTTTTTTTTGAGATGGAGTCTCTCTCTTGTTGCCCAGGCTGGAGTGCAGTGGCGCCATCTCAGCTCACTGCAACCTCCACCTCCCAGGTTCAAGCGATTCTCCTGCCTCAGCCTCTCAAGTAGCTGGAATTACAGGCATGCGCCACCACACCCGGCTAATTTTGTATTTTTAGTAGAGATGGGGGTGTCACCATGTTGGTCAGGCTGGTTTTGAACTCCCGACTTCGGGTGATCTGCCCACCTTGGCCTCCCAAAGTGTTGGGATTACAGGTGAAAGCCACCGCGCCCCTGGAATGGACCTGCTTCCTTCTTAACTGGGTAAAAGATATGCCACTCACAATTGGAATGCACCTTCGTTTATTTCAAGGATTCTCTGTTGTTTTTAGTTTGTTTCCAGCTTTTCTCTACCCAACCCTTCAGCCCCCGTGTGCACCTGCTGAACTCCGGGCCTCTTCTAGGTGCAGGGAGTGCATGCAGAGAGGAACAAACAGACACATTCCACCATCACGGGGCTTGGGCCTGCAAGGGCAATGAACCAGTACACTGGAGGCGAGTGAGGAGGGGATATTTTATTTTCTGAGAAGAGGATATATTTGGATCATTACTATGGTTCAAATATCAGATCAAAATTAAAAAGTATCCAGAGGCCAGGTGCGGTGGCTCACGCCTGTAATCCCAGCACTTTGGGATGCCGAGGTGGGCAGATCGCTTGAGCCCAGGAGTTCACCACCAGCCTGGGCAACATGGCAAAACCCCATCTCTACAAAAAAATACAAAAATTAGCTGGGCATGGTGGCTCTCGCCTGTAGTTCTGTAGTCCTGTAGTTCCAACTACTCAGGAGGATGAGGTGGGAGGATAGCTCGAACTCAGGCAGCAGAGGTTGCAGTAAGGCAAGGTGGCACTATTGTACTCCAGCCTGGGTGACAGAGCAAGGCTGTCTCAAAAAGAAAAAAAAAAATACAGTATCTAGAGAAAAGTCTTACTACCATCCGTGGCTTATCTGACACACGGTCTCTCGTGTATCCTTCAGAATTTACTCATGAAAATATAAGCAAAAACGAGTACCTGTATGTGTTTGCTTCCTTTCTCATGGTGAAGGGAGCACGCTATCACTCGTGCTCTGTGCTTGCATTTTGGAATCTACTTCTGCGTCTTGGTGTTCATTTCCACTAAGTAAATAGAGAGCTTCCAGCTTCGTTAACTTTATCTATATATGTTGCCTAAAGGGACACAGTGCTCCATCATACGGATTTATTTTACCACAATGATTTGTTCCCTTGACACAAGAGTCTTCCCAGTCTTTTGCTCCTATAAACATTGTTGCAATGAATAACTCTGTACAAAGGTCAGGTTTTCACCTGTAGGCTCATCCCTTGGGTGGATTCCCAGAATTGTGATTGCTGAGTCAAAGCCATGTGTGCAGTCTTGACGTCTTTCACCGAGTTGCCCTCTGTATTAGCGAAGACCTGCAGAGAAACAGATCCAGTAGGATATATGTGTACATATGCACGCACACAAACACATACACACAGAGAGAGAGAGAGAGATGGGAGGGTGGGGAGAGAGATACAGATTTATGGTAAGGAATTGAGAAATGACTCCCCAAACTATGCAGGCTGACAGTCCCAAGATCCGCAGTGGGCTGCTGGAAACCCAGGAGAGCAGATGCAGGAAAAGAGCGATGTCCCCCTTCCAAAGCAGGCAGGCAGCAGGAACTCCCTCTTGCTTGGGGGAAGGTCAGCCTTTGTGTTCCATTTAGACCCGCAACTGACTGGACGGAGCCCATCTGAGGTAGCAGGGTCCTCTGCTCTCCTCAGTCTGTGGATTTCGATGTTCATCTCATCCAGAAACAGCCTCACAGGCACACCCAGGATCATGTTTGACCAAATAACCCAGCACCCTGTCGCCCCATCAGGCTGACACATCAGAGTAACCATCACGTCTTCCCGTGGGGATTGTCCTGTTCCATGGTCCCCTTGCCCGGGTGTGAGGGTTTGCACAGGCCTCACCAAAGTGCCTGCCGAAATGTGGACATTCCTCTGTCTGAGAAGTGAAAAATGCTGTCTTGGGGGCAGTTTGCATGTGCATTATTTTCATTGTAAGTAAACCTGAGGCTGGGCATGGTGGCTCTTGCCTGTAACCCCAGCACTTTGGGTGGGTGAGGCGGGAGGTCCTCTTGAGCCCAGGAGTTTGAGACCAGCCTGGGCAACATAGCAAGACCCCATCTCTACAAAAATTAGCTGGGTGTGGTGGTGTGCACGTGTAGTCTCAGCTACCTGGGAGGCTGAGGTAGGAGAATCACCTGAGCCCTGGAGGTTGAGGCTGCAGTGAGCCATGACTGTGCCACTACACTGCAGCCTGGGCAACATAGCAAGACCCCATCTCCAAAAAAATTAGGTGGGTGTGGTGGTGTGCTCTTATAGTCTCAGCTACCTGGGAGGCTGAGGTAGGAGAATCACCTGAGCCCTGGAGGTTGAGGCTGCAGTGAGCCATGATTGTACCACTACACTCCAGCCTGAGCAACAGAGCAAAACCTTGTCTCAAAAAACAAAAAAGGAAGCTGAGCATCTTCTTTTTTTTTTTTTTAAGATGGACTCTTGCTCTATCGCCCAGTCTGGAGTGCAGTGGCTCGATCACTGAGCATATTTTTATAAACGCGGGGCCATTTGTATTTCTTTTTCAGTATACTGCTCATACGCTTTGCCCAGTTTTGTTACGCTGTTGCTCTTTTTATAGATTGAGCTGAAAAAAATTTATTACCAGTGTATCCTAAAAACAACAGTATTGAAACATATACCCTCTAAAGTATATTTCAGTGATTTTTAGTATATTCAAATAATTGTGCAACATGATCACAATCAATTTTAGAAAATTTTCCTTACCCAAAAAGAAACCCTGTACCATTAGTAATCACTTCTCATTTCCCCCAACTCTCCCAGCCCCTGGCAACCACTAATGTACTTTTAGTCTCTATCGATTTGCCTATTCTGGACATTTCATACAAATGGAATCGTACAATATGGGATCTTTTGTGTCCGGTTTCTCTGCGTAATGCTTCCGTCCAGGTTGTGGTATGTGTCAGAACTTCATTCCTTTTCATGGCTAAATAGTATTCCACCGTGTGGAGAGACCACATTTCGGGTCTCCTTTTATTCCTTTTCATGGCTGAATAATATTCCACTGTGTGGAGAGACCACATTTCGGGTCTCCTTTCAGCTATGGATGGATGTTTGGGTTGTTTCCACTGTGGTTATTATGAGTAACGATGCTGTACACGTCTGTGCACAAGTTTTTTTTGTGGGACATGTGTTTCCAGTTCTCCTGGAATGGAATTGCTGGAACCTGTTTCAGGAATTGCCAGAGTGTTTTCCAAAGTGGCTGTACTATTTTACATTCCAGCAAGCAGAAGCAGGGCCACTATGAGGGCCCCACTTCCTCCACATCCCCACCAACACTTCTCACCTGGAGCTTTGATGATAGCCACACTCGTGGCTGTGAAGGGGCTTTCATTATGCTTTCAAGTTGCATTTCCCCAATAACTAACCAATTTGTCTTTTTATTTGCTTTTTATTATTATTATTATTATTATTTTGAGATGGAGTCTCACTCTTGTCACCTAGGCTGGAGTGCAGCGGTATAATCTCAGCTCACTGCAGCCTCCGCTTCCCAGGTTCAAGCAATTCTCCTGCCTCAGCCTCCCGAGTGGCTGGAACTACGTGAACTACTAGCATGCACCACCCCACCTGGCTAATTTTTGTATTTTTAGTAGAGACGGAGTTTCACCATGTTGGCCAGACTGATCTCAAACGCCTGATCTCAAGTGATCCATCCACCTCAGCCTCCCAAAATGCTGAGATTGTGAGCCACTTTTTTTTTTTTTTTTTTTTTTTTTGAGATGGAGTCTCGCTCTATCACCCAGGCTGGAGTGCGGTGGCGCCATCTCGGCTCACTGCAAGCTCCGTCTCCCAGGTTCATGCCATTCTCCTGCCTCAGCCTCCCGAGTAGCTGGGACTACAGGCGCCCGTCACTATGCCCGGCTAATTTTTGTATTTTTAGTAGAGACGGGGTTTCACCGTGTTAGCCAGGACGGTCTCGATCTCCTGACCTCGTGATCCACCCACCTTGGCCTCCCAAAGTGCAGGGATTACAGGCGTGAGCCACTGTGCCCAGCCCATTTGCTTTCTTTAATGTAGACTTTTCCTGTAATCAAACACTTTAGTCTTTTATGGCCTCTGAGTTTTGAGTCATAGATAAAATTGTCCCTACGCTAAGATTCAGAAGAAACGTCCCCATATTCTCTTCTAGGACTGCTAGGCTTTAGGCTTTCCATTGAAAACTTGGATCCGGCCAGGTACAGTGGCTCATGCCTGTAATCCCAACACTTTGGGAGGCCGAGATGGGCAGATCAACTGAGGTCGGGAGTTCGAGACCAGCCTGACCAACATGAAGAAACCCTGTCGCTTAAAAATACAAAATTAGCCGGGCATGGTAGAACATGCCTGTAATCCCAGCTACGCAGGAGGCTGAAGCAGGAGAATCACTTGAACCCGGTAGGCGGAGGTTGTGGTGAGCCAAGGTCACGCCATTGCACTCCAGCCTGGGCAACAAGAGTGAAACTCTGTCTCAAAAAAAAGAAAAAGAAAAAAAGAAAACTTGGATCCACGTGGATTTTATTCTGGTGTCTGACGTGAACATGCATCAACTTTCTTCGATTTTCCCGAGGTTGTGCCGTGTGTGTCCCCGGCAACCTGGAGGAAAGGGTTTGGTCGGGCAGTCAGCCCAGTGTGGGGAGGTGACATTTGCGAAGACTGAGGACAGGAAGCACACTCTCCTCCATGCACAGAGACCACAGACGGACAGGGATGCATGTGCAAAGGTCTCAAGGTGGGAGGAAGCTCGGCTGATTCCCAGAACAGCAAGGCCAGTGTGGCTGTAGGTGCTGGGGAAGCAATGAGGACAGGATGGGTTCCTAGAGAAGCCAGACCACGTAGGGCCTGGTAGGTAACTGTGGAGCCTGGCTTGGATTTGGGCTGTAATGATACCGAGGAACTGCAGATAAGATCTTTAGAACTGTTCACTTGATAAGATAATACCCAGATGGGAAACTGGGGGGTCTAAGGGTATGGACAGTTCAAATTTTGCTGCAAATTGGCTGGGCATGGTGGCTCACGCCTATAATCCCAGCACTTTGGGAGGCCAAGGCTTGTGGATCACTTGAGGTCAGGAGTTCGAGACCAGCCTGACCAACATGATGAAACCCTGTTTCTACTAAAAATACAAAAATTAGCCAGGCATGGTGGCTGGCGACTGTAATCCCAGCTACTTGGGAGGCTGAGACCGGAGAATCACTTGAACCAGGGTGGTGGAGGTTGCAGTGAGCCAATATTGTGGGACTGTATACTCCAGCCTGGTGACAAAGCAAAACTCCATCTCAAAAAAAAAAAAAAAAAAAAATTGTTGTAAATTGACCAATTGTTCTCCAAAAAACCTATATTATTTTCCCTCACCTTTCACTGTATGTTATTTCTGTATCATTTGCTATTTTATTAAATATTTCTGAAGCATGGTTTTTAATAACTGCATGGTTTCTTAAAAAACATATTTATTGAGATATAGTTGATATACAGTAAACTATACATAGTTAGAGTGTACAGTTTGATAAGTTTTGACATCTGTATATACCCGGGAAACCATGACCACAATCAACATAGTGAACACATCCATCACCCCCAAAAGTTCCTCACACCCCATTGGGGTCGCTCCCTCTTGGCACCCCCTCCGCAGGCAGCAGCCCATCTGCTTTTTGGTAATGATTGCCTGGTGCTTCTCATCATATGACTGCCTTATAATTATTTGAGCATTACTCTACTGTTAGATGTCCATGTTTATCCCATTTTTGCTATTACAGCTAGGAAGAGCATTCTCATATATACAGATATCTTCATATACTTGATTGTTTCCTTATGACAAATTCTATAACTGGTATCTCCAGACCAAAGGTTATGAATGTTAAGAATTTGGAAGCAATTTGCCCAGTCTTGTTCACAAGGCTTGCTAGGTATGACATGCACTTTCCATTTGATTTTCTTTCTAAAAAGCTGAATCATTGTAATGCCAAAAAAAAAAAAAGAAAAAAAAATACTAACCCTCCAAGCATGGCTCAGATGTTTCTGCTTGTACCTAAGGGGTGGCTATTTTTGGAAAGGTCCTTTTGTGCTGTGAAGGAAACAAACATTCCCTCTTCCTTTGGATCCTAAAGTACTCCGTACCTTGGTGGAGTTTGCTGCGGGAGCACCCAATAGCCTGCCCTCAGCCATGTCCCTTACTACAGAATTCAGGAGACTTCTGTGACAAGGATAGTTCAACCCCCTTCAACTCCACAGGCTTCTCTGGTGGAGGCAGGGACCTCCAGAGTGACTGACAGCAGTTACAAGGCAGGGGGAGTGGGAGAACTGGCCTCCCAGTAACCTTACCTGCCAGGGGCCCTCCACTTCCCAGGTGTGGAAACTGAGGCTTAGAGAAGGGTGAGGACTGGCCGAAAATCCCATAGCAGATGAGCAACAGAACTGGAACCAAACCCAGCTCTACTCCACTCTGATGGCCACAATGGCCCAGCAGTGGTCTGAGTGGTGCTGGGGACACTGGATGTGGCTCAGGTGAGATGTGAACACATGGGTTTTATATCCACAGCCAGGTATTTATTTAATGTGTATCAATAAGTAGCTGTGACATTGAGGTTAGGATTTCATAGCTGCGGTGATGTATGACAAGGTTAAAGGTTAAGCTAAAAAGTGAAAGAAATGAGGCTGGGTTCATGCCTGTAATCCCAGCACTTTGGGAGGCCAAGGTGGGTGGATCACCTGAGGTCAGGAGTTAGAGACCAGCCTGGCCAACACGGTGCAACCCTGTCTCTACTAAAAAAATACAAAGGCCAGGTGCGGTGGCTAATGCCTGTAATCCTAGCACTTTGGGAGACCAAGGCAGGAGGATCATGAGGTCAGGAAATTGAGACCATCCTGGCCAACATGGTGAAACTAAAATACAAAAAAATTAGCCAGGCGTGGTGGTGCACACCTGTAGTCCCAGCTACTTGGGAGGCTGAGGCAGAGGAATCAATTGAACCTGGGAGGTGGAGGTTGCAGCGAGCCAAGATTGCACCACTGCACTCCAGCCTGGCGAGAGAGCAAGACTCCGTCTAAAAATAAAAAAATAAAAAAATTAGCTGGACATGCAGTAATCCTAGCTACTCAGAAGGCTGAGGCAGAGGAATCGCTTGAACCCGAGTGGTGAAGGTTGCAGTGAGCTGAGATGGCACCACTGCACTTCACCCTGAGGCACAGAGTGACACTCCATCTTGAAAAAATAAAAAGTGAAAGAAATGAAAGAAGTGTGAAATGATCACACCTGTGGTCACAGGCTACTGCAAAAGAGTCTGGAAACAGTGAAAAATAGGCAGGGGCCTCACTGCTCCACCTTGACTCACGCAAGCCCTTCCCCACTGCAAAGACACCACGTAAGATGGGTGGCTGCAGGTGGCAGTCCTGGACTCAGGTGCCCCATCCTCACACACGCGCATAGGCACACAGGGGCACACACTGCAGAGGCCGCAGGACAGGCCTCCTCTCCAGCTCTACACCCGACCTGAGCTTCTCCCCACACTCCAGGGAAAGGCAATGACCACTAGTCCCATGTGCCAAGTGCACGTGGCCACGTGGAAGGCTGGGGATGTGACAAGAAGGAGGCTGGGCTGGGAAGGAGTCTCTGGGGGTGGCAGGGCATTTAGAGGCCCTTAGGTGTTCTGTCCCCCACATCCAGTTGGGTCAACCCTGGTGGGCTTTGTGTTGACAGGATGCCAGGATGAGGGACAGGACTCCAGGCCCACGCCTTGTCACAGAAACACCAGCAGGCCCTCCTTGGCCCCAGCCTTCTGACCACCTGGCCTGTGGGAGCTCTGGGCCTTCCCAAAAACCTCCCACTGCTACCTGCACTGGGCACTGCCAACAGCCCACCAGGCTGCTTTACCTGTAAACGGCTCCGGAGGATTACCAGGACTCTAGTTTCCTTTCGCCTGTTCTATACCGTACACCCTGTATCACCATCCCCATGCCTTTTGCTTCTTTCTTTCCCTCCTTTCCTATCTTCTCTCCTTTCCTACCTTCCCTCCCTCCCTCCCCTTACCCTCCCTCCTTCTCCCCCTCCCTGCTTTCCTTCCTTCTCTCTCCTTCCTTCCTTCCTCCCTCCCTCCCTTCCTTCCTTGTTTCCTTCCTTCCTTCCTGTCTGCATTTGGTCAGTTACTCTCTACCTTTTTGTTGCTGTTCTCACGGCATTGGGCCCTATTTTCGTTTCGATTTCTTACTCTTTAAAAGAAAAAAAGTAGCCAGGCGCAGTGGCTCACGCCTGTAATCCCGGCACTTTGGAAGGCTGAGGCAGGAGGATCACCTAAGGTCTGGAGTTCGAGACCAGCCTGACCAACATGGAGAAATCCCGTCTCTACTAAAAATACAAAATTAGCCGGGCGTGGTGGCGTGTGCCTGTAATCCCAGCTACTCCAGAGGCTGAGGCAGGAGAATGGCTTGAACCCGGGAGGCAGAGGTTGCTGTGAGCTGAGATCATGCCATTACATTCCAGCCTGGGCAACAAGAGTGAAACTCTGTCTCAAAAAAAAAAAAAAAGAAAAAAAGTACCTGGGTTCCATTCATATACATACATATATACATAAATATAAGTAAATTAGAAAAAACTTTTCCACTTCTTAAAATGCTTGTAGTTATTATTTTAAAAGTGCAAATGTGTTTTTAATATAAATAAAATGTTTTTTAACACTATATCATCACACAGAGATCAAGGCAGTTCACTCTTTGACATATATATATATTTGGCACTTGCGCACGAGTGTGTGTGTGTGTGGATATGCATGCATTCTTTTCATTCTTTTCTTTTTTTTTTTGCAACTTGGTCTCACTGGAATGAGACGCCCAGGCTGGAGTGCAGTGGCACAATCACGGCTCACGGCAGCCTCGCCCTCGTGGGCATGGGACCACAGGCCCATGCCACCATGCCTGGCTAATTTATTTTTATTTTTTTCAGAGACAAGATTGAGCCATATTGCCCAGGCTGCTCTTGAACTCCTGGACTCAAGAGATCCCCCCACCTCAGCACTCCCAAAGTGCTGGGATTGCAGGTGGGAGCCACTGTGGCCATCTGCCTTCACTCTTAACCCCAGTTTTGCTAGATGGGGTGAAGGCACAACCCACCCTGTGGGGTCCTTCAGATATAAAGGTTTAAAAATACAGTCATCAGGGCTGGCTCAAGCCTGTAATCCCAGCACTTTGGGAGGCCGAGGCAGGCGGATCACCTGAGGTCAGGAGTCTGAGACCAGCCTGATCTGCCTTCACTCTTAACCCCAGTTTTGCTAGATGGGGTGAAGGCACAACCCACCCTGTGGGGTCCTTCAGATATAAAGGCTTAAAAATACAGTCATCAGGGCTGGCTCAAGCCTGTAATCCCAGCACTTTGGGAGGCCGAGGCAGGCGGATCACCTGAGGTCAGGAGTCTGAGACCAGCCTGATCAACATGGAGAAACCGCATCTCTACTAAAAATACAAAATTAGCCGGGCGTGATGGCACATGCCTGTAATCCCAGTTACTGGGGAGGCTGGGGCAGGAGAATCACGTGAACCCGGGAGGCAGAGGTTGCGGTGAGCCAAGATTGCGCCATTGCACTCCAGCCTGGGTAACAAGAGCAAAATTAGAGAGAAAGAGAGTGTGTCATCATTCCAGCATCTGCCCCTGGCTTCTCTTCCCCAGATTCCACTAGAGGAGCGTGTACTGGGGACTCTCCTCTGTCCCCATTCATGTTGAGTGAATGTGAGCACATGCATGCACACATATGCACACACATGCACACATATGCACACACACACCCACGAAGGCATGTAGGCCAGCCCTTTATGCCTTTATCTCCCCGTGTTTTTTTTTTTTTTGAGATGGAGTCTCGCTCTGTCGCCCAGGCTGGAGTGCACGATCTCAGCTCACTGCAAGCTCCGCCTCCCGAGTTCATGCCATTCTCCTGCCTCAGCCTCCCGAGTAGCTGGAACCACAGGTGCCCGCCACCACACCAGGCTAATTTGTTTTTTGTATTTTTAGTAGAGACAGGGTTTCACTGCATTAGCCAGGATGGTCTCAATCTCCTGACCTCGTGATCTGCCCACCTTGGCCTCCCAAAGTGCTGGGATTACAGGCGTGGGCCACCGCGCCCGGCCGAGTTTGAGATCTTATACTTACTTGTTATGTGACCCAGAGTTCACCTCGAAGGGGAGGATCAGAGCCTCGAGAGGCCAAGGAAAGAGGTCAAGATAGTCAAGCGGACCATCTCAGAGCTGGCCATGCTCAAGCTATGCAAATGTCTCTCAGGGAGATGTGAGGATCTATCTATTACGATGACCAGGATCCCAACTGGGACCCGGAGGATGCAACTCAGCTTCAGCGTTTGCAGAGGTACCGAGACGCACTTCTGCAGGGGCTGCGAGTTGGTAGAAGGAAAGCAATTAATATGAAGAAGATTTCAAAAGTGCTTCAAGGAGCTGACAAGAGCCTAAGCCAGTTTTATGAGAGACTCTGTAAAGCATTCTGGCTGTACACCTCGTTTAACTCTGAGGCTGCTGAACAGCAGCATATGGTGATGACTTCATTTGTAGGGCAAGCCCAGGGCGACATCGAGCGGAAGCTGCAGGCGTGAATGCCACCCAGTCTATAAAAGTGGCCACCAACGTGTATGTTAACTGTGACCAGGGAACAAAACGGGAAAGAGCAAAAGTAACAAGCACAGCAGCTGGGCACGCCAAGGACTAAGTCCCTGTCCCCAGACCGGCTCTATCTGGAAAAAGAAGGGGCCAGGGACTGGAGCCGGAAGAAGAGCAAAGGAAAAGGAAAGGAGAAAGTAAGAGTAGGTGTGAGAAGCAAAAGAAGAAAGTAAAAAGGAAATCAGGGAAAAACAGAAGAGACGGATGGCAGTGTACGGGGGCAGAGCCCATGCCGTTGCCCAGCCCCACTAGCTGGCCGCAAGAGAAGGAGAACTCAGGAAAGAAAAAGGAAAGTAAATTGAAGGCTTAAGAAAAAGGCCAATCTATTGGCAACAGCTCTTATAGAAAGAGAGATTAGCAATGTGAGGGGACGTGGACGTGGATGTGGAAAAAAGTCAAGTTAGGCAGGGATTCAAGAGCCAGACAAGGCTAGAAAGAGATTAATGTGTGAGTTGCAAAAAGAAAGGACACTGGAAGGATGAATGTTCAGAAAGCAATGAGGGAAATGGCCAAGACTGCGAGACAAAGAGGCCATCGGCCAAGGGCTGCCGCACCTTGGAGGAACCAAATTCTGACCTGATCAGGCTGGCAGAAGCTGAAGGATGTGAGGAATAGGACAGACCCGGCACCTTCTCATTAGGCTCCCAGGAGCCCACGGTCACATTAGAATTTAAAGGCAGCAGGATTTGGCCGTATCTGGATTCCAGTTTCTCACCGATGGCTAAGCCACTAGATGGAGTTACAAAAGGGGCAGAAAACGAACCCTCCTCTGGGAAACTGAACAGGAGAAGGAGCCCTGCCTTGTGAAAACCTGCTTGTAGACTTTACAGAACTGCCCCGTGCTGGAGGCTGTCGGTACATGCTAGCGCTTGTTTGCACCTTTTCAGGATAAGTTAAAGCTTTCCCCACCAGGACAGAAAAAGTACAAGAAGTGACTAAAGCACTGTTAAAAGACATTATCCCCAGGTTTATTATGCCTCTAACTTTAGAGTCAGACAATGGGCCAGCATTTGTCGCTGAAATAGTGCAAGATTTAACAAGACTGTTAAAAATAATATGGAAGTTACTCACAGCCTATCGGCCGCACAGTTCAGGAGAAGGTGTAATGAATGAACCAGACACTTGAGCAGCTACTGAAGAAATATTGCCAGGAAATTTATTTAAGATAGAATCAGGTTTCTGCCTATGGTCCTCCTCCAAGTCAGGTGCACCCCCACCAAACAAACTGAGTATTTGCCCTATAAGATTTTGTTCGGTCGGCCATCCCTACGTCATAGGTCAGATTAAAGGTGACCTCCAGGAACCAGGGGAATTAACCTTAAGAAACAAATGCAGGTTTTAGAAATAGCCATACAAAGTGTTCATAACTAGGTACATGAAAATGCCTATAAGCCTGACACCCCTTTAAATCTGGTGACTCTGTTTAGGTTAAAGAGTAGAATCTGATTTCTCTAGGACCCATATAGGATGGGCCCTATACTGTAACCTCGTCCAGTCCCACTGCGGTTACACTTGTAGGTGTTCTGTCTTGGATCCACCACAGTCAGCTAACACCGGCAGCTCAGGACAAGTGAACCAGCCAGCAGGACCCAGACCGTCCAACCCGGCTGATCCTGAGACGAGACTGAACTGCTGCTGAGGACAACAGCCCTGCTCTGGTCACTCTGGAGGCTGTGACATTCAGTCTATGCACAGCTGAAGCTTGAGGACTTGTCAAGCAAGTAATGTAGCTAAAAATCTTAAGACCTAGTGGTTTTCCTGTGTGCTGTTTTCCTGTTGTTCTGTTGCTGTATTCAACCTTTTTCCCAGGTAAGGACCTCTTTTGTCCTTGCTGGAGATGACTATGCTGTACATTGTTTTGTTGTTACCCACCTTAACCATGTTAGAAGAAACACCAAAGAAGGTGTCCCCACTCTACACATACCACTTGGTCAGGAAACAGTATAACTAGAACCTATGGTACTACACTTATAATGAGTGTACGGGACTCGCTTAGGAACTTGTGTGTATAATTAAACCACTTATTCAATTAGTAACCCAGGAAATGGCCAGCCTTATATATGCTCTGACCCTGAGTCTTTACCTGGGACTTGGTTTGAGATTCATACCGAGTCAAAGGGAGGAAGTGTTTTTTTTTTTTTTTGAGACAGAGTCTCACTCTGTTGCCCGGGCTGGAGTGCAGTGGCTGGATCTCGGCTCACTGCAAGCTCCGCCTCCCGGATTTACGCCATTCTCCTGCCACAGCCTCCCGAGTAGCTGGGACTACAGGCGCCCGCCACCTCGCCCGGCTAGTTTTTTTTGTATTTTTTAGTAGAGACGGGGTTTCACCGTGTTAGCCAGGATGGTCTCGATCTCCTGACCTCGTGATCCGCCCGTCTCGGCCTCCCAAAGTGCTGGGATTACAGGCTTGAGCCACCGCGCCCGGCCAGGGAGGAAGTTTTGTAAGTCAAACCCAAGCCTCTCTTCCCGGGGTGGGCGTGGGGTGCTATAGCCATATACTTTGATATTTGTCAGTTAACATTCATGAACCCAACCTATCACAGTCTCTGGTGCTACAGGGTACTGTACAAACTGCCAGTACAAAATTGTATGTGCACCCCCTGTTTGCCCCTCCAAGGCCCTAGCAATAGCCTGCTGGAACTGCACAGCGCAGTTCACTGACCGGTCATCACTGCGGCTAAAACCAATCTTGCTCATCGAAGTGCCAGCAAAACCGGATTGTAAGACAAGCACTTGTAATCCTGTAAATCTGACTATCTTAGAGCCAGATCTACCTATATAGACTGCAGGTTACTCCAAGGCATTACAAAGCTACGGTCAAAAAGCTAAAATAACTTTGTATATTCGAAAGAGGACTCAAACCAAGCAGTCAGCCCAGCAGCAATCCGAGTCTTTAAGTCATTCTTTGAGCACATAAACCAAAAGTTACCAGAGCCTCCTCCTTTAGTCAAAAACTTATTTGCTCAGCTGGCCGAAAGCATTGCCTGCAGCCCAGGTATGTTTGTGGAAGGACTAACAAGGGAGACCAAAGCCGCGGGAAGCAAAATAGTTAATGCCTCAAGATGACTTTCCTCTGACTGCCTCTTTCCCCAAACAGACACCCACAAGTTCAAGTGTCTAGCTCTTAAAAACTGCTGTTATTAGGAGATACTGTGTTGCTCGCTAGGGAAAACCTTTTACAGACCCAGTAAGAGAACTAACCTGCTCATGACAGCAATATTATAATGAAACATTAAGGAAAACTTTGTGCCAGGGCAGAGATGACTACAAAGCACCTCATTCAAATCTGTTTCTCTTCTCTGAACCACACTTGATATCAACTTGAGGCTCCAAATACTTGGTAAGCACCCCCAGTCTTTATTGTAGGCTACAGGCATATCGACAGTTGCCAGTTAAATGGACAGAGGCCTGTGTGCTTGGAACAATTAGACCATCTTTCTTCCTACTCCCACTACAACAGGGAAAAACTTCAAGGTATCCTGTCCATGATGAAGTTAGAAGACGACGCAAAAGAGATACAGACACAAAGAAGTATGAAAATAAGAAATTGAAAAGACATAGATTAGGTCCCCGGAAAAATAATTCAGTACTGTAGGCCAGCTACCTGGGTACAAGATAGGTCATAGAGCTACCACACTCCTATATACCCGCTTAACCGCACCATCAGATTGCAGGCAGTACTTGAAATCATCACTAATGAAACAACAAAGGCATGAGATTTACTGGCCCAGCAAACCACACAAATGAGAAACGCTACCTATCAGAACAGATTAGCTTTCGACTACCTCCTAGCCCAGGAAGGAGGAGGATGTGGAAAATTCAATCTAATTGTTGACTGGAAATCGATGACAATGGAAAAGCGATTATAGAAATAACTGCAAGAATGAGGAAATTAGCCCGTGGTCCAGTTCAAACTTAAAAAAGGTGATTCCCAGATTCTTGTTTTGGAGACTGGTTTTCATTTTTCGGAGAGTTCAAGACTTTAATAGGAGTAGTGCTGGCCATACTAGGAAGCTGCATAATACTCCGTTGTCTCTTACCTTTCCTTGTTAGAAGTATTCAATCAACTGTAGAGGCAATAGTAGCCAGGCAAACTACCACCCAGCTAGAATATCAATATCATAAATAAAGATAAATATCAATCTTTGCCTAAAGAAGAAAACTTCTCTCTTCAGGCAGAACTGAGTAGCAGTGATGCCTTTTATTAAACTTCTTTCATAAACGGCATCAAAGGGGAGAAACTGAGGCAGAAATTTTAATAATAATAATAATAATAAATACTGCATTTATTCACTCCAAGAAAAGTAAAAGCTAAGGCCCTGAATATGGCAAGGCAAAGGCTAAAAAGAAAAGAACAAGTTTTCCTCTTGCCTAGCAGCCCGCTTCAATGACAGTTAGAAGATAATGCTGTTCAAATAGCCAAGGCCAAAGGAATGGGCTCCAGACACCTCCCTTCCAGAGCAAAGCTGAAAGATAAAAGAGAAAGACAAGTTCTTTTACTGTTACGCTTTTCCCAGGCTTCTTAAGCATGATTAGCATGATTATGTTTTACAAATGTCTGTGTTTAGCCAGTTCTTGTTTTTCTTTTAATGCAGGTACAAGGCCACTGGATAGGTCACAAAGTATGTGATGCTGTAGATTACGTGACCTGTTACCGTATGATGAACTGCTCTTATTTTGCTTCTGTAAGGTTGCTTCTAAAAACCCTGCTCTGTCTTTGTTCAGGGCTCAGCTTTCGGATGTGAATCCTCTGAGCCGGTACGTACCTAAAATAAACAAATCCTCCTGTCCTCCGTATTGGTCTCTCCGTTCCTCAGTTTACCGCAACAATTATACATTGACTGAAGCTACCCCATGACTGAAGGATGTAAAATCATCGTGAAACCTGAAAACCTACAAATATCTTGGGTGCCATCAGAGAAACCCTCTAGTGGGGATGGCAGTGCCAAGAAGAGTTTCCTAACAACATGGAAATAGTTTATACAGGATGGTGCCTCCCGGGGAAGACAACCTACTCATCAGCAGGGTTCAGTTCAGCCCGTCCCTGCACGGCGGCAGTTCCCCCCACATCCACTCATTTCGTGGTCCCAAGTGGTGGCCACGTTAATCCAGTACACACGAGTTCTTCTGATGGGCATCAACGTGTCCTACTTGAAGGAACCCACACATTTCCACAGGGCTGCACCCCACGTGACCACCCCTTCAATAAGCCAGGTTTCCACCACCCTCCTGCCTGACCCTGTGGCCGCTGCCCAGGAGCCAGTAAAAACCCAAACACAGCGGCTCCCACCACTGTTCAATTATTATTTGATTGTATTTCATTTTATTTTTGAGATGGAGTCTTGCTCTGTCACCCAGCCTGGGGTGGAGTGACGAAATCTTGGTTCACTGCAACCTCTGCCTCCCGGGTTCACGCCATTCTCCTGCCTCAGCCTCCTGAGTAGCTGGGATTACAGGCGCCTGCCACCAAGCCTGCCTAATTTTTGTATTTTTTAGTAGAGATGGGGTTTTGCAGCGTTGCCCAGCCTGCTGTCAAACTCCTGACCTCCAGTGATCTACCCACTTTGGCCTCCCAAAGTGCTGGAATTACAGGTGTGAGCCACTGTGCCTGGCCCACCTTTCAATTCTTCCACCACTGCCAGGAAAACACTGTACACTTCAGCCCACCAGGCTGATTTGCTTCCACCTTCTTTGATCAGGGTGGCATCCCTCCAGACCAGATGTTTCCTGTTCACCACTAACCAGGCAGCTCTTTCTTGGCCAGCTGACAGCTGTGTGGGGGGCACTCCCCAGGCGATGATAAAATCCAGCAGCTCAAATGAGAATTTATGAACACAAAGAAGCAAACAATGGACACTGCGGCCTACTTGAGGGTGGAGGGTGGGAGGAGGGAGAGGAGCCGAAAAGATAACTATCGGGTTGATGCAGTTTGGCTGTGTCCCTCATCTTGAATTGTAGTTCCCATAATCCCCACATGTTGTGGGAGGGGCCCAGTGAGAGGTAATTGAATCATGGGGCAGGCTACCCCCATGCAGCTGTTCTCATGAGAGTGAGTGAGTTCTCACAAGACCTGATGGTTTTATAAAAGGCTTTTCCCCCTTTGGCTTGGCACTTCTCCTATCTGCTGCCATGTGAAGAAGGACATGCTTGCTTCCCCTTCCGCCATGATTATAAGTTCCCTGAGGCTTCCCCAGCCATGCTGAACTGTGAGTCAATTAAACCTCTTTTTAAAATAAACTACCCAGTCTCCTGGGGCGCCATGGCTCAAGCCTGTAATCACAGCACTTTGGGAGGCTAAGGCAGGTGGATCACTTGAGGTCAGGAGTTCAAGACCAACCTGGCCAACATGGTGAAATCCCATCTCTACTAAAAATACAAAAAGTAGCCAGGTGTGGTGGCACATGCCCATAATCCCAGCTACTCGGGAGGCTGAGGCATGAGACTTACTTGAAACCAGGAGGCAGAGGTTGCAGTGAGCTGAGATCATGTCATTGCACTCCAGCCTGGGTGACAGAGTGAGACTTTGTCTCAAAGTAAATAAATAAATAAATAAGCCAGTCTCGGGTATGTCTTTGTTAACAGCATGAGATACATGGGTACTGGACTTAATACTTGGGTGATAAAATAATCTGTACAAAAGGCCGGATGTGGTGGCTCAAGCCTGTAATCCCAGCACTTTGAGAGGCTGAGGTGGGACGATCACCTCAGGTCAGGAGTTCGAGACCAGTCTGGCCAACATGGCAACACCCCATCTCTACTAAAAATACAAAAATTAGCTGGGCGTTGTGACAGGCGCCTGTAATTCCAACTACTTGGGAGGCTGAGGCAGGAGAATCACTGGAATCCAGGAGGCAGAGATTGCAGCAAACCAAGATCATGCCACTGAACTCTAGCCTGGGGGTTAGAACTTTGTCTCAAAAAAATAAAAACAATCTGCACAACAAACCCCTGCAACATGAGTTTATCTATGTAACAAACCTTCACATGTATCCCTGAACCTAAAATAAAAGTTTAAAAAAAAAAATCCAGCAGCTCCTCACACAGTTCCAGAGTCAGTCCTAGGGGATTCTCCCTGCTTATGGGTCTCCTCCTTGCCTTCCCCAGGTGGCACCATCCTATATAAACCATTTTCATGTTGTTATGGAACTTTTCTTGGCACTGTCATCTCCATTAGAGAGTTTCTGCGATGTCACTCAAGGTGTTTTAGGTATTTCAGGTTTCAAGATTATTTCATGTCCTTCAGTCATGAGGTAGCTTCAATTAATGTATAACAGCAAGTTAGTAAATGCCCCTCCAATGGAAGTCCTCTAGTCCAAAGTCCCAGGTGGACTGGGTGTGATGGCTCATGCCTGTAATCCCAGCACTTTGGGAGGCCATAGTGAGAGGATCACTTGAGTCTAGAAGTTTGAGACCAGCCTGGGCAATATGATGAAACCCTATTTCTACTAAAAATACAAAAATTAGCTGGGCGTGATAGTGTGCGCCTGTAGTCACAGCTACTCAGGAGGCTGAGGTGGGAGGATCACTTGAGCCCAGGAGGTCAAGGCTGCAGTGAGCTGAGATCACACCACTGCACTCCAGCTTGGATGACAGAGTGAGACCCTGACTGAAAAAAAAAAAAAAGTCCCAGGTGTCACTGGTGGGAAGTGCTCTCAGGATGTGGCCCCAATCCCCAGGCTATGCCCCACCTGGAGATATTACACAGAGAATTTGTCACCAGCAGCACTCCAGCTTCTCTTCCACACTGTGTGGCTTGAGCAATCTCACTTGTGCCTGTTTAGCATGTCCAAGTAAAATTGCTTGAAGGGCGGATTTATGTGTCTTCTGTTTTACAATGCTAGGTAGGTGCTATAGTTTACACGTGTCCTCCAAAGCTTATGTGTTGTAAACACAATCCCCAATGCAATAGTGTTGGGAGGTGAGGCCTAATAAGAGGTTATTACATCATGAGAGTTCTGCCCTCAGGCATGGATTAATATCATTATCCTGGGAGTGGTTTGTTATCAAAACAAGTCCTCTCTGTCTCTCTCTGTCTGCCTTTCTCCTGTTTGCTATCCACCATGGGATGACTCAGCAAGAAGGCCCTCACCAGACGCCAGCACCTTGATCTTGGACTTCTCAGCCTCCAGAACCATGAGCCAAATAAATTTCTATTTATCATATGTTACCCATCTGTGGTGTTCTCTTACAGCAGCATAAAACGGACTAAGAAAGTAAGGGAAATATTCACCAGTCAGAGCCAACGTCTATCCCCGTAATATAATCAGGTAAAACAGAAGCAGCCACTTCACATAAAGCCTGCTTAAACACACTGTTCTTCCTACAAACTTTTACCTGAATACCATCAACCCTTACTTTCCTAACTGTAGTCTCCTTTAGGACTTTAATAACAGGTTTTGATTTTACAATACTAGGTAGGTGAAGTGTTCCCAGCCAGACATAATATCCATTCCCACGAAACATTCAGATAAGGCTGGGTGCGGTGGCTCACTCCTATAAATCCCAGCACTTTGGGAGGCTGAGGCAGGTGGAACACCTGAGGTCAGGAGTTCAAGACCAGCCTGACCAACATGGTGAAACTCCACCTCTACTGAAAACACAAAATTAGCCAGACATGGTGGCACATGCCTATCATCTTAGCTACCTGGGAGGCCAAGGCAGGAGAACTGCTTGAACTCAGGAGACGGAGACTGCAGTGA
>NW_012115266.1:1391497-1393468 GCF_000951035.1 Colobus angolensis palliatus | reverse complement strand
CAACCTCCACCTCCAGTTCAAGCAATTCTCCTGCTTCAGCCTCCTGAGCAGCTGGGATTACAGGCACCTGCCACGTCCAGCTAATTTTTTTGTGTTTTTATTAGAGACGGGATTTCACCACGTTGGGCAGGCTGGTCTCGAATTCTTGACCTTATGTGATCTGTCCACCTCAGCCTCCCAAAGTGCTGGGATTACAGGCATGAGCCACTGCACGTGATTTTTTTTTTTTTTTTTTGAGACAGGGTCTCACCCTGTTACCCAAGCTGGAGTGCAGTGGTGGTGCAATCATGGCTTACTGCACAGCCTTGGCCTCCCGAGCTTAAGCAATTATGTTGCCTCAGCCTCCTGAGTAGCTGAGACCACAGGTGTACTCCTGCCACCACGCTTGGCTAATTTTTTTTTAGTTTATATATTTTTTTTTTATAGAGATGGGGTCTTCCTATGTTGCCCAGGCCGGTCTTGAACCCCTGGGCTCACGCCATCCTCCTGCCTCAGCCTTCTAAAGTGCTGGAATTAGAGGCTTGAACCATGGCACTTGGCTACTTTATTTCTTAATAAACTTTGTCCTTTGAGTCTTTTGACTCTCCTCCCCTCTGCCTTTCCTCATTTTCTTATTAATTACTTTGTTTTTATTAGTATCTGTAACATCCATGAGGTGAAGCTGAGAGCAAATTCAATAAGGTTTCTTGGACTGTTGCTGGATTTACAGCACTGAGGTCACATGAGGAGCCCATGCAGAAAGGGTCCCCTTATGGCCAGGCATGGTGGCTTACGCCTGTAATCCCAGCTCTTTGGGAGGCCGAGGCGGGTGGATCATGAGGTCAAGAGATTGAGACCATCCTGGCCAACATGGTGAAACCCCGGCTCTACTACAAATACAAAAATTAGCTTGGTGTGGTGGCACACGCCTGTAGTCCCAGCTACTTGGGAGGCTGAGGCAGGAGAATTGCTAGAACCCGGGAGGCAGAGGTTGCAGTGAGCCGAGATCACGCCACTCCACTCTAGCCTGGGTGACAGAGAGAGACTCTGTCTCAAAAACAAAAAACAAAAAACAAAAACAAATCGCAAACAAACAAAAAAAACCCCCTTACACACAGCATTTTCCATGACCTGGGTAATGGGCTTGTACGGTAGAGACACATTCTGTTCATCACAAAGCCAGCATCAAATGGCTTGTGTTCAAATCTGATCGGTTGCTCTGTCAGAGACATTCTACTTGGCACTTAGAGGGGGAAAGGAACAGCATTCTACTTGAGCCCAGGAGTTGGAGGTTAATGGTGAGCTATGATTGCGCCACTGCACTCCAGCCTGGGGGACAGAGCAAGACCCCATCTCTAAAATAAAATAAATAAAAATGAAGTGCAGCCAGGGGTGAGACTCACCAGAACCTCTGTGCTGTTCAGTTTCTTCACGTGTAAGATGCGAAAAGTCCCAGAGCCTCTGTCACAAGGCCCTTCCTAGGCAGGGGGTTAGGGGAATTGCCCAGGCTGTGCCTGGTCCAGTGCTCCGCACAAAGAAATGCTCAACAAACATCCCTGTGAGCTCCTTCGGTGGTCAGGGACCTTCCTACTCCGCTGGACCCAGAAGCACTGGGCACCACGCTCTCTGTTCCTTTTTTAGTTTTAGTTTTTCTTTCTTTTTTCTTTTTCTTTTCTTCCTTTTTTTTTTTTTTTTTGTTTTGAGGCAGAGTCTCGCTCTGTCACCCAGGCTGGAGTGCAGTGGTGCAGTCTTGGTTCACTGCAACCTCCATCCCTCAGGCTCAAAGGATCCTCCCTCCTCAGCCTCCTGAGTAGCTGGAACTATAGGTGTGCACCACCACATCTGGCCAGTTAAAAACAGTGTTCAAGCCGCCCTGCCCTCCCCTCCCTTCCCTTTTCTTTTTTCTCTTCTCTTCTCTCCTTCCTTCCTTTTTCTCTTTCCTTCTTTCCCTCCCTCCCTCCCTTTCCTCCTCCTCCTTCCTTCCTTTCTCTT
>NW_012115266.1:1388466-1391297 GCF_000951035.1 Colobus angolensis palliatus | reverse complement strand
CTGTCACCCAGGCTGGAGTGCAGTGGCGTGATCTCAGCTCACTGCAACCTCTGCCTCCTGGGTTCATGAGATTCTCCTGCCTCAGCCTCCCAAGTAGCTGGGACCACAGACGCGTGCTACTACGCCTGGCTGATTTTTGTATTTTTAGTACAGACAGGGTTTCACCATGCTGGCCAAGCTAGTCTCGAACTCCTAACCTCAGGTGATCTGGCTGCCTCAGCCTCCCAAAGTGCTGAGATTACAGACATGAGCCACCGTGCCTGGCCTCAAACCGTGCCTTTCTTATAGAAAGTCACAAAGAAACAAGAAGCCCCTGCAGTAATAACTATTCACTGCAACCACGGTCAGCCACCTCCAAAACTGTAGCCTGTAGCCCTTGCCAGTGACACTGAGGTCAAGCACTCTCTCACAGTACAAAATAATCCTGGGTATCTCAAAAGCCAGAGATCTGGTAGCTCAACGCAGAAGACAACAGTGCTTTAGACCTGAGGGTCTTGGGAGCTCATGACTCTTGGGGCTCCACAAGGAAAAGAGAAGACCCCAAATAGGGGACGTGCATGGCACCTTTTTCTATGTTCTTCAAGGGGTCTCAGGGCTGCTAGAAGTCTCCTCTATATTTCTTCATGTGGTATCAAAGATGGCAAAAGGAAGGAGTCTTAGAAGAGCAAATTTGGGGAAATTTTAAGTTTTCTAAAAGGTAAATGAAATTCTACATTTTTCTCAGCAAAAATCATGTCAAAATGCAGAGGCTCAAGCCTGTAATCCCAGCACTTTGGGAGGCTGAGGAGGGTGGATCACATGAGGTCGGGAGTTCAAGACCATCCTGGCCAACATGGTAAAATCCTGTCTCTACTAAAAATACAAAAAATTTAGCCTGGCATGGTGGCACACACCTGCAGTCCCAGCTACTCGGGAGGCTGAGGCAGGAGAATCGCTTGAACCCGGGAGGTGGAGGTTGCAGTGAGCTAAGATTGCGCCATTACACTCCAGCCTAAAAGAGCAAGACTCCATCTCAAACAAAAACAACCACCACCACCACCAAAAAAAACAATGAAAAAAAGGGAAGCAAATGGTTGTAGTTCAGGGCTTTCCCCTTAGAATTTTTTTTTTTTAGATGGAGTTTTGCTCTTGTTGCCCAGGCTGGAGTGCAATGGCGTGATCTCGGCTCACCGCCTCTGCCTCCTGGGTTCAAGTGATTCTCCTGCTTCAGCCTCCTGAGTAGCTGGGATTACAGGTGTGCGTTACCACGTCTGGCTAATTTTGTGTTTTTAGTAGAGATGGGGTTTCTCCATGTTGGTCAGGCTGGTCTCGAACTGACCTCAGGTAATCTGCCCACTTTGGCCTCCCAAAGTGCTGGGATTACAGGCGTGAGTCACAGCGCCCGGCCTGCTCTGTCTCCATTAAACACTCACTTCCTACTCCTCCCTTCTCCAGCCCCTGGCACCCACCATCCTCCTACTTTCTGTTGCTAGGAGTTTGAGTATTCTAGGGACCTCATATAAGCGGAAACATACAAATGCTTATCTTTTTGTGTCTGGCTTCTCTCGCTGAGCACACTGTCTTCAAGGTTCATCCGTGTTGTGACATGTGTCAGAATTTCCTTCCTTTTTATGGCTGAATGATATTCCATTTTGGGGATGATAACCACGTTTTGTTGATACTTCCATCCATGGACGGACCCCTGGGTGGTTTCCACCGTTTGGCCATTGTGAACAGTGCTGCTGTGAACATGGGTGTACAAATGTCTCTTCAAGACCTTGCTGTTGGCCGAGTGTGGTGGTTCATGCCTGTAATCCCAGCATTTTGGGAGGCTGAGGCAGTGGATCACCTGAGGTCAGGAGTTCAAGACCAGTCTGGCCAACATGGTGAAAACCCATCTCTACTAAAAACACAAAAAATTAGCTGGGCGTGGTGATGCGTGCCTGCAATCCCAGCTACTCAGGAGGCTGAGGCACGAGAATCACTTGAACCCAGAAGGTGGAGGTTTCAGTGGGTTGAGATCACACCACTGCACTCCAGCCTGGGCAACAAGAGCGAAATTCCATCTCAAAAAAAAAAAAAAAAAAAAAAAAAGATCCTGCTCAGTTCCTTTGGGTATAACCCCAGAAGTGGAATTGCTGGATCACATGATAATTTGAGGAAACTTGTCTAGTTTTTAAAAGGAGTTAACTTTCACCAGTTTGATATTGATAATATTTTATGTATGTTTGTATGTATGTATTTATTTACTTATTTTTGAGACGGAGTCTCACTCTGTCGCCCAGGCTGGAGCGCAGTGGCGCAATCTCTGCTCACTGCAGCCTCTGCCTCTGGGGTTCAAGCGATTCTCCTGCCTCAGCCTCCCCAGTAGCTGGGATTTCAGGTGCGTGCCACCATACCTGGCTAATTTTTGTATTTTTAGTAGAGACAAGGTCTCACCATGTTGCCAGGCTGGTCTCGAACTCCTGACTTCAAGTGATCTGCCCGCCTCAGCCTCCCAAAGTGTTGGGATTGCAGGCATGAGCTACCACACCCGGCCAATACTGGTAATATTTTATAGGCATGTCACCAAACAGTTCCCCAGACGGCAGTGGCTGTAGGTAATACAAATAGTGAACACTGACTGAGCCCCTGCTGTGGGTGGCTGGCTAACTGCTGGCTTCCTCACAGCAATGCAGCAGGGTTGGTGCTAGTATGACTCCCATTTGACAGATGAGACAGGGGCTGGGTCATTTGCTCAAGATCACACCCAGCTCGCTGGGGTGGGTGTGGGATTCACATGCAGCTCTCTAGCTGCAGAACCCATCCATACACCCCACCCCACCACTCAGCTCTCTAGCTGCAGAACCCAT
>NW_012115266.1:1387630-1388253 GCF_000951035.1 Colobus angolensis palliatus | reverse complement strand
TCTGGGTTCTCACGCCTCCAAATTCAGGCTGCTGGGGACCGGCGGGGCCGGGCGCTCTCAGCCCGCTGGGCTGGCAGGCCTGGCGCCCCCTGCTGCACGTGGAGGACACGACGGGGGAAGCTGAGGGTTCTTACCTCCAGATCTCAGTGACTCCCCGTGGGACTCCTGGGGAAAATACTTAGCACGTTTGGATGACAGGTTTGTATCTGTCACTTGAAGCCCTAACTCTTCTTTTGGAGGATGGCCCCGTCTCTGTGAATGAACCAAACCATGGGCCTGGCATCATCTGAGAGCCCCTCATCCCCACGCCTAGGCCCTTCCCTTTGCTGGTTCCTTCGCCACTCTGGCTCCAGGACCCTGTCCCTTCTCACCTGGGTAGCTCCCAGCAGGCCCTGCTGCCCGCCTCAGCCATCCCTATAGATCCCGGCAGCCCAAGCCCTCTGGGACTGCCCACTCCTTCCAAGACTGAGTTCAGCAGGGCCTGGGCCTCTGCTCTATTCCTGCTGTTGTCAGTTCCCAGAACGTGCTGTGCCCACTCCGCAGCTGTCCCTCCTCCCGTCCTGTCCTGCCCAGCCCTCCTGAGTCCCTGCTGCGCTGTGCCCCGCCCTGCGCCGCCCCCCCCC
>NW_012115266.1:1362348-1387580 GCF_000951035.1 Colobus angolensis palliatus | reverse complement strand
TGCCCACTGCACTGTGATCCCTGCCCATGCTCGACTGTATGAGGCGGAAGGACCAGGATCAGGGACCCGAGGCCACCTGCTCTGAACCCCAGCCTTACAAAAGCCCTGCTGGAGACAGGTCCATTCCGATTACTCAGATGGAATTTGCTGTTCTCGTCCATCTGGTGGAATCTAGGCTGCGCCTCTCTTGAAGTCAGTTCCAAGTCCCAGCTGCGTCCCCGCCCCGCTCCCTTGGGCCCTGGGGTGGAGGGCTGCCAAGAACACCATTTGTCCAGCCCTGGGAGGGCCATGCTTGTTGTTCTCCCCGAGTTCCTGTTTTCTCTGGCTCGGGGGGCTGCTGCTTACAGACACGCTGCTCCAGTTAAACGGTCTACAGCAGGCATGCGTGGCTCCAAACCAGAACACAGAAACTTGGTCTCCCTGGAAAGCAGGAGTTTATTTTTACCCTTTTGTAAGCATTAACTGGGTAATCACGACAAACACGGAGCGATCTCAATGCTGTTGATCCGGAGGACAGTCTGCGGGGTCACAACGACTGAAAGGAAAGATGTCACAGGCTTGACCACAGACTCTGACTGTTGTCATCAGTCACTGCAGGGGCTCTGCACACAGCCCTCCCCAGCCGGCGCGGCCCTGGCAACGTCCCCTGCTGCACACGGCCGTGTTTATCGCCAGGTGTGCACTGACTGCCTTGCTAGCTTGTTCGTTCACTCTGTCGGCAGGTGCAGAGGCTGGGCGCCTCACCTCTCCTCCCGCGCTGTCTATGCTGTGACCTGTGGAGTGCGTGGAAGGATGGCCCCACCTGAGGGACCCTGAGGCTCCCTGGAAGTGTCAGAAGGTACACGAGAGGCTCCCCCACCCAGCTGACTCTAAGGTGACAGCCAATACCAGTATTCTGGGTATATTTAACTGTGCCCACTGTTGGTGGTTTAGGCCGGCAACTGCAGTTGTAACAAGAGCTGTGAGGGACAGACTTCTGCAGCCGCTCATCTGTGTGGCCCATGCCCTGTGGGTGCCATCCCTCAGGATGCCCACTGTGGGGCTGTCCTGAGTGCAGGCTGCTGGGACAGCCCTAGGCCTGCTGGCGGATTCACTGCTGCCTTGGGGGCAGGGCTAGGCGTCACGGGTTCACGCGTGGAGGGTGGAGGAGCAGGGGAGTGAGGCTGGGTCCTTTGGGTACCCCCTCTAGGATGAGGGTGGCAAGTGGGCGGTGGCGGCTGGAGAGAGACCTGCCTGGGCTTCCTCTGCTGAGACCCACGTGCCCCACCCCCTCCGTCTGCATGAGCCTGGGCAACCAGCACCGTGCAGCAGGGCCCGGCGATACCTTCTCCAACTTACTTCTTTTCTTCTTGAAGTTTTTCCTTTTCCTAAATCTCATAATGATTCTTGGCCATGATTCTGTCTTTTCAATGACTGTGGCTTCTACTCGAACAAGATCCTTCCTAGAAGGAAGAAAAATCGATAATAATGCACCTTTTGGATTATTTTTCAAATGCCTCAGGTGAGAATTTCTAAAATGAAGTTATACTTTCTCTTTTGTTGATTATAAAAGTAACACGCCCTCAATGGAAACATTTCGAAAACCATGAAAAAGGACCACAAAGAACAGTTCCGGGGGGTCTGAACAAATCTTAAGAGGACCACACTACCATGAAATAGCAAGAGACCAATCATTTGGCCTGGATGTTCTCATGGGCCTTAAATGTCCACTATTATTAAGTATAAATGCTGTGTTTGGTGTCAACAGAGAAGATGAACGCAACCCCCCACGTGGCCTAATTGCACTGTGACCACTGTCTTCACGTCCAGCCCTGGAGCCCCAGCAAAGCCCAGCACCTCACAGCCATTACCTGAGGAGTGGCTTGCCAAGCAGCGTGAAGTTGTCTGCCCCAACCAGCAGGACCTGAAAAAATTCAACAGCTGTGTTTAATCAGTGGCTCATTACAATGAGTAAGAGAACAGTCGCTAAAAACAGGTAGTGACGTGAACGCCACACAAAATGAGAAAGCCTGAAAACGTTGTGATATGAATTTCATCTGCTGTCTGATGATCTCTTTAATATTCCACAACCGGGTTGTGAGCCGACAAGTGGCAGCACTGCACAGCCACGGGACTGCCTGAGGGACACGCTCCAACCCTCAGAGGCAGGAGACGCACAATTTGATGATTACATACCATGGATATGCATCCAGATAGCTGCTGTAACCCTCATATTAACGGTGACTTCAAAAGCCCTTTCTATCGAAGCATAACACAGAGAGAAAAAGCACACATCATACCATCGTGTCTCTTGGCACAGTTCACAGTTCTGCTAATCTTGCAATGATTTAGGCTCAACTGTATTCTTCCAACGACTGCAAAATTCTCAAGAGCCAGGCAGCCATTCTCAATGCAGGGAAATCATGGCAGCAAGCGTGGCTGCAGATGAAGACACCTTTGCCTTCCAAATGCAATAGTCGGCTTTGTTTTTTGTTTCGAGACAGAGTCTCGCTCTGCTGCCCAGGCTGGAGTGCACTGGCGTGATCTTGGCTCACGGCAACCTCCGCCTCCCAGGTTCAAGCGATTCTCCTGCCTCAGCCCACTGAGTAGCTGGGACTACAGGTGCCCGCCACCAAGCCTGGCTAATTTTCTTGGTATTTTTATTAGGGACAGGGTTTCACCATGTTGGCCAGGCTGGTCTCAAACTGACCTCGGGTGATCCACCTGCCTCGGCCTCCCAAAGTGCTGGATTTACAGGCGTGAGCCACCACGCCCGGCCTACAGTGTTTTTATTAGATGTTGGAGATCATCTTAAACTTTACTGATAAGAAAAAATCCAATCATACTAAACTTAAATGTCTGGAGACTAAGTATATCATATAACAAACTCAGCGGACATGCATATTAGATAGAGACAAATAATAAAACAAGTATTTTTAGAGTTTGTCTCAGCATGACATGCTCACTCCCACTGGGTTTCCTGTTACAAAAAGCAATCTGCTTAGGAGGGGCTTTCTAGAATTTTCTGTTAATGTGAAATGTTTCAAATATGCAAAGGTCAGGCCGGGCGCGGTGGCTCACACCTGTAATCCCAGCACTTTGGGAGGCCGAGGCAGGTGGATCACGAGGTCAGGAGATCGAGACCATCCTGGCTAACACGGTGAAACCCATCTCTACTAAAAAAAATACAAAAAAAATTAGCCGGGCGCGGTGGCGGGCGCCTGTAGTCCCAGCTACTCGGGAGGCTGAGGCAGGAGAATGGCGGGAACCCGGGAGGCGGAGCTTGCAGTGAGCCGAGATTGCATCACTGCACTCCAGCCTGGGAGACAGAGCGAGGCTCTGTCTCAAAAAAATAAATAAATAAATAAAAAGCAAAGGTCTGCCTCCAGAGGAGTTTAAATTCATAAAGAAAATCATGTATCTTATATTAATAAGCATCCCAGAAAAATTACCTGTTGCAGAGGTAATTATAATTTTATAAAAAGAGTGGGCAGGCTGGGCACGGTGGCTCATGCCTGTAATCTCAGCATTTTGGGAGGCTGAGGCGGGTGGATCACCTGAGGTAGGGAGTTCAAGACCAGCCTGACCAACATGGAAAAACGCCATCTCTACTAAAAATACAAAATTAGCCGGGCGTGGTGGCGCATGCCTGTAATCCCAGCTACTAGGGAGGCTGAGGCAGGAGAATTGCTTGAACTCGGGAGGTGGAGGTTGCGGTGAGCTGAGACCACGCCATTGCACTCCAGCCTGGACAGTAAGAAAGAAACTCTTTCTCAAAATAAAGACAAGAAAAAAAAAAAAAAGAAAGAAAAAGAAAAGAGTAGGCAAAAACCAAACAGACGCTCCCAGCAAACAGAATTATAGCTGAAGGCTAGAAATGTCTAGCTAAATAAACAGACCAGCCAGGTGTGATGGCTCATGCCTATAATCCCAGCACTTTGGGAGGCTGAGGTGGGTGGATCACCTGAGGTCAGGAGTTCGAGACCAGCCTGACCAATATGGTGAAACCCCATCTCTACTAAAAATATAAAGATTAGCAAGGTGTGGTGGTGCACGCCTGTAATACTGGGTATTCGGGAGGCCAAGGCAGGAGAATTGCTTGAACCCAGAAGGCAGAGGTTGCAGTGAGCCAAGATCGTGCCACAGCACTCCAGCCTGGGTGACACAGTGAGATGCAGTCTGAAAAATAATAATAAACAGACAGATCAGGCAGTTTTTTTGAGACAGGGTCTCACTGTGTTGCCCAGGCTGGAGTGCAGTGGCCAATCACGGTTTACTGCAGCCTCAACTTCCCAGGCTCAAGTGATCCTCCTACTTCAGCCCCACAAATAGGTGGGACTACATGTGTGTGCCACCATGCCCAGCTAATTGTTTGGAATTTTAGTAGAGACGAGGTCTCTGAGGTCTCGCTATGTTGCCCAGGCTGGTCTTGAACCCCTGAGTTCAAGCAATCCTCCACCTTGGCCTCCCAATGTGGTGGGTCACCAGTGTGAGCCGCCATGCCTGGCCTAGACCATGCACTTTTGAATGGTCAGTGAGGTAAATTAGTACCCAGGGAAATGCCTGTCAACCAGTCTTTACTATTTAAAAACAGCAGCAGCTGTCAAAGCTAATGGCAGAGTAGTGTCTTAGCGGAAACTTAACAGTTTTTCCTCATTGACAGGGGCTAGAAAGTGTACTACATCCTTAGCCGGCATTTTTATTATCTCTGCAATCAAGCATTTTTCCCTGGGAATACATTAAGAAGACTGGAACACAATAAAGACATGTATCTGTCCTCAGCACTGTTTAATGTGCCGTCTCCCTTCCTCCAGGGAGCAGACCGGCCGGGCCAGGTGCCGCCCTCAGAGCAGCAGAGGCCTGCCCTGCCCTTGGACCCCAGCCCCGCCGTGGGCGGCCCCCACAGTCCCTTCTGGGCCTCAGCTTTGTTGTCCTCTACCTGAGACGGGGTCAGGGTGGGGGGTTCCTCCTCCGTGTGAGCTGGGGCGTGGGGATTGCACGCTTGGTGGCTGAGCCCCTGAATACCCAGAGAAGCTCGGCGGCCTCACCTTCTCCAGTCGGATTCTCTCTCCACACGCGAGGTCTAGTTCATTTCCAACTAAGATCAGGTCCTCAGAGGTCACCTTCCATTGGCGGCTGGCAAAGTGCACCACGGCGAAGAGCCGGCCATACTGCCCCGTGGCAATCAGCTCATTCACCCTCCTCACGACCTCTGCAGGGGAAGGCGGGGGCGGCCAGTCACCCTCACCCGCTCCCCCACGCACTGCAGTGTGATGTGCAGCTCCTGGCGGCAGGGCCCTAGGGTGGACGTGACAGCCAGCACCCCTCATGAGCACCTCACTGCTGGCGGCCCAGCCCCTGCCCCACCCCCTGCAGGCACAAGTGCAGGCACAGGGCCAATCTGCTGCTTCAGGAGCACGGGCACTGTGGCATATGGGGGCTTGCACAGACGGAAGCTCCCCAAGACTGCAGAGAACGCCCAGACCGCCTCCTGTGACTCCCTCGCCTAAGCACTCGGCATGCGTGCCTAGGTTTCTACAGCTCTAGGGCGGGCGAAACCCTCCACTTGGTTCATTCTCATGAGAACGAGGAGCCAGCAGACCAGGAGTGTGCAAACCCGAGAAGCCAAAGGAGAGGCCTTTGCAATGAGGAACCTCCCGCGCATCCCATCCCCATATCCCACCCCCAGGGCAGGACGTGGTCCCTCTGCCTGCCTGTGCCCACAGGGGCTCTGTACTCAGTTCCTGTTACTGCTGCTCGGACTCAGGTCACAGTCCCCTCTCTCCTGCACTGTTTACTCTGAACAAGCATTTAATGGGCACCGACCCCCCGGCCTGAGCGAGGGCGAGACACACAGAAGGGATGACAGAGTGCCTGCCCCGGAAACAGTCAACACCAGAAGCAGCAGCACCGACGACGGAACTCTCGGCGGGCTTGTTTCACTCGCACGGTATCTGAAACAGTATTTAACATATGAGAAGACTCCACTCGAGGATCTTGATGTCCAGCATTCTGGCGAGTGAAGATCATGGCAATAGTGGCTAATGATCCCTTCTCTTCTGACACGGGCTCCAGGTTGACACGAGTCCTGACACCCCTGCATGTTTCTCCAGCAGCCCGGGTGGCACCGGCTTCCAGTAATGGTGCTTAACTGTGCTAACTTGGGAGAGCTGTCTCTGCGCCCACCAACAGCGGGAGACGAGATGCAGCAGGGGCCCTGCCCTCACTTATGCCACCTGCCTGCAGTGTGGCAGGTGTTCAGGGAGCAGTTAATGAAAAACATCTGAAATTCGGGTGTTAACTGGTGAAAATGGACATGAGCGCGGGCACTGTGCTGTGTCTGGGAGCACCGGGAAATATGAAGCCGTCACTCGCTCTGCGGCCCGGTGACCACCTCTGTGGGTGACTGCAGCAGGGTCTGGGTGGTGCCCTCTAGCTCTGTCTCCTAGGGAAGTCTTACCTGCATGGCGTCTGGTCTCCTCAACTAGGTCTGGCAGAACAACTTCTGGCCAAGGTGGTGAACTCAGGGATGTTCTAGGAACATATCTGTAAAACGCATTTCACAGACAAATGTCATACACACTTGAAAAGGCAGCTCAAATCCTCTAAGAAATGGCCATGCACAAATGTTAGGAAGGGACCCCGGGCAACAAAAAGGCTCCCTCTTTAGGACAGGCCTCGCCCCTCTGGGGTAACCCCGAGGACAGGCTCCCTGTATCCTCTTAGAGCCACAGGGAACAATGGCTCATCATTCAATAATCAAAGCAGGAACTCTCAGCGTTCTGCAAAAGAGCCCCTGCTTGGGTACTTCTCAATGCTGGAAGGGTGCCCATCCAAGAATGCTGGGCTTGTGGTGTCTCGGGGCATGTTGCTCTTGGAGGCACAGGCTGAAATGCCCAGCCCTCCACTTTCCCCACAACCCGGGACACAGGGCCAGCAGCTCTCCCACCTCCCTTGGCATCTAGTGGCCCTGGAATGGCAGCTCCAATGACCCGTCACCACATCCTGCTCAAACAGGACCACAGCGTTCCCTGCTCCACCTCCACCTCCTCCTCCTCCCAGGTAGGTGCCTGCTCTTCCTTCACGCCCAGGTGAGTGCCAGGCAGCACTGGCTCGGAACCCCCAACAATTCTGTGTCCTGCTGTCTGCAACTGAGCAAACGGGAAAACAATCACCCGCCTGAAAGGCTGTTAGGATCAGAGGGCTACTGTTCACAGCCGGCCCCAGCACGGCCAGTGAGGGGCGGGTGTTAGGAGTGCTCAGTCCCAGCAGCTATAGCACTGCGGTCCCCAACCACCTCCCCTCCCAACCCTCAGGATGCCAAGCTTGCTGCAGGCAATGCCTTTTTTTTTTTTTTTTTGAGATGTAGTCTCTGTCACCCAGGCTAGAATGCAGTGGCGTGATCTCAGCTCACTGCAACCTCCGCCTCCAGGGTTCCAGCGATTCTCCTGCCTCAGTCTCCTGAGTAGCTGGGATTACAGGCACATGCCACCACGCCTGGCTAATTTTTGTATTTTTAGTAGAGATGGGGTTTCGCCACATTGGCCAGACTGGTCTCGAACTCCTGGCCTCAAGTGATCTGCCCACCTCGGCCTCCCAAAGTTCTGGGATTACAGGCATGAGCCACCGTGCCCAGCCCACCATCTTATTTCCTAACTCTCCCCTGTCTGCTCAGCCTCAGGCAGGTGAAGGGGAGAAGAAGGGAGGAAAGACAGGGGGGACCTAGATTCAAAGGGAGGTGGGAGCCTTTCTTTCTGCAGTCTACAAAGAGGGAGGGTGGGTAGATCCCAAGCCAAATTATTCAGAACTGGTTTTGAGCTTTTATGGCTGCTGCCATCGCAGAGTAAAAGTTCAGTCTTTCTACTCCAGGGTTGCATCAGGAGGAAGAAAACGACTTGCTCCATACGCAAAACACACTGGCCTGCACATCAAGGACCAGGTCTACCTGTCCTGTGGGCTGGCGCGCAGGACGGGCTCCACACGAATCTGGGAGAGGAATGAACATTTTCCCAGTGGGGTAGGGCTCGGAGCTCCTAGAAACGTGAACTCTGCGGTCTGTGGTTGGTCAATGACCTTGAGAGACAAGGAGGACATGGAAGGTGCTGCTTTCTACAAAATGTCTTTGACCTGTTTGATGTCTGGTCTCCCCACATGCGTCCAGCAGTGGCCAGTGTGAGAAGAACATGCTGGCAGGAAGGTGCTAACCTCTCACACAGGACACAGGGGAGTCAGCACAACCCACCTAGCCACATGCTCACTTACAACTTCTTCCTATGCTCAGAATGTTTCTCCACTTCCTCTGAGAAGCAAAAAAGGCTCCCGCCTCTCCCCACTGCAGAGGATCCCTGGAGTCCCAGCAGCAGTAACAGCAGCCAACATTTTATGAGTGCTGCCTGTATGCCAGGCACTGTTCTAAGCGCTTTAAATGTATACAATTACTTAATCCTCTCCAACACCCATGCAGATCGAAACGAACACTACTTCCATCTTGCAGAAGCTGGCGCCCCAGGATGTGAGGGGCAGCCGGAACTGCACGCCGGGGGGTCCCTACAGTAACTGCTATCCCTGCACTGCTCCGGTATCTCCCACCAGTGAGGGGGACTTTGTCAAATGTTTCCTGCAGTTTATAATACCTTAAAAATGTTTCTCAAGTATAAAATGTTAACACTGAATGTGCTTTTTCAAATAATGAGTTTCTCTTACAGACTCTGATACAACCTTCCTCATCATAACTCACTGAGTTAGGACTTCAAGCTCTTCCATGGAAAGCAAACACATACGGAATTTCTCTTTGGTCTCTTGCAGTTACGTCTTTATTTATTTTAAGGATCTGAGAAAAATACCGTCAAAAAAGTTAAAGCTGAAAGCGGTGATGCATGCCTATAATGATGCCAGCTACTCAGGAGGCTGAGGTGGGAGGGTCGCTTTAGGCCAGGAGTTCAAAACCAGTCTGGGAAACACAGTGAAATTCTGTCTCTTAAAAACAAAAGAGGAAATTTAAATATTATTGAGACCAAAAGGTAGGAAGTTTTGACTTCAGAAAGATGGTTCTACAGATGAAAGGAAAAGCGGCACCAAAACCCACATTTTGATATTACCCTGGTGGAAATGAAGTGCTCTGTGAATTGAACCTTCCAGAAGCAGACCAAAGGGAGGCTGAGGGAAGAAGAGAAACACAGATCATTACTATTAATACTACAAATGCAAATTGCCCTTTATGATGCTAAATGCACAACTGCTGTTCTGGTATGTGGTATAAACCACTGCATGACAGCCTGCCCACAGAAACACCTAGGTGAGCAAACGTACAAGAACATCACTTCCAGCTACTGGTTATATGTGTTGAGATCAGTTTGCCACACCGTCTACAAGCGCCTCAGACCAGAACCTCCCGCCCACTAACTCATGCCCTGACTAACTGCCCAGTAGGTTCAGACCCTGTTCTGTGTCCAAGTGTGGGCGCAGCCTCCAAGATGGCGCTGCTGAGCCCCGCCTCCTGCTGTTCTTACCCCATCGGCCCACTGGGAGTGGTCTGTGTGTCCGACAGCTTGTGACAGACGTGCTAGCACGTGGGTTCTGGGATTAGGTGATAACCAACTGAGACTTCCATCTTGGATGCCCGTGCTCACCCTCTCTGATCTCTGGCCTTAGGGCTGCCCTGCTGGGAGCAGCCCTACCTAGAGGTCCACGTGGCGGGGAAGTGGGCCTGTCGCCAACACCCACAGGAACGACAGGAATTGCAGGTGAATTCTCCAGCCGCTGGCGCAGCAGAGTCTTGAGATCACTACAGCCCCTGCAGACTCGCGTGCTGCAAGCTAAGACCCTGAGCCAGAACCAGCCACCTAAGCTGCTCCTGTCTTCTTGACTCTCAGAACTGGTGTGAGTTAATAAATGTTTTAAGCTGCTAAGTTGTGGGGTCATTTCTGATGTAACCGTAGATAAAGAATACCAGGAACACACCAGGGAACAAAGACATTCAGTCTACTGAGAAGACAGGGGCTCAAAATAAGTGCTTAGGTGTAAAAAGCAGAGAACAGTTTCTCAATAATCACTTTTAACTCAGCTATAATTTATACACCATAAAAACCACCCTTTTAAAGTTCACCCATTAGCACTGGCTCCCCATTTGCGTTTCCTCGGTTGCTTTCTCCTCTCCTCTCCCATTTGGGCTCCTGGGGCTCAACCCTTGGCCTTGACTTCTTTTCCGCCCATGGCCATTCCTCCGGTGACTGCATCTAGTCCGATGGATTTAAACGCCCCCAATGTGCTGGCGACTCCCAAGTTTACACCTCCAGCCAGGGCTTCTCTCCTGGATTTGCATGCCCACCTTCTATCTGCCTTAGCCACTCATGTCTGACGTGCACCTCACACCTCCAGAGGCTCCTCATTTCTTCCCATGCCTGCTTCTCTCACACTCCTCCCTCTCTCGTGAGGGCAGCTTCATCCTCCCAGTTGTTCAGGCCCCAAACCTCCATCAGTTTTGACCCTTCTCTCGCACACTACTCAGCCAACCCATTCAGCAAATCCATCTCACTATTCAAGACTTAGTAGGCTTCTGTACCTAATTTGCTTCTAGCTTTGTCTTCGGGTCCACAGGGAACAAACACTCTCCCACAGGATTTCCTTTAGATCGTCCTGGAGACTGTGACTGTGTACTTCCATCCTGTCTCCTTCGCTCACTCTTCAAGGCCTCAGCTGCTCACTGTTTCGGTCATCTTGTCTCTACTCCCTTCACTGTGTGTCTTTCTCTCTTAACGCGTAAGTCTATACTTGAACATAGCATTGGAGGGGTGGTTTTGTGTAGGTAGGTAGAATGAGTAAGCCCCACTGCTTTTGTAAAAACCTTCCTGCCTACTTAAATCTAAGTTTTATTATGGAAAATGTCAAGCATACAAAAATAAAGAGAACAGAATAGTGAACTCTCTCTCAATTATCCCTTTCCAGGTTCAACAGTTACCAACTCACGGCCAGTTTTGGCATCTACATTGCCTCTGGCCCAACTCTGATTATTATTACTTTCTTAATAGACTTTATTTTTTAGTCAGCTTTAGTTTCACACCAAAATTGAGTGGAAGGTACAGAGAGTTCCCATATGTCCCCTGTCCATGTGCCCATAGCTTCCTATCGACATCCCTCACCAGAGTGGTACAATCCTTACAATTGATGAACCTACATTGACACATCACTGTTATCCAAAGTCCATAGTTTACATTAGGGTTCGTCCTTGGTGGTGTACATTCTACGGATTTGGACAAACTTGTAATGGCATGTATCTACCATTATACCATACAGAATAGTTTCACGGCCCTAAAAATACTCTGAGCTCCACCTATTCATCCTTTTCTCCCCCAATCCCCTTACCCCCATCTATCTTTTTACTGTCTCCTTAGATTTGCCTTTTCCAGAATGTCAAAGGCTACAAGATGTAGCCTTTTCACATTGGCTTCTTTTACTTAGTAACATGTATGTAAGTTTCCTCCATCTCTCTTCATGACTCATTTCTTTTTATTGCTGAATAATATTCCACTGTATGCATGTGCTACAGTTTATGTAACCATTCATCTGAAGGACATCTGGGTTGCTTCTAAGTTTTGGGAATTATGGAACACTTCTTTTAATATCGGCCAATATAGAGTTAGATCCAGTTTTTCATTTTTGGGATCATGGTGAGACATGAGACCTAGGTTTAAAACATAAACACTCGTGTACAAAAATACACACTCCAACCATTTTCAGGCAGAGATTATTTATAGAGTTTTTAACGAATATAACCCTTTTGGAGCCTTGTATCAGCCCAGTGCCTTAAATACGGCTGTTTCTTTTGCTGAATGAGTTCAGATTAGGTGAGGATATCCATCATCATTTTTCAGACCGGCTTGCAGCCTGGGTGCAGTGGTTCAAGCACAGGCTTTGGAGCCGAAATGACTGCGCCTGAAGCACTCTTCCTCCACTTCCCCGCTGTGTGACCCTGGGCACGTTACCTAGCTCCTCTGAGCCTCACTCTGCTCCCCCATAACATAGAAGCTATACCAAAGTTCAAGGGCTATTGTCAGTATTCAGGCTACTAACTGAAGGAATCAGAATCTGAACCCGGGTTTCCCCTAAGGGGGGAGACCACTCCTCATATTGTCTTATGCCAATTTCTGCCTCCAAAGAAAGAAGAAGTAAAAACTAAAAGGCAGAAATGAAATCCACAGGCAGACAGCAAGGCACCGCACCCTGGGCCTGGTAGTTAAAGATCGACCCCTGACCTAATTGGTTCTGTTATCTGTAGATTACAGACATTGTACAGAAATGTACTGTGAAAATCCCTATCTTGTTTTGTTTCGATCTAATTACCGGTGCATGCAGCCCCCAGTCACGTACCCCCTGCTTGCTAAATCAATCACGACCCCCTAAACCCCTTCCTTCTTTATTTCTGTGTCTGAGGCTCGTCCTGCTACACCCCGACTCCAAAACCCGTGCTATATTCACCACAAATGCGATCAACACACAAGGCACCAGGTCGGACCCAGGCACATACGTGGCGAGACCGTAGGGAGCAGCGCTCGCTCTGCGTCCTCCCTTCCCCCCATATCCCAGGTCTCACCTGCTCCGGGCCCCGAAGGTCTCAGGATGCTGCGGCTGCACGCGGACACCAGCCGCCCTAAGGTGACCGTCAAGGGGGATGCTGCCATGGCGGCCGCCATCTTCCCACAGCCTCTGCCGGAAACGGAAATGACGTGAATCGCGTGCGTAACTCACGGGCCCGGCGGGGAACCCAGGTCGTGCTGTAACACCTGCCGCGCTGTAACACCGGCCCGGCGCGTAAGCGGGACGTCGGCGGCTCGGGGCCCAGGCCGGCGGCGGCAATGGCCTCGGCAGCTGTGGAGAGCTTCGTGACCAGGCAGCTGGACCTGCTGGAGCTCGAGAGAGACGCGGAGGTGGAGGAGCGCAGGTACGGGCGGCCGCCGGCGCCGCTCCCTCGCGGTTGGTCCAGCCGTGCCCCGGGCAGGGTCTCGAGGGGCTCGGCCTCACAGCCTAGGGCGGGAATTTCGTCTCCGACCCCTGGAGTCCGGGTCAGGGACCGTCCGTCCCCTGCTTGGCCACCTCCCGAGTCGTCAGTCTCATCACCTCCCGGGCAGCGCGTTCCGTTTTGGGCCTGAGGAGAAGCACTTTCATTTCTCAACCTGAGACCCCCCCAAGCTAACACTCCTGGGCCCTGGCCCCGACCCCAGTTCCACCTGCAGCGGGTTGGCGGCCCTTTCCCTTATTCATTCAGTCAACATGGTTTGCGCCCCTTCTGGGCCAGGCCCCGCAGCATGAGTCAGGTGCACTGGCTGCCCCCGATCCGGCCAACGGCGGGCTGGGCATGAGCACAGCCCCTTCCCCTCCAGCGCGTCCAGGGCCGGCTGCGTGCGTGTGGCGGGGAAAGAGCCTGGAGGAGGAACGCCCTTCCCTGGGGAGGGTCAAGGTGGATTCAGGAGGAGGTGGTGCCTGAAGGAAAATTGGAGTTAAGCCGGTGGATGCGGAGTGGGGTGGGGAGCCAGGTGGGAGCCTGGCTTGTTTCCGAATGGGACTATTTATTTGTCCAAAACAATCAGAGCTAACATTTATATACTTTCCATGCGTTAATTCCTTTACACCTCATCCCATGCCAACCCTACAAGATAGGTTTTTTATTTTTTAGACAGTCTCGCTCTGTCACCCAGGCTGGAGTGCAGTGGCACAGTCTCGGCTCACTGCACCCTCCACCTCCCGGGTTCAAGCGATTCTCCTGCCCCAGCCTCCTGAGTAGCTGGGACTACAGGCACGCACCACCACGCCCGGCTAATTTTTTTGTATTTTTAGTAGAGACGGATTTCACCATGTTGGCCAGGATGGTCTTGATCTCCTGACCTTGTGGTCTGCCCGCCTTGGTCTCCCAAAGTGTTGGGATTACGGGTGCTAGCCACCGCGTCTGGCCACGGTGTAGGTTTCTATTACTATCACTTTCCATCTAAGGAGATGGAGACAGAGAGGGGTTAAGTAACTTGCCCCAGGGTGACACACTATAGCCTGATTTGCTGTCAGGCAGTCTACTTCCAGAGTTTGCAGTCAGCCATCCGTCGGTAGGATTTGTCTGAGATGCTTTTGATCATGGCAATAGAGAACTTTTGCAGTTATGTTGACTTTATTAGAATCCCAGCTGCTTCATTGATGGCTGTGTGACTTTGCGGGTTCTTTCTCTGAGCCTTTCTTACTTCAACTGTAAAACTGGGATGATTCCCGCCTCACAGCCTTGCTCTGAGAATGAAACGATCCCCTGTCAGTCAGGTGCTCAGCACAGTGTCAAGGACAGAGTCAGCCCCCATGGCAGTGGCTCTTTCTGAGCATGCTGAGCAGACTGGCAGGGTGAGCCTGGGAAGGGCCTGGCTAAGGAGCTGGCCTTCTCTTCTGTGTGTGGAGGATGGGCCATCAGCGGGGTTAAGCAGGTGAGGGAGGCGAGTAGATTTGCATTTTAGGAGGATCTCTCGGGTCCCCTGCTTTTGATTGGACCTGGAGAGGCCAAAGGTAAGGTAGTTGAGAGGTTCCGTGTAGTCCAGGTGAGCAGTGATGTGAATTTGAACCGGGGCTGTGGCGGCCAGGATGAGAGGCAGAGAAGTCCAGGTAGCAATGGGAGGGGCCTGATAGGACTTAGTGACAGATGGGAGTAGAGAGGGGAATGCTGATTGAAGGATCTGTCTCAGGTAACTGGGAGAAGGGTTGCGGCATTAACTACCCTAGGGGGATGTAGGAGGAATGGGATTGGGAGCGGGGCAGATTCAGAGTTCCATTGGGACATATTTAGTGCCCGTGAGTAGATCTTTTTCTATGTCTCTTTCCCTTTTACTTTTTCGGGTGGGTGGAAGTAAAAATTGGTAAAAATCCTGAAGCATCAATACCGGGTATCTTCCAGGTCCTGGCAGGAGAACATCTCTCTGAAAGAGCTCCAGAGCCGAGGCGTGTGTTTGCTGAAGCTACAGATATCCAGCCAGCGCACTGGGCTGTATGGACGGCTGCTGGTCACCTTTGAGCCCAGGCGATGCGGGTCTGTGGCAGCTCTTCCCAGTAACAGCTTTACTTCTGGTGTGTGCGTATTGACCTAGACAGACATTGAAATTTACTGGCATTCAGACCACGAATTGTACCCTCATAAAGACTGAATTGCAATGACCAGTTGGAGAATAAAGCATTGCAATGAAGAGCTCTTAATCAGAAGTCCAACAATTGATGTGGGTTTTAGTTGTCTAGATCAGCATTGTCCAAAACGGTAGCCATTAGCCATACGTGGTCACCAAATGTTTGAAGTGTGGCTCGTGATTGCTGTAGATACAGAATACACACCAGATTTGGAAGATTATGTTAAAAAACAATTGGGATTATCTTGAGTAGTTTTTCTGAATACTGATTATATGCTGAAATAATAGTTTTCGTATATTGGGTTAAATAAAATATATTGTTATTAAAATAATTTACCCATTTCTGTCTTTTTTTTTTTTTCTTTTGAGACAGAGTTTCACTCTTGTTGCCCAGTCTGGAGTGCAGTGGCATGATCTCAGCTCACTGCAACCACCGCCTCCCAGGTTCAAGTGATTCTCCTGCCTCAGCCTCCCGAATAGCTGGGATTAGAGGCGCGCGCCACCTCGCCTGGCTAATTTTGTATTTTTAGTAGAGATGGGGTTTCTCCGTGTTGGGTCAGGCTACTCTCGAACTCCCAACCTCAGGTGATCTGCCTGCCTTGGCCTCCCAAAGTGCTGGGATTATAGACGTGAGCCACTGCACCCAGTCTCCTTAAAATTTTTTAATATGGCTACTAGAAAAGTTAAAACTACACGTGACTGGGTGCCTGTAATCCTAGCACTCTGGGAGGCCAAGGTGGGTGGATCGCTTGATCTCAGGAGTTCAAGACCAGTCTGGGCAACATGACAAAACCCCATCTCTGCAAAAAATAGAAAAATTAGGCAGACGTGGTGGTATGCGCCTGTAGTCCCTGCTACTTGACGGGCTGAGGCAGGAGGATCGCTTGAACCTGGGAGGTTGAGGTTGCAGTGAGCTGAGACCACGCCACAGCACTCTAGCTTGGAGGCAAAGTGAGACCCTGTCTTAAAACAGAACAAAACAAAAAACGAAAACAAGAAAAAACTACAGCTGGTTTTTTCAGTATGTGTCCAGCTGGTAAACATGCAGTATGTGTACTTCTGTATTCCCAGCCCTTTCTTGTGCCAAGCATGCTTTGGCTAAACTTGTGCCAGCCTGGTTGGAAAGGAGGGGCAGTTAGAAGAAACTTCTTAACCACACCCCTGGGACGTTTGTGTTAGACAACCACAACCCTGGAAGCCTGGAGGAAGCAGTGATGCCAGGGCTGTACTTTTTACTATGAAAGTGCCTCTGCCTTGTTTTGGTGGTGACAGAGTTTTAAATTTCGTATTTTGATTCCATAGACTTTTGCCCAACAATTACTGGAATACCTACTGGATTTAGAGATGAGATGAGGGTATTGAGAGAGGAGAGGGCCAGGAGGGGAACCTGCAGGTTGGAGTCAGACCTGAGCAGAGTTTGATTTTTTTTTTTTCTTTTTTTTTTTTTTTGAGACAGAGTCTCACTCTGTCGCCCAGGCCAGAGTGCAGTCATGCAATCTTGACTCACTGCAGCCTCCACCTCCTGGATGCAAGTGATTCTCCTGCATCAGCCACCCGAGTAGCTGGGACTGCAGGCGCTTGCCACCACGCCTGGCTAATTTTTGTATTTTTTTAGTAGAGATAGGGTTTCACTATATTGGCCATGCTGGTCTGGAACTCCTGACCTTGTGATCTGCCTGCCTCTGCCTCCCAAAGTGCTGGGATTACAGGCATGAGCCACTGCGCCCGGCTGAGTTTGAGATCTTACGCTTACTTGTTATGTGACCTAGAGTTAGTTATTCACCTTCCAAAGACTGGGAACAGCAATACCTTGTAGCTTTGCCATCAGGATCGAAGGTGTGTGCAGGTGGTTTGAAAACTCTGAAATGCAAAGGTAAAAATATGTATTTATTCAGTAAGTGTGGAGTGTATGACCTAAGAGGTTAATAATAGTTCATAAACAGTAAGTCAGAAGAAGCAGCGTTTGTATAGAAAAGTAGCAAGCTGAAATTTTGGTTGTTGATAAAGCTGTCGATCAGACTCAGGTAGAGTGGTTATCTGTTCCTTTTCTAAGGAGCAGTCTTAAGTCTCAGTAGCTCAGAAATAGACATCCAGAAATGTGGGGTTCTATATAAGGCGGCTTGTGGAAAAGTTGCAGTAGGGATGGGATCCTCTGTCTGGGCCCGTAGTGGCCCCTGTGCACAGAGCCTCTGTCCCGCGAGCTTGTTGCCACCTACTCTTTGTAAAGTTAGGAAAGGAAACATGATTCGAAGTACAGATGAAACTCAGTCTCTAGATTTCAGACATGGGGAATACATGGAGTGTAAACAGATGTGGGTGACCCGTGCTTTTATCTCGGAGTGGATTCTGTTTCAGTTCTTACTGCCTATGTTCTGAGTGATTAAAATCTGAGTCAAGCTGGCTTAAGCAAGAAGGGAATGCATCAGTTGTTGTAACTTAAAGGCTGACTTCGGGACCCAGAGGAGCGTGCCAGGACTTAGTTTCTCTCCATTTCTTGACTCTGCTGTCTTCTGAGTTTTTGGGTTTTTTTTGTTTTTTCCTTCTTAGACTCCAAGTCTTGCTCTGCTGCCCAGGCTGAGTGCAGTGGCGCAATCTTGACTCACTGCAGCCTTGAACCCCTGGGCTCAAGTGATCCTCCTGCCTCAGTGTCCTGAGTAGCTGGGATTACAGGTGGGAGCCTCTGTGCCTGGCTTGGGTTGATTTTTGTCTCAGGTGCCTCGTGGTAGCAGTTCTAGCCCCTCATCCTCTCAGGTCTCCGGTCTCGCTGGAGAGACTGAGTATCTCTATCCAGATGGCCAAGCACAAGTCTCAATACATCTCAGGCCTCTGACTTGGCCATATGCGCATCCCTGAAGCAGTCACTGTGGCCAGGGGGCATGTGAAGCACTGAATGGCTGAAGCATGGATCAGGGGAAACCCCGTGACTCACCTGACAGATGGGAGACACAAGACACTTGTCATAGACAGCAGGAAGTGCTGTGCTGCGTGGCCATTTTTGCATGGAATGTTCTTTTCCAGATGTGCCTGTGGCCCCTGCTTCTTTCCATGGCCACCCTGCTCCCCACAGAGGCCCTTCCTGCACAATCTTTCTGGAATAGTGTCCTCATCCCTCTCCATCCCCTTCCTGTGCTTGATTTTTCCTTAGAGCACTTAGCGCCGATCTAGATACCTATGTTTGTTCTTTCTCTCCTCCCTGACATGAGGGCAGGGACTGTCCTTACTCGTAGCACTCACCAGAGCCAAAACAGTGCTTGGTACACAGTAGGCACTTTAAATATTTTCCTGAGTGTCTTGCTTGGTTTGAATAGTTCATTGATATCAAGTCAAGTTTCTTATATGATTTCGGTGTTAAACTTTTTTTTTTTTTAACTGTTACTGATTGCATTTACTAAAGAAAGTAACAAAGATAAAATATTTGAAGTATGCTGGATTTTATTACATAAAATGGTATTGAACCTTTCCCCAGTGTCTTGCCTGAGTCTTTGTGTTTTGCAGGTGATATAGTGGGCCTGTACGATGCTGCTAATGAGGGCAGTCAGCTGGCCACCGGGATCCTGACCCGGGTCACCCAGAAGTCGGTCACGGTGGCCTTTGATGAGTCCCACGATTTCCAGTTGAGCTTGGACCGAGAGAATTCCTACAGACTGTTGAAACTTGCCAATGATGTCACTTACAGGCGACTGAAAAAGTAAGTGGATGTGACTGGAAATCCTAAGTACCATCTTCCTTCAACATAGCTAACTCATTCCTGCCGTGCCTGTTGCACAAAAGAGAGCAACAGGTCCTGGTGTGGGTGTGGCCCTCTTGTGAGTCGGCGGCACCTTTGGGGCAGAGGCTCAGCCACTGAATTGCTGGTGTTCTAATTTTCGTTTTCTCCCTCGGCAGAGCTCTGATTGCTCTAAAGAAGTATCATTCTGGCCCAGCCTCCTCACTCATAGAAGTGCTCTTTGGCAGATCTGCTCCCAGTCCTGCCAGTGAAATACGTAAGAACTTTTGAGTTTTCTTTTTTGGTTGAAATCACTACCGTAAGTATAGAGAACAGTGCAACCTTGGGCCGTTTTAATAAGAGTTTGAGAAAGTATGACTAGAAGAAATCTCCCTGAACATCTTTGTAGAAATGTCTTGGAAGGCCTTGTATGAACTGGGCTGTCCTCCTTGTACTCAGTCCTAATGAAGTAGCTCATTCCATTGAGGTTTTTTATTTATTTATATTTTTTTGAGATGAAGGCTTGCTCTGTCACCCAGAGTGGAGGGCAGTGTTGCCATCTTGGCTGACTGCAACCTCCGCCTCCCAGGTTCAAGTGACTCTCCTGCCTCAGCCTCCCAAGTAGTTGGGAGTACAGGCACCCACCATCATGCCTGGCTAATTTTTGTATTTTTTAGTAGAGGTGAGGTTTCACCATGTTGGTCAGGCTGGTCTTGAACTCCTGACCTCAGGTGATCTACCTGCCTTGGCCTCCCAAAGTGCTGGGATTACAGGTGTGAGCCACCGTGCCCGGTCTGTGCACTTTTTATGTCCTTCGCTGTTCTTGGAGAATGTCATTTTTGAGAGGAGTTTATTGTCCCATCCAGTTACTGCCCATGATTTGGCAGATTAATGGGAGTAATGGACTTGGCCCGTTTGTAAAGCAGTGGCTTTGGCCAAGCCTCAGGCAGGGGTTTCCCCACAGCTATTTTCTATCATACTGTGCTAGGCAAGCCAGTGTTGTGTTAGCTTCAAACACGCAGGACTACTTCTAGTGCTCTTTCAGTGTGCAGTCCCTCAAGATGTCTTATTTTGTAAATACTCATTTTCTTTCTGCATTTTCCTTTGGAAATTCTAAATGCACTCCCATTTCAATAACGCTTTATTTCTATGAAATATTTACTGAAGGGCTTCTTTGCGTCAGAAACTGAATTAGAAATGTATGTACTGTGTCTTAGGGACTCTGGAATAGCCTGGCTGTAGCATGGGAACATGGAGTTCGATGGCTTATTACTAGCGCCACACCCTGCTGTCCTCCATGTTGGCTTCAGTCTCACAAGTCAGGGTCAGTAAACACCCTTTGCTTATGAGCTGCTCCTCATCCAATAGGTGTCTGTGTGGTGGGCACCATGTAGCAAATGCCGCGGCTGCAGGGCTGAGCACAACAGCACCTGCTCTCAAGAGCACAGCATAAGCAGCAGGTCTTGGCCGGGCGCGGTGGCTCACGCCTGTAATCCCAGCACTCTGGGAGGCTGAGGTGGGTGGATAATGAGGTCAGGAGATCGAGACCATCCTGGCTAACACGGTGAAACCCTGTCACTACTGACAATACAAAAAATTAGCTGGGTGTGGTGGCGCTCACCTGTAGTCTCAGCCACTCGGGAGGCTGAGGCAGGAGAATCACTTGAACCCGGCAGGCGGAGGTTGCAGTGAGCTGAGATCTTACCATAGCACTCCAGCCTGGGTGACAGAGCGAGACTCCGTCTCAAAAAAAAAAAAGCAGGTTTTTAGTCTTGGTTGTGGAAGATTCAGAATAGAAACACGATCCTAGAATTTGTTAATCATTTTTTTTGTCATTTGTCTCTTTATCATTTTATGGGCACTTAAAAGAGGGATATGTTAGACACGGATATGCTCTAGGAAACATTTCCTTCATTCCTGTTACTCTAGAGCAGGGGTTGGCAAACTTTTCCCATAAAGGGATGGACTGTGAATGTTTAGACTTTGTGGGCCATGTCATAGCAGCAGCCAGCTGTAGATGGTATGTAAATGAGTGGGCGTGGCTGTGCTCCAGTGAAACTGACCAAAACAGGCAGCCGACTGGATGTGGCCCACCGTTTGCCGATCCCTGTTCGAGGAGAAACCTTCTGAAAATAAAGCGGACTTAATTTGGTGTTGATTGGATTGCCCCTGGGGAGGTCCAATACGTTCCTGACAGGCATCACTCATCCCCGGGGGCGCTCACTCTGTGAGGAGGAACGCTCACAGAGCTGCCCAGAGCTCCTGAGTCTCACACTGCTTGCCTTCCACAGATGCGCTGACATTCTTCAACACCTCCTTGGACGCCTCCCAGAAAGAAGCGGTTTCATTTGCACTGTCGCAGAAAGAACTTGCCATAATCCACGGACCTCCTGGCACTGGGAAAACCACGACTGTGGTTGAGATAATTCTTCAAGCTGTGAAACAAGGCTTAAAGGTGGGCAGTGCACGCCACTTCCCTGTCAGAGCCCATCAGCTCCTGGTCTGTTGTGTTCCGTGGGTGCTCAGCGGCCTTCTGGCCTCAGTTCTGGTAGGACGGGTCGGGAACATTACTGAGCATTTATTGACGGAGCGTTGGCCTGGCCCTGTTTGGTTTCCAGCAGCCCCGTGACTCTTGGGGAGCACGCGCAGGCACCGCAGCCCGGGTTGTTGAGAAAGGCTCCTGGAGCCCTCCGAGGCGTGGCAGCCTTAGTGTCGGCCAGGCCCTGGCCCGGGGTTTATTTGCTCACCATGCTTGCTGTGCTCGTGCTCCTCTGTGTGCAGGCCCATACAGGGGCCTGGAGTTGGCCCAGTCTGTGCCCGTGAGGAACTCAGCGTCTGGTTGAGGTGTTAACGGCTAATCAGATAGTCTGGTTAATGGATATGATGCACATGTCCAGTGCACAGGTGACTGATTTTCTGAGATGTGGAATATAATACTGAACATTATTATTCACTTACATTTTTAATTTATTTTTATTTTTATTTTTTTGAGACAGAGTCTCACTCTGTCACCCAGGCTGGAGTGTGGAGTGCAGTGGCGGGATCTTGGCTCCCTGCAACCTCCACCTTCCGGGTTCAAGTGATTCTCCTACCTCAGCCTCTCGAGTAGCTGGGATTATAGGTGTGCACCACCATGCCTGGCTAATTTTTGTATTTTTAGTAGAGATGGAGTTTCACCACCTTGGCCAGTCTGGTCTCAAACTCCTGACTTCAGGTGATCTGCCTGCCTCGGCCTCCCGAAGTGCTGCAATTACAGGCATGAGCCGCCGTACCCGGCCCAGTTACATTTTTAATGACTGAGAAAGGATCTTTTATCATCATCTGCCTCAGCTTGAGTCATTATGGATCTTGGCACATGGAGAGCTTTTTGAAAAACCTTTCTGGTTTATAAAAATGTTGGATAATGATGAGAATTGGAATAATGGCCAGTTTTGTAGGTGGACGTTCACTGGGTGCCGCCTACCACCAGGCATCCTTCTGAGCACCCTTTTAATCCTCACTGAAACCTTGTGCCAAGGCAGGTGGTTAGTGGCCCCAGTGTGTAGACGAGGAGGCTGGGCGCGGTGGCTCGTGCCTGTATTCTCGGCACTTTGGGAGGCCGAGGTGGGTGGGACACCTGAGGTCAGGAGTTCAAGACCAGCCTCGCTAACATGGTGAAACCCCGTCTCTACTAAAAATACAAAATAATTAGCTGGGCGTGGTAGCAGTCACCTGTAATCCCAGCTACTCAGGAGGCTGAGACTGGAGAATCTCTTGAACCCAGGGAGGCGGAGGTTGCAGTGAGCTGAGATCACACCATTGTACTCCAGCCTGGGCAACAAGAGCGAAACTCCATCTCCAAAAAAAAAAAGATGAGGAAACTGAGAAACAAGGTCAAGGTCAACTGCCAGCACTCAAAGTGCAGAGCCAGCAGTGGAACTTGGGCAGAGCTGCAGAGAAGCCTGCCACTTGGTTAAAAGATTATGTCCAACGGGCCGGGCCGGGCGCAGTGGCTCACGCCTGTAATCCCAGCACTTTGGGAGGCCGAGGCGGGCAGATCACGAGGTCAGGAGATCGAGACCATCCTGGCTAACACGGTGAAACCCCATCTCTACTAAAAATACAAAAAATTGGCTGGGCGTGGTGGCAGGCGCCTGTAGTCCCAGCTACTCGGGAGGCTAAGGCAGGAGAATGACATGAACCTGGGAGGCTGAGCTTGCAGTGAGCCAAGATCATGCCACTGCACTCCAGCCTGGGCGACAGAGCGAGACTCCGTCTCCAAAAAAAAAAAAAAAAAAAAAAAGATTATGTCCAGTGGTTTTCCTGTGAGTGAGTGTCTTTGCACATGTTTGAAAACTGGTAAGAAAAGATGACTTATTGGAAGGGAGCAGATTGGTGGTTTTAATTGGGTGCTGACTATTCACTAAAAGTGAGCCAAGACACACCTGTGTGCTTGCTTCTGTGGAGATGTGCCTTGGGAGGTGATGCCAGGCATAGGGAGTGGGTGTCTGAGCCTCCTTCCTGAGCTGCTGTTTGTCTTGAGCTTAAGGGTCTGTAGGGACTCTCTGCCTCCTCTGCTGGTTGCCACCTACTCTTTTTTTTTCTCCCCCAGAGGTGGGGTCTCATTATGTTGTCAAGGGTGGTCTTGAACTCCTGACCTCACGCCTTGGCCTCCCAAAGTGCTAGGATTACAGGCACGAGCCACCGCACCTGGCCAGCATCTCACTTTTAATAGTGGAGCTGTGGCCAGGTGCGGTGGCTCATGTCTGTTATCCTAGCACTTTGGGAGGCCAAGGCGGGAGGATCACTTGAAGCCAGGAGTTTGAGGTCAGCCTGGGCAACATAGCAAGACCCATTCTCTACAAAAAATAGAAAAAATTAGCTGGGCATGGTGATACATGCCTACAGTCTTAGCTACTTGGGAGGCTGAGCCAGGAAGATAGCTTGAGCCCAGGAAGTCACGAAGCACCAGGAGCGTGGTCTAGGTCTTGCTGCTCGCCACACAGAAAGCCAGTTACTGAGGATGAGTATTGCCAAGGAAGAGGCTTTAATCAGATGGTGCAGCCGAGGAGATGGGAACCTATCCTCAAACCCATCTCCCTGACGGACTAAAACTAGGGGTTTATATAGCAGGGAAGAAATGTAGCAATGTGTAAAAAACAGGAACTAGGGAGGGCAAGGAGGGACCTGTAGTGGTCTGGTGATTTTCAGATCTTTGATACTTTTTTGAGAGGCCTAAATGTCCTTTTCTGAGGAAGGAACTCACATAAATAAGTTTGAAGCTTTAACAGCAGATGGTCAATTTCACTTGATCCAAAAACAACTGTCTGGGACTTTTGAGGCGATTTCTCCATGATCCTGCCACTGCACTCCAGCCTGGGCCATACAGCAAGACCTTGTCTCAAAAAAAAGAAAAGAAAAGAAAAAAGAAAGAAAGAAAAATATAGTGGAGGTTCAGGAGACAACTCTGAGTCCATCTGAAACGGGAAGTTCCCTTGTCCCCCTCGCAGGAGTGGCTCGCTTCTTCAGTGCCTGGCTGCTCAGACCTCTGGGGAAGCATACAGACGGGCAGGCTGTGGGGCTCCGACCTCACGGCAGCGTCTGGGGTGGATGTTTACAGCCCTGTGTGTTCCAGGGTGCTCTCTCAGTTTGCCGTCTGTGGGCGGCTCATGTTAACCAGCTCAATTAGATCCCCTTCCTTATCACAAGGACAGAGGGCTTTCTGTATCCCGGGTTCTTGCCTTGGCGTCCCGGAAGAATCGGATCACTCGTGGGTTTGGAAAATGAGTGCAAGGTTTGATTGAGTGCACGTGTGTGCCTGCCCTGCCCTTCTCTCTACCTTTAAGGCTTGTTGTTGTTGTAGTGTCAATGTCAGTGGTTTAATTACAAAGTAAATGACCAAATCCTAACTTGCGGTTCCCAGGTTCTGTGCTGCGCCCCCTCCAACATCGCCGTGGACAATCTGGTGGAGCGCCTGGCTCTGTGTAAGCAGCGGATCCTGCGCCTGGGGCACCCCGCCCGCCTCCTGGAGTCCATTCAGCAGCACTCCCTGGATGCGGTTGTAGCGCGGAGCGACAGCGCCCAGATTGTTGCCGACATCAGGAAGGACATCGACCAGGTCTTTGTAGGTGTCATGGCCAGTGTCCGCGTGAGGTGTGGGCTTCTGATCCGCAGTCTTTTGAAGGAGCAGATGTATCTACATTCCTCTTGCTCTTCTCTTGCTTCCGTCGATTCCTTTAATAATTTAAAAAATAGGGCTGCCTTTTTTGTTTTTTTTTTGAGACGGAGTTTTGCTCTCATTGCCCAGGCTGGAGTGCAGTGGTACAGTCTCGGCTCACTGCGACCTCCGCCTCCCAGGTTCAAGCGATTCTCCTGCCTCAGCCTCCCAAGTAGCTGGGACTACAGGTGCACGTCACCATGCCTGGCTA
>NW_012115266.1:1336470-1361333 GCF_000951035.1 Colobus angolensis palliatus | reverse complement strand
TGATATGTGAAGCTGTTCCATTCGTAAGCTCCTACAACCCAAATCCTGAGGTAGGCAGGCACTGTTTCTTCTGCAGGATCAAATGCTTCTGTGCAGGGCAGGGCTGGTCCAATTTCTGGTCTCCTCGGAGTTAAAAATGTAGTCTCTTTCCAGGACTTAAAATGTCCTTTCCTGTGACTTCAAGGCAAGTAAGGATGTAAGGTGCTTAGTTGTGTGTGTGTATCTGTGTCTTTTTCAAGGAAGATTTCTGAGTGTTTTTTAAGGAGCTTATTGAATTAGACCAAATGATGTAAATAGAAACACTTCATAAATAGAGTTGAAGAAGTACAAAGTTGGATTGAAGTAAGTGTATCTTCTTTGTTTTTCTTTATAGGTGAAAAACAAAAAGACCCAGGATAAGAGAGAAAAAAGTAATTTTCGAAATGAAGTTAAGCTGTTAAGAAAAGAACTGAAGGGGAGGGAAGAAGCAGCTATACTTGAGAGCCTCACTTCGGCAAACGTGGTCCTTGCAACAAACACAGGTGAGGGGGCGTCTCCATCCTGCCTGTGTGGCCTCGGAAAAGGAGTTGGGGTGTGTTCCCTCTTCTGTTATCCGGAAGAGTTTGTATAGAATTGGTATTTCTTTCTTAAAAGTTGGGTAGAGTTCACGAGTGAAGCCCTCCGTACCTGGAATTGTCTTCATAGAGAGGTTTTGAACTACAAATTCAACTTCTTCAATAGGTAAAGGGCTGTTCAGGTTCTCTTCTTCCATGAGCTTGTAGCTTTCAAGAAGTTTGTCCATTTCATCTAAATTGTTGAACTTAGAGGCATGAAGTGGTGCCTAATATGCCCTTATTCTTTTACTATCTGCAGAGTCTGTCGTGATATAACCTGTATTATTCCTGATACTGGTTTGTGTGCTCTTTTTTTCCTGCTCTTGTGGCTGGAGGATTTTTTTTTTTAATTTAGATTTTATATATACATATATATGTATTTTAAGAGACAAGGTCTCTGCCAGGTGCAGTGGCTCACACCTGTAATCCCAGCGCTTTGGGATGCCAACATGGGTGGATCACCTGAGGTCAGGAGTTTGAGACCAGCCTGGCCAACATGGCGAAACCCCATCTCTACTAAAAATACAATAATTAGCTGGACGTGATCCCAAAGTGCTGGGATTACAGGCTTGAGCCACCGCGCCCGGCCTATTTATTTATTTTTAAAAGATGATTTGTAGCAACAAGTTCTTGCTATGTTGCCCAGGCTAGTCTCGGACTCCTGGACTCCTGGACTCTGGACTCCTGGACTCCGGACTCCTGGACTCCTCCCACCTTGGCCACCTTGGTGCTGGGATTATAGGCATGAACCGTCATGTCTGGCCTATTTTTGTTTTTGTTGGCTTGTTAGCTATATATCTTTATTTGATTCTTTTAGTAGTTACTTTAGGCCTTACAGTATGTGTCTTTAAATCATCATAGTCTATTCATATGCCACTTCACATAGAGTATAGGGCTTTATGATTGCAAGCTAACCTTTCTCTCCTCTTAGCATTTATGCTTTTGTCATTTATTTTTCTTATACGTATATTCTAAACCTTACAATACTTGTTTTAATGGTGAGTTATCTTTAAAGAGATTTAAATAATAAGAAAAGTGTCTTGTGTATTTGCCCATGTGGTTACCACTTTTGGTGCTTTGTTTTCTTTTGGTTTAGGTGGTGTATTTCCATGTCGTATCATTTTCCTTCCACCTGAAAGGCGTCCATGGTCATTTCTTGTAGTGTGGGTCACCCGGTGATGAAGTCTAACAGCTTTTATATGTCTGAAAATAGCTTGATTTCACCTGCAGTTTTGAAAGATATTTTTACTGGGTGAGAATTCTAGATTACCACTTTTCCTTGCAATATTTTAAAGATGTCATCCACTGTCATCTGCCTGAGTATTTCTGAAGAGAAATCTGTCATCCTTGTCTTTGTGCCTTTGTGTATAATGTGTCTTTTTTCTTCTGTCTGCATTTAAGATTTTTTCGGCCGGGTGCGTTGGCTCACGCCTGTAATCTCAGCACTTTGGGAGGCCAAGGTGGGTGGATCACCTGAGGTCAGGAGTCCAAGACCAGCCTGGCCCACATGGTGAAACCCTGTCTCTACTAAAAGTATAAAAAAAATTAACCAGGTGTGGTGGCGGGTGCCTGTAATCCCAGATGCTGAGGCAGGAGAATCGCTTGAACCTGGAGGCGGAGATTGCAGTGAGCTCAGATTACACCACTGCACTCCAACCTGGATGACAGAGCCAGACTCCGTCTCAAAAAAAAAAAAAGAAAATGATGCTTTCTTTATCACTGGTTTTAAGCAATTTGACTACAATTTGCCCTGGTGCTGTTTGCTTCATGGTTGGTTGGTTTTTTGTTTTTTGTTTTTTTTGAGGCAGAGTCTCACTCTGTTACCCAGGCTGGAGTGCAGTGGTGCTATCTTGGCTCACTGCAACCTCCGCCTCCCATATTCAAGTGATTCTCCTGCCTCTCAGCCTCCCAAGTAGCTGGGATTACAGGAGCCTGCCACCATACCTGGCTAATTTTTGTATTTTTAGTAGAGACGGGGTTTCACCATATTGACCAGGCTGATCTCAAACTCCTGATCTCATGATCCGCCTGCCTCGGCCTCCCAGAGTAGTGGGATTACAGGCGTGAGCCACTGTGCCCGGCCTCATGTTTTTTAAAATTGTGGTGAGAACACAACATGAGATCTACCCTCTTAGATGTTTAAGTATACAATATAATACTGTTAACTACAGGCATCGTGCTGTGCAGCGGATCTGTAGAATTTATCTTGCACAGCTGAACCTTTATACCTGCTTATTGCTGTGTTTCTGAGTTCACTCGTTTCCTTCTTTCATGCCTAATCTAACATCTGTCCCATCCAGTGTAACTTTCATCTGACATTCAGAAATAAGATTTGAGTCTTTTTATATCTTTGACGTTTTTACTTAATTTTTTAACATTTGGAATACAACTATAATAACTCTTTTGAATGTTCTAGACTATTATTTCTATCACCTGTGTCATTTTTGGTCTCTTTCAATGAACTGTTCCCCTCGAGTGGTTGTGCTTTCCTGCCTTTTTGCCGGCCTGCTAATGTTTGTTTGGATACCGGACATTGGGGATTTTATGTTGTTGCATGCTGAGTATTGAATATTTTTGTATTGCTAAGATTTTTTTTTTTTTTGAGAGAGAGTGTCTTGCTCTGTCACCCAGGCTGGAGTGCAGTGGTGCAATCTTGGCTCACTGCAACCTCCGCCTCCTGGATTCAAGTGATTCTCTTAACTCAGTCTCTAGAGTAGCTCTGACTACAGTCGCGCACTACCATGCTTGGCTAATTTTTGTGTTTTTAGTAGAGGTGAGGTTTCACCATGTTGGCCAGGCTGGTCTCAAACTCCTGACCTCAAGTGATCTGCCTGCTTTGGCCTCCCAAAGTGCTGGGATTGCTGTGAGCCACCACGCCCAGTCTCCTATAATATTCTTGCGCTTGGTTTTAGGAAGCAGTAAATTTACTTGTAAACAGTTTAATCCTTTTGAGTTTTAACTTTTGAGATGTGTTAGGGTCTGGATCGGTGCTTAGTCCAGGGTTAATATTCCCCTGTACCTAGGTAAGACCCTTTGAGCTTTCTCCCTGATGCACCCTGCATCATGAGATTTTCGAGTTTGACTAATGGGATTAGGTACTATTCCCAGCCTTGTGTGAGCACTGGGCACTTTTCTCTCATTGTTTTGGATGGTATTTTTCCCAGGCTTGGAGTAGTTTTCTTGTAAGCATGTGCTAATCACAATACCCAAGGGAGTCTGTCTGCAGCTCTCTAGGGTTTTTTCTCTCTGCGTAGAAGTCTCTTTGGCATTTTGTCCTGGAAACTCTGCCTGCATTGGTCTCTACAGATTCTCAGCCTTGTCTCCTCAACTCAGGGAGCCTTCTAGCCTCCACCTGGCTGCCCCTTCTCTGTACTCTCTCCTGGAAACTCAAGGCAGAAAACGGGGGCAACTCCAGGGCTCACCTCCTTTGTCTGTCATAAGTCAGGGGTTACTTTTCTTTGTTACCTGTTGTCTAGTGTCCTGAGGGGTGTGGTTTCAGTTATTTTAAAAAAATTTGAAATAGCTGGCCGGGTGGGTGTTATTTGAGATGGGAGAGTAAATGCAGTCCCTGCTGTTCCATCTAGGGCAGAGGTGGAGGACACATACTCTCTCTCACAGCCGGGAGACAGCACTCCTGTTACAGAGCCGCACGCCTTGTGACTGTTGTGGGAATCTTGTCAGCTGCCCTTTTGGGGTTTAGGAATGTGTTTGTGAGACCTCTGGGTCGTTCCTGTGTGATAATAGTACCACGAAGGTAGCAACTGAAAACAACCCACGTTTATTATTCTACAGTTTTTCTGGGCGGAGAGCCCAGGCCCGGCTGAACGAGGTGCTCTGCCCAGACTCTCTTGAGGCTGCGATCCGGGTGTCAGTGGGGGCTGCAGTCTCATCTGAAACTTGCCTGGAAAGGATCCGCCTTCAGGCTCATGTGGTTGTTGGCAGCATTCAGTTCCCTGTGGGTTCTTGCTGGGTGTTGGCTGGAGGCCGCTCCTAGCTGCCTGCCCCGTAGGCCTTGCCAGCGTGGCTGCTAGCTTCCTAAAAGCCAGCAGGAGACACAGTCTCCTAGCACAGTGGATTATCGTCTTAATGTAAGGTTATCGAGGATGCCACATCTCATCACCTTTGCCCTATTCTGTGGATTAGAAGCAAGTCCCAGGCCCCACCCATACTCGAGGGGAAGGGATTATGCAAGATGTGAATACCAGTGGCCAGGATCCTGGGGTGTACCTTAAAGCAAGCTTGTCCAGCCGAAGGCCTGCAGGCCACATGCAGGCCAGGATACTTTGAATGTGGCCCAACACAAATTTGTAAACTTTCTTAAAACATTATGAGATTTGTGTGTGTGTGATTTTTTTTTTTTTTAAAGCTCATCAGCTAGTGTTAATGTTAGCAATATTTTATGTGTAGCCCAAGACAATTCTTCTTCTTTTAATATGGCCCTGGGAAGCCAAAAGATTGCATATCCCTGCCTTAGAGTCTGTTTGCTACAACCTCTCAGCTGGTGGACTGCTCTAAGGAACAGAGTCCAGATTCTTTTTTTTTTTTCTTTTTTTTTTGAGACAGCGTCTCACTCTGTTACCCCGGCTGGAGAGCAGTGGCACAATCTTGGTTCACTGCAGCTTCTGCCTCTCGGTTTCAGGTGATTCTTGTGCCTCAGCCTCCTGAGAAGCTGGAATTGCAGGCGCATGCCATCATGCCCAGCTAATTTTTTTTTTTGTATTTTTTTGTAGAGACAGGATTTCACCATGTTGGCCAGGCTGGTCTCGAACTTCTGACCTCTAATGATCTGCCCACTTTGGCCTCCCAAAGTGCTGGGATTACAGGAGTGAGCCACCACACCTGGCTAGGTTCTAATTGGCTTTATAGTTATTGCTTTATCCAGTTGTATTTTAAATCAGACAGGAGAAAAAGTCACAAGCAGAAAAGACATTTATGGGGTCTTTTATATTTACCCAGGTATAGTTTATTTATGTATAGTACCCTTTATTTCTTCATGTAGATTTGAGTTACTATCTCCAAAGGACTCGCTTTGGTGTTTCTTGAAGGGCAGGTTTGCTGTGGCAGATTCTCTAAGCTCATCTTTATCTGGACATGTCTTAGTTTCTCCTTCATTTTTGAAGGATAGTCTTGCTGGGTATAGAATTCTTGGTTGACAGTTTTTTCAGCCCTTTGAACGTGTCATTCCACTGCCTGCACAGTCTCTGATGGGAAAGCAGCTATTGCTCTCATTGAGGTCTCTTTATATATGACAGGTTGCTACTCTATTGCTGCTTTCAAGTGTTGTCTTTTGTCTTTTGAGGGTGTGATTATGATGTGTTAGGTGTGGATCTCTGTGAGTAAATTACGTGGAGTTTGTGGAGCTTCTTGGGTGTTTAGATTCATGTTTTTCATCAAATTTGGGGAGTTTTCAGCCATTATTTTTTCAGGTATTCTTTCTGCCCTTATTCTACTGTCCCCTCCATCTAGAATTCCCATTATGAATCCGTTGATTCACTTGATAGTGCCCCACAGGTCTCTGAAGCTCTGTTCATTTTCCTCCATTTTTTTTTTTTTTTTCTGATCTTCAGGCTGGATCTTCTCAATGGATCTCTCTTCACGTTTGCTGACCGTTCTGTCCTGTTGAATCCTTCTAGTGAATTTCAGTTATACTTTTCAACTCCAGAATTTCTGTGTGGTACTTTTTTTTTTTTTTTTTTTTTTTTTTTTTTTTTTTTTGAGACGGAGTCTCGCTCTGTCGCCCAGGCTGGAGTGCAGTGGTGATCTCAGCCCACTGCAACCTCTGCCTCCCAGGTTCCAACAATTCTCCTGCCTCAGCCTCCTGAGTAGCTGGGTCTACAGGCGTGTGCCACCACGCCCAGCTAATTTTTGTATTTTTAGTGAGACAGGGTTTCACCATGTTGGCCACGATGGTCTCTATCTCTCGACCTCATGATCTGCCCACCTCAGCCTCCCATAGTGCTGGGATTACAGGCATGAGCCACCATACCAGCCTCTGTGTGGTACTTCTTAAAAAATTATTCCTGTCTCTTTACTGATGTTCTCTTATTTGGTGAGACAGTATTCTCATACTTTATTTCTTTTTTTTTTTTTTTTTTTTTGAGACGGAGTCTCGCTCTGTCGCCCAGGCTGGAGTGCAGTGGCCGGATCTCAGCTCACTGCAAGTTCTGCCTCCCGGGTTCACACCATTCTCCTGCCTCAGCCTCCCGAGTAGCTGGGACTACAGGCGCCAGCCACCTCGCCCGGCTAGCTTTTTGTATTTTTTAGTAGAGACGGGGTTTCACCGTGTTAGCCAGGATGATCTCGAACTCCTGACCTCGTGATCCGCCCGTCTCGGCCTCCCAAAGTGCTGGGATTACAGGCTTGAGCCACCGCGCCCGGCCTCATACTTTATTTCTTTAGACTTGGTTCCCTTTTGCTGTTTCAACATACTTAGAATTGCTGATATTTCAAGTCTTCGTCTAGTAAGATCAGCATCTGGGCTTTCTCAAGTATCCGGTGTATTTATTTATTTAATTTTTTGGAGATGGAGTCTCGCTCTGTCGCTCAGGCTGGAGTGCCATAGTGTGATCTCGGCCTGCTGCAACCTCCTCCTGGGTTCAAGCGATTCTCCTGCCTTAGCCTCCCGAGTAGCTGGGATTACAGGCGTCTGCTAACACACCTGGCTAATTTTTGTATTTTTAGTAGAGATGGGATCACCATGTTGACCAGGCAGGTCTCAGACTCCTGACTCAGGTAATCCACCAACCTCTACCTCCCAAAGTACTGGGATTACAGGCATAAGCCACCACTCCTGGCCTCAAGTATCTGTTGACTGCCTTTTTTCCCCTGTATATAGGCCATGTTTTGATGACTCTCTACGTGCCTTGTAGTTTTTTGCTGAAAATGAATCATTTTAAATAATAGAGTGTGGCAACTCTGGAAGTCAGGTTCTCTTCCCACCCCAGGGTTTGTTGTTACTGCCACTTGTTGTTTGTTTAGTGACTTTTCTGGACTAATTCTGTAAAATCTGTATTTTTTGTCTTTTATGGCCACTAAAATCTAATATAGCTTAATGGCCAGCTAGTGATTAGACAGAAATCCCCCTGAACTCCTGGAGCCATAAATGCCCCAGTCTTTGCTGAGTGGCTCTGTGTATGTGCTTGAGCATACCCCCACCACAGAGCCAGGCTGTTCGTGACTCTCAGCTTTCACTTCCTGTTTGTGCAGTGCCTTGAGCTGAGCCACAGGTGAAAGCTGAGGGCCTCCTGAGGTCTTTCCTGAGCCCTGTGCATGTGTGTGGTCTTCTAGATCCCCAGGAATATGTTGGAGCTTTTCAAAGCCCCCTGAGGATATCTCATTCCCCAGCTTAAAACTTTGTTTGGTTATCCTATCATTTGCTCCAACCATTATTTCCTTTATTAGAAAACTGTGATGTTCAACAGTTACCTCTGATTGTTTTTGACAAACACCACCAGGGAAAAGGCTGTTTGCATCACATGAGCTCAGATAAAGTCTTTTGAGTATGGTCTACCAGAGGATTCTCAGACAGATGAGATAAGCACAGTTTCGGGAGTGGGGATTTGCAAGAATGCCAACCCTGTTCTGCACTCCTGGGGCTGCCAGGTGCTGATTTTCACCCTGACTTCAGGCTGAGGGTTTCAAGGCTGCCATAGGATGGGGAGGGATGGTTGGGAATAGGGCAGGTTTCAGTGCCACGGAGCTCCCATGCTGACGGGGATTCAAACGCTTTTCTGGAATGAACATTTCCCTGATTGCTGCAACCCTTTGGCGAGTTTCCAGAGTTCTGAGAAAGTTGAATCTGACCATTTGCCGATGTCGTGTTGCTTTCGTGGAGGAGAGAATTCTCAGAGTTTGTGAGAATCTCTTTGCTGACATCCTTCTCTGGCTTCAAGGACAGCACTTGCTGGAAATCAGGAGGCACCCCCAGAGCCCCACAAGGTCAGCTTGTGGCCTGTGTAGCCTTTCTGTTCCTTCCTGGTTGTTGGGGAGCTAGAGTGAATTCCTGGAAGTGCTTCTCCGTCACGAAGTCTGGTTTCTCTCTGTACTGTGAAGTCATATCTGTGACCTAAACATGTCTCTAATTATCCAAAGCCCAGTCAAGTTCTGTCTCCTCTGTGGGTGCTTTTGCTAGCCATATCTGGAGAGTCAATCTTGAGAAATTTCTCAGTGTCTGTCTTCATCATGGCATTATGTACATATCATTAGCATAATTCACTCAGATGGAAGACAGAAAGGGTGGGAACTAACATCGATCACGTTTATGGAAACCTGCCTTCTCGTGCTGGGCACTTTATATATGTTGTCCTTTGTGGTGCAGTCGCATGACATGCAGCTGTTGTCCGTGTTTGTGGATGAGGAAACAGGCTTGGGGTGGGAGGCTCGCCTAAGGCCCCACGCTATTTGCTGGAGATGGCATGGGGCCCGAGTCTTGCTCACAGGCCGAGCTCTGCACCCTGCTGCTCCACGTCCCAGGAAGGAAAAGCTGCCACAGTGGATTTGTGTTGCCAAATGCATGGAGGCTTTTCTCTGGGTGAGTGGCCAGCAGTTGATTGTTCCGTATGTCCAAGAAAGTCACCTTAGAGGAGAATTAGGTTCTAAATTTAGAAAATAATTGAGTTACAACATTTAGAATTCAGACAGCATCCTTTGGGCTTGGGGTCGCAGCCCTGAAGGGGTGATTAATTTTGCCGATTGAAGGTCAGAAGGGCCTGTGGCCAGAGGACCCACTGTTTAAAACACAGGTGAGTTGGAACCATGAGTTCTAAAATGTCTTGGCCAAGTTTTTATTACAAGATACAAATGTATCCCACACAGTTGTAATACAAGCCTTGATGAAACCCCGATGAAACTCCGGCTTGGTGGTGTCTCCTCTGGTGTGGTTGCAGCTGTTGGGAAGCAGCCGTGCCCCTGGAGACTCCCGGCTCCCTGTTTCCACCAGGTGCGTCTGCCGACGGCCCCCTGAAGTTGCTGCCCGAGAACCACTTCGACGTGGTGGTCATTGACGAGTGTGCCCAGGCCCTTGAGGCGAGCTGCTGGATCCCCCTGCTGAAGGCCAGAAAGTGCATCCTGGCAGGCGATCACAAGCAACTGCCCCCCACCGTCGTCTCTCACAAGTAAGACCCCTTTGCCGCACATGCCTGTCTCTGCCCCTGCTCCCCACCCCTTGATGCAGTCCTTCCAGGCTCGACCAGAAGCCCCAGGCTCACCAGGAGCCCCTGCAGTGCCTCCTTGGCATGTTTCTCGGCACAGCTCCTACCCCGTCTTACAGCATTCATTCATCTGGACGTCAGATCTGTGAGGTCATGTGCTCCCTGAGGGTGGGGTCGCATCACCTTCATCTTTGTAGCCTCAGAACTGGACACAGGGCCTGGCACGTTGCTGCTGCTCCATCCCTGCTTGTTGAGTTGAATATCCCCTCACGAACCAGGCACGTTTGATGGTAGAGTGCTGTGAGAGCCGTGGGCCGGGCTAACTGGCCTCTGGATGGATGTGGGTTCTTCGGTTCTGTAGTCTTCAATCTGTAGACACATCCCTGGATGGAGGGCGTCCAGGGCAGGGACGCAGCAAACCGCGATTCTGCCCTGCGGAGACACCTGAGCCCTGGTGCAGTGGCCTGGCCCAGGCTGTCCCGATGGAGAAAGTGCTGCCCACCCCTGGCCCCTCCCACCTCTCCCCGTGCTACGCTGCGCTCACTGCTCCAGCCACACAGGCCTCGCTGGCCCCTCTGCCTGGGCCACTCCCGCCTGGGTGTGGTGGGCGTGCCGCCCCTCCAGATGAACCCTCTGCATGGTATCCCTTGACTGCCCTTACACGAGGCCTACGAACAGGCCCTGGCACATGGGCTGTCTTTGGACAAGTCCCTGTTCAGAAAGTTGTCCCTGAGGAACGAAACGCTTCAAGACTCCTGCATCCTGGCCCTTACTTCCACTGGGGGAAGATTGGTTTCTTCTGATTTCTGTTGCCTTTTGAAGCACTTCTCTATTTCACTGTGGGTGTGTAGAAGCTGTGAACTCAGAACTTTCACTGTTTTCTGAGGACCAGAAAAAGATGTGCAAGAAAGCCTGTTGAGTAGAATCTCATCAAAGGGGAGTGGGCGGCCCAGGAGTTGGTGGATATGGAGAGAGAGGTGTCAAAAATACTACTTGAGAGTGAGCTTTGGGAGGAAGACGTTGGAAATAAAGATGGCGGAAGAAAGGGGAGTGCTGGGGAAAGGTGCTCTGAAAGATTGTCCTGACGGGAGACACGTGGGGATCTAGAGTGGAAATGTTACAGGATCTCTGGGTGTCGATTTTTCTGGCTGGAAACTTCTGTGGCCGCAGCACCTTTGCTGTCGTTATTGTCCTGCATCCAGGAAGAATGAGGTATGCAGACAAGGGAAGGGTGAAGAAGAGTTTTATTTAGTGTTAGAACAGCTCAGAGCTGCCCCCTCCTCTCTGTAGGCAGGTCATCCTGTCCAGTGTTCAGCTGTCAGCAGAGAGGAAGCCCTGGAGAGGGTGGCTCTTATCTGCAGGCAAGTCATTCCGACATCTCTGCAGGTCTCTGCTCCTCTGTGCCCTGTTATTGTCTCTCTGCCCTCTCTGTCCTCTGGCCGTCCTCTCGCCTTCTCTGACTGAGCCCAGGACTTTTATGGACCTCAGAGGGAAGGAAGTACATGCCAATTGGTCCTCAGGTGGCCATGGGCGGGCCTGGAAGAGGCACCATGAGTTCTCACTCTGGTCCACAGGACTGGCAGCTCAGCCCCTAGGCCCTCCCTGGCCTTCCACCATCCTCTTCCACCCAGGACTCTTGTCTGCCTCCTGCTGCCATTCATGGCCCCGTGACTTGGCCACAATCCCACTCTGAGATCAGAGTGGGTGCTGGGAGCCGAGAGAGGCCAGGCAGTGGAGACAGACACCCATGAGCCTTCAAGGATGGTGGGGGAGTTGTCCTTCCTGGGGCACCTGAGAGTGCGGGCTGCAGAGTGGGAGGGCAGCTACAGCTGCACCCAGGAGCCCCCGCCCCACCACCTCAGAAGAGGCCGTGCTCCCGCTTGTTCCCGGCTCCTGCCTGCTTCGTGGAGCAGGAAACCCAGGTCTGCAGCCACCGGTCTGGCAGCTGCAGCTGCACCCGGGAGGGCAGATCCTGCCTGTTCCCGGCTCCCCTCAGAGCACGGGAAGGCTCAGATCCACAGCTGCAGTTTGGGTGGCTGTAGCCCCGCCCTCCTGGAGCAGGAGGCCTGGGTCTGGGCTGTTTGGGCTGCAGTGACCTCTCCAACTCAGAAGGGGTGGGGCTCCCACTGGCTCCATGGAGTGTGCAGCCACAGCCAGGGTTCCCTGCTGCGCCAGCATGATGGCAACAGCCACTGCCATCAGAACCTCCCTAGGAGTAGGGAGGACAGGCGTGGGAGGACGCTTATTCAGCGGCTTCTTCCATAGAGAGGTTCTCGAGATGTCCTTAAAGGAGGTCTTTGTCCTCGGGAAAGCCTTTGGGTGGAGGAAGTTTGGAACTGTGCCCTTGGGCAGGGACCCCGTTGTGTGCCTGGTGAGAGTAAGATGGTTTGGGGGGAAGACGTTGGGTGGCGTTCCCTGGAAAAAGTAAGATGGTTTCGGGGGAGACGTTGGGTGGCATTCCCTGGAGAGAATAGGATGATTTGGGGGGAAGACGTTGGGTGGGGTTCCCTGGAGAGAGTAGGATGGTTTGGGGGGAAGACGTTGGGTGGCATTCCCTGGAGAGAGTAGGATGATTTGGGGGGAAGACGTTGGGTGGCATTCCCTGGAGAGACTAGGATGATTTGGGGGGAAGACGTTGGGTGGCGTTCCCTGGAGAGAGTAGGATGATTTGGGGGGAAGACGTTGGGTGGCGTTCCCTGGAGAGAGTAGGATGGTTTTGGGGAACACGTTGGGTGGCGTTGTGCTGGGGGTTTTGGGTTTGCGGTTGGTACTGATGATCGCGTCCTGTTCTCACTTTGTTGGAATTAAAAATAGGTTAATCACAGAGGTCTTGTAAGTTTTCAGAGGGAAGGTCTCTGAAGTGGAGGTGGCACTGCCCCAGGGTTTTGGTGGGGTTGGTGAGCTATAGTGGTGCAGAGGGTGGGCTCTGGCACCAGGCGGCCCGGGCAGGTCCTGGCTCTGCAGCTCACTAGTGGGGCAGCTGTGGGCTGGCGGCCTCCCTCTCTGTCTCACCCTTCTTACGTGTAACATGGGAGTCATAACAGCAGCCACCTCATGAGGTTGTTACAAGGAGGCAGGGAGTGAATCCGCATCTGGCGCACCCGGCAGTGCCTGGCGCCTGGGCAGTGCTCAGCTGCCGCAGCCGTCCCTGCTGGGAGTGGACAGCCGACAGCTGGAGCATGCTGGAGTGAGTGCGTCCCCTACTGTGGCTGTGACAAATGGCCACAAGCTTAGTGGCTGACAACAACAGGTTTTCTGGCCTCCAGAAACGTCAGTCTGGGGGTCAGATTCCACAATCAGTCTCCCCGGGTTAAAATCGAGGTGCGGGGGGTGGGGGGGTTGCTTCTTCTGGAGGGTCCAGGGGAAAACCCGTCTCCTGGTCTTTTCCAGCTCCTAGAGGCCACTGCTTGACTTGTCGCCCTTTCCTTTGTCTATGAAGCCAGCAGTGTTGCGTCCTCAAATCTCTCCCCTCAGTGGCCTTCACTGACTCTGACCCTCCTGTGCCCCTCTTCTAAGACCCTTGGGTTATCACCCGGGTCGTCCAGGGTTGCCTCTCCCTCCCAGGATCCTTAACTTCATCTCAGCTGCAGCGTCCCTGTTGTCCTATAAGGGAGCATTCCCAGGCCTTGGCGATCGGATGTAGGTGCCTTTGGGGCCGTGATTCAGCCAACCCCGCCCCTTGGTGACTTCTGGGTTGGAACCCAGGGGAGAGTTGGGTCCTGAGGTTTGGGGCCTGTCCTCCTCACTTGCTGTGGTTCACACCTGGACTCTGGGGCTCAGGCCTGCCTTCCCCGTTTCTCCCTCCTGGGCGCAGGGCTGCGCTGGCTGGACTGTCGCTCAGCCTGATGGAGCGCCTGGCCGAGGAGTATGGCGCGAGGGCGGTGCGGACGCTGACGGTGCAGTACCGCATGCACCAGGCCATCATGCGCTGGGCCTCTGACACCATGTACCTCGGGCAGCTCACGGCCCACCCTTCTGTGGCGGGGCACCTGCTGAGGTGAGTAGCTCGGCCCCACCCCCCGCCCCATCCTTTAGCCCTGGGTAATCCTCTGCGTCACCTGTTTCTACACAGCAAGCTAAAGTGACACTTTCTGCATGAAAGTCGACTCTGAGGCTAGCTTTCTGGAAGAGAAGGTGGCCTTGCCCTGGAGAGCTGGCTCCCATCTGATGTCCTGATGTGCTCATTGTCCTCCCCCGCCTAAGCCTTTTCCCGTGGGAGGGGTCGGTTCTGTTGGGTGGGGCCTCAGTGCTGCGCTGTGGCCCCCTTGATGTGCTCCCTCTGTACCTGTGTGCCAGGGACCTCCCAGGTGTGGCTGCCACAGAAGAGACGGGTGTGCCCCTGCTCCTGGTGGACACCGCCGGCTGCGGGCTGTTTGAGCTGGAGGAAGAGGACGAACAGTCGAAAGGGAACCCTGGTGAGCTTGCTTGCAGACGCCAGCTTTTTTGTTTAAACATTCCTCGAGCTCTTTAAAAAATAAAGGCGTTTTAATTGCCTAATTCTGGGCGGAGCTGAGAGCAGTTGTTGATGGCCGTGGAAGGTTTAGAGCCCCGCACTCCAAGAGGCTGAGCGGCTTTGTGTTCTCCAGGGTGAGCAGCCCGCTGCTGGGTGAGATGGGCCTGGCAGCATTTCATGGCCTTCTCCTGAATGGTGGCCCAGCTCTGCCTGGCTGCTCTGGCCACGGGAACTGGCATTGCTCAGCTGACACCACCATCTCCCCAGTTCCACGCTGAACAGGATGCACGGCCGTAGGAGTCAGAAGGCCTTCATTGCTGATGTGAAATTCAAGTTAGCTGGGCATGGCTGGTCCTGGGGCCCTGGGACACAGATGTTTAGCTCCCAGGAAGCCACCTGAGGCACAGTGGAGGGTCAGCTGGCCATGCTAGACAGAAATGTGCCCCAAACGTCTGGTGATGGATGCCCGCTCGGGGCGACCTTGTGCTGCCTCGACCGTTTTTTCTTTCCCTCCAGGCGAAGTCCGCCTCGTCGGTTTGCACATCCAGGCTCTGGCGGACGCTGGTGTTCCAGCCCGTGACATTGCCGTGGTCTCACCATACAACCTCCAGGTGCGACAGGCTCCTTTTGTCCCTCTGCAGAGCAGCCGGGGCTCACACAGCCTAGAGGCTGAAAGAAAAAGGGGGATTTGTTGGCTGTGGTGACTGAAAGGTTCAGGGGTAGGGATGACCTTATTGTGACTGGATCCAGGGCCCACATGATGTCGTCAGGGACCGTTCTGCCTGTTCGTCTGCCTGCCCCGCCCCACCCTGCCCCAGCTGCCCCGCCCTGCCCAGTGCCCCAGCCTTCTGCACTGGCTTGTGTTCTGGCCAGATTTCCCGGGTGACCCCAGCAGCCTCAGGCTGACACAGCCCTTCCACAGGCAGCCCTGGCAGAACAGCCTGTCCTTTTCTGGCATTTCCCACAGGGGCCTCAGCCTTGAACCTTGTTGGTCTGGCTCAGGTCGTGTTCCCATGCGTGTCTCATCTGGTAGGAAAAACGTACCTGCTGGAGTATGGGGAGGGTCTGTGGAAGTGGCCATCACCCCTTCCTGGTGTGTGGGCATCACATATAGCGCTGTCTGAGGCTGGCGGCTGTCATGAGCCAAAAGAAATGATAAAATGCCAGGGACAGGGTGTCATGTTGGCATGCATGCGTGCCCGTGAGGAGGGCAGACGGGAAGCTTTTCCCCATGGGGCTCCTGCAGGCTCCCCTTCCCAGGTCCTGGCTGTTTGGCAGCACGAGTCCCTCTGCTGAGCTGAAGGGTAGGATCTTGCCGAGCTGGCATGGGGGTGAGGAAACCACAGCCTGGCTGGTGTTTCAGGTGGACCTGCTCAGACAGAGCCTTGCGCACAGGCACCCCGAGCTTGAGATCAAGTCCGTCGATGGCTTCCAAGGCCGAGAGAAGGAGGCCGTGATACTGTCCTTTGTCAGGTCCAACAGGAAAGGTATGGAGCCCTCGCCAGAGTCCTTTAGGGACAGCACAGAAGTGAATTTATTAACTCAGGGGCATATGAGGTGTCTGCGGGGTGCCACACCGGTTTCTGGCAGTGTACTTACGGTGCGGCTTCTGTCCTCAGTAAGCTCACATCAGGCAAAGCATAGGCAAGAGAGTCTGCGGAGGCTCAGAGGCGTGAGTGTGCTGTCGGAGCAGGTGGCTGGGGTGGCAGCTGGGGGCGCGGGGTGGACTGGGAATGGCCGGTTCACCCTGCCGAGGAGGTGGAGCCTCCAGCCCAGGGCTGGCCTTTAGCCTCTGTGCACAGAGCCGCGGGGTGGAGTGGTCGGGGCTGTGGGTTCTGTGCTGCTGTGGTTTGTGGGCTTTCTGTTCGGGACGAGAGTTGTTCCCAGAAGCAGGTTTAGTGAATGGATTTGTGAGACATTCTCAGAAGGCAGACAGCAGATGAGGCCTAGAAGCTATAGGGGAAAGAGGGGAAGGTCCTGGAAGGTTTCTTGTGCTTTCTCCCGGGTGCCACCTGCAGCCACACTCCAGGCAGTCCCTGAGGCTGGGCTTAGATGGAAGGAAAGGAGCGGCAGAACCCAGTCGGGTTCCCCAGAGCCCCACTCAGATGCCAGGGGAGGTGTGGTATCACGGTGCCATGCGTGGCCGGGCAGCTGTGGGGATGGTGGGCCACGTGCAGGGGACCACACTTTTGGTGGTGGTTACTGATAAGGGCATAGGAGCTTGACTCTGTTTCTTAGTCTGAAACCTGCTTTTCACTCCCCTCTGGCCTTTTGTAGGTGAAGTTGGTTTTCTTGCTGAGGACCGGAGGATCAACGTGGCCGTCACCCGCGCCCGGCGCCATGTGGCGGTCATCTGTGACTCCCATACCGTCAACAACCATGCATTTTTGAAGACCCTGGTGGAGTATTTCACACGGCATGGGGAAGTACGCACAGCCTTTGAGTATCTTGATGATATTGTCCCAGAAAACTATTCCCATGAGAGCTCCCAGGGTCCCAGCCATGCTGCCACAAAGCCCCAGGGCCCTGCTACGTCCACCAGGACTGGAAGCCAGCGGCAGGAAGGAGGCCGGGAGTCTGCAGCAGCTGCCAGACAGGGCCAGAAGAAGCCGGCCGGAAAGTCTCTGGCCACTGAAGCCTCATCTCAGCCCAGCCTCAACGGAGGCAACCTGGAGGGGGTGGAGAGCCAAGACGGCGTGGACCACTTCCGGGCCATGATCGCGGAGTTCATGGCCAGTGATGAGACGCAGTTGGAGTTTCCACCTTCCCTCAATTCCCACGACAGGCTGCGGGTCCACCAAATAGCCGAGGAGCACGGGCTGAGGCATGACAGTTCCGGGGAAGGGAAGAGGAGGTTCATCACCCTGAGCAAGAGGGCCCCGCCGGCCCCGCGACCCGCAGCAGCCCCGGGACCCCCAGCAGGGACCGGTGGCCCAGCCCCTCTCCAGCCAGTGCCCCCTAGCCCTGCGTGGACGGAGCAGCCTCCCAGAGAGCAGCGTGGCCCAGACCAGCCTGATCTGAGACTGCAGAGGGTCAGGAGTGCGCAGGGGCAGCCCGCCAGCAAGGGGCAGCAGGCCTCAGGGCAGCAGAAACTTCCAGAAAAGAAAAAGAAAAAAGAAACCAAAGGTAAGTCAACTAACAAGAACATGGGGCAGTGTCGCCTCACTGGGGTGCTGGCCCCACTCGGAACCCGCCTGCCACCATCAACAGAAGGAAGAGCTTCCTCCGGGTGGCACCACGCCTGTGTCATTTTAGCTTTATTTTCAGTCATGCCACTCCCAGCTCCGTCTGGGCTCCCCTAGGTCAGCGATCAGGTCACAGGCACCTTGTCCCAGAGCCTGTGTGGGTCTCGGCAAGTAGGCAGCGCTCAGAGCATGTTTACGGCAGCGGGTGGGGCCTGGAAGAGCAGACGTGGACGGCTCCCTGGAGCCCCTCGGGAACGGAGCAGTCACAGGCTCCCGTGCCACGGGTGGTCCTGGAGGGTGGGGGTCTTGCACAGCGATGGGGTGCACTTTGCCTGGAAGTCGTCCTGGGCAAAATGCTCAGAACCACAGGAGCTGGCTGAGCGCAAAACCATTCTCGCCCATTGGCCGTGCGGAGTCCCTGGGTGGGCTCTGCTCCGTTTGCCGCATCCTGCATGGTGCCCACCCCACAGGAGCTGGCCAGGCATGCACTGGGAGTTGGCCAGGCATGCGCTGACAGAGCCTGTAGACCTGGTCGGTCTTAGGGAACTCCTGCTGCCGCCATTTTGCTCAGCAAGACCATGCAGGAGTTCCAGCTCGCATTGATTCACTGAATTCCTGAGGCGAAGCTCCACCAGCACATGCATGGCTTTGAAAGGGGCCTCCCAGAGCCTGGGGCTCCAGAGGAATTCACTACAAACCCTTCCTGAGCAGCTACTGTATACCGCGCTTTGTGCTAGAGGACAGGACTGATGCCACCCTTGCCCCCAGGTACCCACAGGGTAGCAGAAGGAAGACACGTGAGCTGCTTTTTAATTTTTTTTTGGAATTAATAGAGACGGGGTCTCACTATGTCACTATGTTGCCCAGGCTGGTTTTGAACTCCTGGCTTCAAGCAGTCCTCCTACCTCGGCCTCCCAAAATGCTGGGGTTACAGGTGTGAGCCACTGTGCTCAGCCATGAATTGCTTTTGAAACCTTAAATGAAGGACCAGGTGTGGCATTGTTGTCTTTCCGTTTGCCTGAGTGACACGGGTCTTCTTCAGGACATCCGGCCATAGATCTGCCCACGGAGGAGGACTTTGAGGCCCTGATTTCTGCTGCCATTAAGGCTGATAACACCTGTGGCTTTACCAAGTGCACAGCCAGCGTCACAGCCCTGGGCCAGTTCTGCCAGCTCTGCAGCCGCCGCTACTGCCTCAGCCACCACCTGCCCGAGGTATGTCGGCCTCCCCTCCTGGGATCAGACAGTGGGGAGGGGTGGTGGGGTGCGTCTCCAGGAAGCAGACCCTGGGCAGACTTGTTCCAGTTGGAACAATTAGCTCATTAACGAGCTCCAGATACCTTCGGAAACAGAAATCAGACACTGACTCATGATCTGTTTTTGAGCACATCAGGGCATAAGCAAACAAAATGCCTTATTTGCTGAGCTGCAGCCACGTTAGTGGGAATTCTGGGCAGAGGGAATTTTGTCCCAGTGTCCCTGGGTTCTGTCAGTGGCCTAATCTGGTCTGTTTGGCATAGGGGAGGTGGGAGGCAGAGCCTCCAGCCCGTGGTCTGAGCTGGCCGTGGCCTGGCTGCTGTGTCGTTCATTCTGAGCCTGGGTCGATGAGAAGCCCTGGGACCAGGTGTGGGCTCCTGTGGGAAGCTGAGGTCTGAACCAGCCTTGTCTCTACCCTGGAGGATGCTGGGCCTGGTGGGGGGTCTGAGTAAGAGACCAGTATACAGTACCAGGTATTGAGGGCTCCAAGGAAGGAAACCCAGGGCCAAGGTGGCAGCAGGGACACCCACCCAGATGCAGCAGTCAGGGTGGGCTTCCTGGAGGAAGTGAGACCTGTGGTCCAGAAGGTGGGATCTGGGCTGGGGAGAACAGGGCCAATGGCAGGTGGGCAGGCAGGCTGTCCACCCTTAGAACATGCATAAGGCCTCAGGCACAGTCAGGGAGTTGGGAGTAGAGTATAAGGCAGGATGGCTGGAGTCGCAGCTGGGCAAGGCCTGGCAAGCTGCCTGGAGGCGTCAGGCCTGATCTGAAGGCAGTGGGGTACCCTGGAGGGTGTCAGCAGGGCTGTGATGTCACTGGTCTTGGCTACAGTGTGGATTAGGTAGGCGGAGGCTGGGAGGCAGTGGGAAGTGGCTGCAGGGACTGTGTGGTCAGTCAGGGTGGTGCCATTTCCTGTGTGCACACTCGGGAGCTCCCGCCACACCAGGGTACAGACCACCCCACTGCCCTCCCACCAAGCAGCCTGCAGGGTGAAGGATTGACATGGCAGGAGGAGTGGTCTTCTCTGTTGGAGCGCCTGTGGCCCCCCACCTCTTTGATGGGCAGAGCTGCAGGGTCTGTCTCCTTGCCCCGGTGAGCTCAGCGCTGATTCTTGTGTCCTCCCCAGACCCATGGCTGTGGTGAGAGGGCTCGCGCCCATGCCCGGCAGAGAATCAGCCGGGAAGGGATCCTCTGTGCTGGCAGCGGGACCAAGGACAGATCCCTGGACCCAGCCAAGAGGGCCCAGCTGCAGAGGAGGCTGGATAAGAAGCTGAGCGAGCTCAGCAACCAGAGGACCAGCCGGAGGAAGGAGAGGGGGACGTGACCGGCCACATCCTCGCAGGCCCCACGGAGCTCTCTCCATGCCAGCCCAGGGCGCCGCCAGACCATGCTCTGCCTACACCAGGGAGGAGGAGCGGAGGGGCCTGTGGGGGAAGCTTGGGTTTTTGGACCCCGGGATGAACTTTTCCAATGTCAAAATGTGGAGAAAAGCACCTGGGGGACAACAGTGCTCATGCAGGTGGGGCTCCAGAAATGCACGTCCCTTCCCCTCACTCCCTGTCCCTTCCCCTCACTCCCCGTCCCTTCCCCTCACTCCCCGTCCCTTCCCCTCACTTCCCATCCCTTCCCCTCACTCCCCGTCAGAACCCACATCCCAGCATCTGGATCCTGGGGAAGGTTCCAGTCCCTTGGAGAATATCCAGGGCCCCAAACTATTGAAGTCACTCCTCCAATGCCTGGGACTTGCCAGCTCAGCCCATTAGGATGAGGGTGCTGAGAGGAAACAGGAAATAAGACTCTGCGAATGGCGCTCAGGTGGGGAGCAGGGAGCAGCGTTTGGCTTGCACGTCCCCGTGCAGCCAGAGGCTGGGGCCACTTTCCTTCTGTCTGCCGTTCGCTGGTGATTGCAGCGTTCCCCTGCCCCCTCACCACAGGGCTCCTGTGAGTCTGAGGGGCACCTCTTTCTGGCCTGTGCACCTCTCTGGCTTATAAGAGCACCTGGCCTGTGCCAGCCCCTCCTTGCTGCGCCTCACCATGGGGACCAGGTGAGCTGGCTGTCCCATAGCCTCAGCACCATCAGCACTTACGGATCCAGAGCCTCCCGGCCTTCCCTGGTGCCCTGTACCAACTCTTCTATTTAAGAGAACCTCAGACGATGTACCTTAGCCTCAGAGTTTTGTTTCAGAGGGATATAAATTATTTAAAAATTAAATGAAAATGTTGCGCACTGTCCCAGGGTGTCTGCTGCGGGTCTAACGGCGCACCCTTTGCCTGTTTTGCTCAGCTGCTGTGCCCTCCCTGCCGCGTCTCTCAAGCCCTGTCTCCCTCTGACCTCCCTGCGGCAGACTCTCCCAGTGCAGGCTCCTCTCTCCTTAAATCCCATTCATGTCCTTTTATGTCCCCGATGGTTCTGGGTGAGGTTGAGCTTCCCTGACCTGCACCTAGGGTGACTGTCCCCCAGGGGCCACTTACGCAGTGTGTTCGGCTACTGTGTCCTCCAGCCAGGCCTGCACGCTTCGACTGCCCTGTTCTTGCTGGTCCTGGGCCACTCTCCCCCTCCTACCCGGGCTGATGCCCCACCCTGGGCCACCAGGGCCCCTCCTCCTCTCCCCTGTCCTGGACGCCTGCCTTGCCTGCTCCTGTCAAGTGGCTTTTGGACTGAATTGTTTGGGAAGGGGACCAGGACTCTGCTGCATTTTGTATCAAGTGCGGTAGAGTTCATCCGGTTGCTTCCGCAAGCGTAGAGTGCCGCACCTGCAAGCGGGCTGAGCACCGCGCACAGGAGGCTGCAGTTCTCATGCTCTTAGAGGACCTGTGGCTGTGGGAGGTGTGCGTGTAATGATGCTTACGGGGTATGAGGGCATCATTGGAAGTATCTCTCGGTTGACACGGGAACAGGTGTTCTTCCTGTGGGGGTGGGGGTGGGGGTTGGGGGTGCCTGCTTAAGCTCCCTGACTTCCCAGAATCCAAATAGCTGATCAGAGTCCTGCCCTGGGGTTGACACGGATGCCGAAAGATGTTGGCCCTTCTGTGGGAGACAGCCGACAGCCGCATTCCCTGCCTCCTAGGTTGCCTGTCTGCAGGTAAGAAGGAGGCCAAAGAGAAACAGACCCAAAAATGGGGGTGGAAGAGTGACCTGATGACAGTGTTAGATCACCTGGATGTAGCTGTGCCTGACCTCCACCCCATTCTTCCTGGTGTCCTGAGCTAGTAAATCCCCTTTTTTAACTGAAGAAATCTGCCTTGGGTTTTTGTCACTTGCTGCCAAAGAATCTTTGCTGACCCAGTCATGCCCACATCTGTATATCTTATCGGGTATACCCCTCCCAGCATGGAGGCAGTGCGGAATTAGTGTTGCCCCACTCGTTAGAGAAGGCAGGATTGGAATCCAAGCCCTGTACCTTTATCCAGGTGTTCTGTGGACCGTCCCACCAGGAGGAGCTTGAAGTAGAGGAAGACAGCCAGCGCCAGCGGTGGGTGGGGTGGGTGCAGGGTGGAAGCCTCTGGAATCGGAGGGACCTGAGTCTGAACGCTAGCCAGCACCACCATCCCCTGAGGTGTGGTCTCAGCAAGTCGCCTCCCCTCACTGAGCCTGTTTATCATCTGTGAAGTGGGACGGGAACAGTTGCTGCCGCGCCAGCTGTGCTGAGAAGTGGAAGAAATAAAGTGTGCAGCATCACGCCTTTGCAGGGCCTGGGTCCGGGTTCGTGGTCTCCCTGGCTGTGCCCCCCAGCCCCCTACACGGAGCCTTCTCCCCTCCACCACTGACCACCGCAGCCCTTGGTGATGCGTTGTTTAAATGCCAGAACCCAGGGTTGCAAAACAAAAAGTTTCCATTTCTCATCCCAGAGAGACCTTGTTAGGAAAATATTTGTAGCTGGTTGTTTGAAAAGTACCCTACAGTTTGGCCTGGACAGGGTAACCCCAAAAAAGAAAAAAATATCCCAAGCCAAACGTCTCCCTGGCCAGCGGAGTATGGTCTTGCTGACGGTAGTTGCAGGCTGTAGCCCACCCGGGCCGGAACCACCCAGCGTAGAGGACTCCCTTCCAAGGAGAACTGGCCACCTCTGCCTGTGCAGCTCCCCTGAGGCAGCCCTGCCATGTGCTCCTTTCTGGGGGTGCCAGGCAGGGCAGTGGGCACAGGCGGGAGCCCCTGCCCACCTCCATGTGCTCCTTTCTGGGGGTGCCAGGCAGGGCAGTGGGCACAGGCGGGAGCCCCAGCCCACCTTGGGCTTCACTCCTGAGTTTACTTGGGATGTACCCTGGGGCCTCAGTTCCCTCCTCTGTAAAATGGGAAAGTAACGACCTGTCTCAGGGTAGCTGTGAAGATGAAATGATCAAACACACAAGGCCTTGGGCACGGCGCCTGGCGCCTAATAAATGTGCTGCCCTCCTCGTCATCTGGCAAAGCAGCAGTAGAGAGGAACGAGATGGCACGTGCTGCCGATAGAAGGGGTTCAGCAAATGGCCTTTCCTACCAGAGACAGAGGCAAGAGCGCCCAGGCCCCGCGAGCCCGCCGGTCAGCTGCTGCTGGAGGTCGCGGGTCCCCCAGTGCAGGTCTGCCTGGCTTCCTTGCACCCAACACAGCTCGTCCCCGCCCTGTGCCGAGTGGGCCAAGGGCGGGCCTTGGGCAGTCCTGCTCTGTTTACCTTGGTTTCTTTGGAGCTTCCCAGAGGGATCCCGGAGTGGGCTGATGGGCACTGCACTGCTTTGGGAGGTTTTAGGCCCACGTTATAACCCTGGCACTTAAAAGGAATTGCGGTCACTGCTGGGAGCATAGCAAAAGCTGCAGCCTTATTTGGTCTGGAAACTTCTTTGCTTGCAGGAAAAGCGGAGTGGGGAAGCAGCCTCTGGTGTGGGTGGGCAGATTGGGGCCAGTTCTTCGTTACCCCGGGATGTGAATTACTTCGCTGCCTCACTTCTGGCCTTCTCCACTGAAGCCGCAGCTCACGATCTCCCCGGCCCTCAGCTGCCGATGAGCTGTTTTGTTGTTCGGCCTTATCGAGGTGTAATTGTCATGCCACAGAATGCACTCGTTGTAAGTGTACTATTCAGATTCGATGATGTTAGTAAACATGGGGCTGGGCCACCCAACCCCACCCGTCCCTACTGCCGGGTGCTGGTCTGCAGTTCATCTCTGCTCCTGCCCTCGGGCCCAGGCAGTCACCAGTCAGCTTTCTGTCCCTATAAATTCGCCTTTTCTGGAAACTTCATATTAATATAGACTGTCCCCAACTCCCAGTGGTTTTGACGTAATGATTTTTTGACTTTACAATGGTGCAAAGGCTTATATGCATTCGGTAGAAACCACCATGCTGTGTCCACGTTCAGTACAGTATTCAGTAAATGACGTGAGAAATTCAACACTATTAAATAGGTTCTGTGTTAGATGAGTGTGCTCAGTAAGTGTTCTGAGCATGTGTAGGGTAGGCTAGGCTAAGCTATGAGGCCCGGGAGGTCAAGTGTATTGAAAGCATTTTCAATTTGCAGTATTTTCAGTTCCCCATGGATTTGTGCAGATTCCCATCATAAGTGGAGGAACATCTGTATCCAGCCCCTTGCATCCGGGTTCTTTTACTTCACCTGATGCTTTTGAGGTTCGCCCGTGTGGTGGCATGTATCAGTGTTTCAGCCCTTTTTATCGTCAGACAATGACCTGTCGTATGGACATACCCGTTTAGTGTATCCATTCATCTACTGGATATTCAGAGTGCTTCCGCTTTTTGGCTGTTGTGACCCCTGAGGCTGCTATGAATATTCATTGTTCAAGTCCTCCCGTGAAAACATGCGTTTTCATTTTTCTTGGGTAGATTCTTAGAAGTGGAATTGCTGGGTCATATGATAATAAGTTAGTTTATTTATTTAAGAAACTACCAAGCTTTTCCAGAGAGGTTATACCATTTTACATTCCTACCAGCTCTATATGTGGGTTCCAGTGTCTCTGTTCTTGCCGACATTTGGTATTGTCTGATTATTATGACTATTACCGCCATGTTAGTGGATATATACTATGATCTGACTGTATTTTTAATTTGTATTTTCTTAAAGACTAAAGATGCTGAGCACCTTTCTCATGTGCTTACGGGACATTTCAATATCTCCTTTGGTAAATTTTTTTTTCTTTTTTCTTCCCCTCCCTCCCTCCCTCTTTCTTTCTTTCTTTCTTTCTTTCTTTCTTTCTTTCTTTCTTTCTTTCTTTCTTTCTTTCTTTCTTTCTTTCTTTCT
>NW_012115266.1:1324776-1335045 GCF_000951035.1 Colobus angolensis palliatus | reverse complement strand
TGCCACTGCGCTCCAGCCTGGGCAACAGAGGGAGACCTTGTCTCAAAAACAAAAACAAAATACTTATATAGCCTGGATAGAAGTCTTTTATCAGATGTATGATATGCAAATATTATCTCTCAGTCTTTGGATTCTGTTTTCATTTCCTTAATATTATCTTTGGAAGTGTAAAAGTTTTAGTTTTATAAAGTCCAGTTTATCGATTTTTTTTTTCTTTTATAGCTGTGCTTTTGGTGTCATGTCTAACATCTCTTTACCTAAATTAAGATCACAGAGGTTTTTCCTATGCTTTCTTTTAGACGTTGTACAGATTTAGTTCCTATGTTCAGGTCTGTGATCCGTCTTGAGTTCATTTTCGTGTGTGTATTGGTATACGGCAAGGGCCAAAGGATGGTTGGTTTGGCTGGTTATTGCATGCGGATCTCCAGTTGTCCCAGCAATTGTTGAAAGACTGCTGTTTCTTCACAAAATTGCCTTGGCATCTTGTTAAATATTGTTTGAGCATAAATGGAGGCGTTCATTTCTGGGTTCTCAATTCTGTGCCATGCCAATGCCACAGGCTCCTCCCGTCCCCACCATGAGGGCGGCCTTCTGGTCATGGCGACATTGCAAGTTTACGCTTAGAGGCACGGGCCCCCCGACCCGTCTCTGACTCAGCGAAAATGGAAGGAGTTTTGAAAACATATAGCCACACTCAAGATAAACACCGCCGTATTCCAGACCACAGAGGGAAACAGGGCCAGCCGCGTGCGGTGGGAGGCTGAGACGGGCGGATCACCTGAGGTCAGGAATTTGAGACCAGCCTGGCCAACATGGTGAAGCCCCATCTCTACTAAAAATACAAAATTAGCCTGACGTGGTGGCATATGTCTGTAATCCAGCTATTCGGGAGGCTGGGGCAGGAGAATTGCTTGAACCCACGAGGCGGAGGACGTTGCAGTGAGCCCAGATCGCGCCGCTGCATTCCAACCTGGGTGACAGAGCGAGACTCTGTTTCAAAAAAAGAAAAAAAGAAAAAGAAAGAAAAAGAAACAGGGCTGGCCGAGGAGGGGACGCTGTGGACCTGCTACGGCCCTCATCTGTCAGAAGCAGGGACAGCCTGCTTTGTTCCTGTGGGCAAAAGGAACAAAAATGGCAAGGTGGGATCTGAGCCAGGCTCACACTATGAAACTAGATGGTAAGGAAGGACTTTCTGATTCATCAGAGGGAAAAAAAAAAAAAGACTGTTCCAGTTACTATGGCTGCATAACACATCTACCCAAAACAGCCATTTATCATATTCATGGGTTCTGTGGCTCAAGAATTCGGATAGAGCACAATGAACATGGAGATTCGAGAGGCCAGTGCTTGCCTCAAGGTGGGACTGACCCTGAGGTGAAATCTGCCCTGGGGGCTGCGGTGGGTTCAGGCCGACCTTGTGCCCTGCTGAGACCCCGTGTTTGCTTAGCTCCCCAGCACCCACCCTGAGAGTCGCCCAGTGAGTCGCATGCCCCTGGCTCAGGCTGTCTTCTGGGCACCGGACTTGAGCGTCAGTCCCCAGCTTCTCAGCCCTAGGTGCCAGTCATGTGCTGGTTATCTCCAGCTTTGATCCCTCCCCACTCTCCAAGTACCACTTACATTCCCCCTGGGATGTTTAGTAGGCGGGCGAGTGCGGCACCTCCAGAATCCAACGCCTAGTCTGCCCCTGGGGAGTGGACTGAGCACTTCCCTCCCCAAAGGTAAGTCCATATCCTAATCCCGGAACCTGCGAATGTGACCTTATCTAGGAAATGTCTTCGCAGATGGAATTAAGTAAAGGTTCTTGAGATCATCCTGGGTTACCTGGATGGGCCCTAAAGCCAATGACAGAAGTCCTTCTAAGAGACACGTGAGAAGATCAGGAGGCTGCCTGCAAACACAAGCAGAGGCTGGCATGGTGCAGCCACAAGCCAAGGAATGCAGAGCCCCCAGAAGCCAGAAGTCGCAGGACAGAGCCACCCCTCGAGATTTTATCTTGAAGAGAGAGAATCCGTTTCTGGGTTTGTTGTCATTGTTGCTGGTTTTTGAGATGGAGTTTTGCTCTTGTTGCCCAGGCTGGAGTGCAGTGGCGCAATCTCGGCTCACTGCAACCTCCGTCTCCTGGATTCAAGCGATTCTCCTGCCTCAGCCTCCCGAGCAGCTGGGATTACAGCTGGAATGACAGATGCCCACCACCACGCCCAGCTAATTTTTTAATATTTTCAGTAGAGAGGGTTTTCGTCATGTTGGCCAGGCTAGTTTCGAACTCCTGACCTCAGGTGATCCACCCTCCTCAGCCTCCCAAACTGTTAGGATTACAGGCGTGAGCCACCACACCTGGCGGTTGTTGCTTTTGAGTCAGCATCTCAGTGTGTGGCCCAGGCTGGGGTGCAGTGGTACGATCATAGCTCGCTGCAGCTTCAGCCTCCTGGGTTCAAGTGATCCTCCTGCCTCACCCTTCCAAAGGGCTGGGATTACAGGCGTGCGCCACAGCATCTGGCCTTCTTACATCATTTCTCCTGTTTTCTATCTCTCCATCTCTTAGTTTTTTCAACAATGAGATGTTCCTCAGCCTTATTTTCCAACCTTGTTTTTGTTTAGGTTTTAAAAATTCACACCATTTTCCTTTCAGCATCCAAGAGCCCTTCCCTCATGTCCACTGTTGCAGCGCTCTCCCTGCATGGCTGTGTCTCCTCTTTTCTCTCTGTGGGTGTGGTTTTGTATAGTGTGATGCTTTCTTTTTCCTGCAGTGTTTTGATTCCAAACGGCTTCCGTCTGCCTTTCGCATGGTGGCTTTCTGCAGATTCTGCTAGTTGTCCCCTCCTATCAGCCAGGGACTGAATCTCCCAGACTGTGCGAAGGACCCGCTGACCGTGGGCTTCGCTGAGGCGTCAGCTGCTCGGCCGATGAGCCAGGGAGCAGAAGTCTTTCCCCCCGGAAGTGCCAGGTTGCAATCCCAGTCTCTGTTCATACACCCACTTAATCACCCTCCACACAGTACGGGGTCCCGCTGCCCAGCTATGCCTTGGGACTGTCAAGCACACTCATTCTGTTTCACCCACTGCAGAGCCTAGTCGGCTATTTGGTCTTTTCTCGCAGTAGAGGAGGAGGCTTCTCTGAGTAGCAGGTGGGATCAGAAGATCTGATTGCTGCTGCTTTTATAAAAATTGTAAAATATTATATAACATGAAATTTAACATTTTAACCATTGTGTAACCAAGCGTACAACTCAGTGGCATCCCTTACATTCCCAGCATTGTGCAACCATCACCACCATCTGTCTCCAGAACTTTCTCATCTCCCCACATGGAAACTCCGTCCCCATCAAATACGAACTCCCCAGCCCGGCCCCCAGCCCGGCCCCCAGCCCCTGGAATCTCTATTCATTTTCTGTCTCCATGACTGATCGCTTCTTTTAAAGACTTTCATTCACCCACCTTATTTTAGTTCCTTCCTCCCTCCCCACCTCACTTCTTGGCCTCCCAGGGCCTCCAGTTCCTGAGCCTTTAGGTGATTCTGTGGCATCAGTTTATTTAGTGGCCTTGTGTAGATGTGTGTGTTCAATCCGCCAGCATTACATGGACGTTTCTCTGTATCGGGGGTCCCAGGGGTACCGGTCCATGACCTGTTGGGAATTGGGCCGTACAGCAGGAGGTGAGTGGTGGGTGAACGAGTGAAGCTTCATCTGTATTTACAGCCACTCCCCATTGCTCGCGTCACCGCCTGAGCTCCGCCTCCTGTCAGATCAGCGGCGGCCTTAGATTCTCGTAGGAGCGCGAACCCTATTGTGAACTGCGCATGCGCGGGATCCAGGCTGCGCGCTCCTTTATGAGACTCGAATGCCTGGTAATCTGTCACTGTCTCCCATCACCCTGAGATGGGATCGTCTAGTTGCAGGAAAACAAGCTCAGGGCTCCCACTGATTCTACATTATGGTGAATTGTAGAATTATTTTATTATATTTTACAGTGTCAATAATAGATATAAAGTGTGCAATAAATGTCACACGCTTGGGTCATCCTGAAATCATTTCCCCTGCCGCCCCACGGCCTGGTCCATGCAGAAATTGTCTTCCATGAAAACAGTCCCTGGTGCCAAAACGGGCTGGGGACTGTTGCTCTATAATATTTAAGTTTTCTTTTGCAGAGACTTTGTTTTTTGAGACAGGGTCTCGCTCTGTTGGCCAGGCTGGAGTGCAGTGGCACAATCACGGTTCATTATAGCCTCAACCTCCCAGGCTCCAAGGATCCTCCCACCTCAGCTTCCTGAGTAGCTGGGACTACAGACACATGCCACCATGCCCAGCTAATTTAAAAAAAAAATTTTTAGTAGAGATAGGGTCTTGCTATGTTGCCCAGGCTGGTCTGCTGGGCTAAGTGATTCTCTCGCCTCAGCCTCCCAAAGTGTTGGGGTTACAGGCGTGAGTCACCACGCCTGGCCCTTTGCAGATACTTTGTAAGCAACCAGGAGAATCATTTTATAATCACATTACACTACATAATCATTTAATGTTAGTGCTTAATGACAAAAGTTGGATATGAAACTATATAATCAGCATGCTCACACTTAACGCCAAACACACACACATGCATAGAAAAGATGGAGCCGGGTGTGGTGGCACACGCCTGTAGTCCCAGCTCCTCAGGAAGCCAAGGCGGGAGGATTGCTTGAGCCCAGGAGTCCCAGGCCAGCCTGGGCAACATAGTGAGACCTCGGCTCTAAAATTAAAAAAGGAAAAAGAAAAGATACGAAGGTGTATGGCCACTGTAAACACCTCTGATCTTTGAGATTTGGTATGATTCTTGGTCTCTCCTTTATACTTAAAAAAAAAAAAAAGTTTCTCCAATGTTGAATGTTGGTTCTATAATCAGAACAGGACAATTCCTGCTGGTTTTCCAGTTAGGCAGCTGATGGGGTCGCAGCTGCTCCCATTTTTCAGCAAGTGCCAAGGAAAGGCCAGATTTCCAGTGGGTCTGGGGTCCTCCACGTTCTTTCTCCATCCCAGGCGTGTGTGGTCTCGGTGGCTGTGGGCTGGGGTGAGGCACAGATGGGCAGTGAGGAGAGGGAAATTGGCCCAGTTTGTGTCTTAGAAAAATCCTTCTGGTGGCTGCCTTGAGGAGGTGTCTGAGGTGGAAAACCTGCCAGTAGCTATGGTCTGGAGAGGCCAGGTGGGGTACAGAGGGGCGCATCTGCTAACTATGCGTGGGCTCAGTCGTCAGAACTTGCAAACAGGCCTTCTGCAGGGGTGAGAGGCTGGGAAGATCCCCATGCTTCTGGCTTAGGGGACCAGTGACTTAATGGCTCAGGAAGCGCTGTCCAAATGTTCTTAATAATAATAATTGTGTTTCTTTCTTGTTGAATGCACATATGCTACCCAGAAGTCCCGCACTCCTGGAAATGCTTATGTATGCAGAATTCCGGGTTTTCTAGTGATGTCAGGCTGATTGGCATCTGCCAGACAATTCTATGGAGCTCCCTGGGGCCCCTCGCCGTGAGCAGAAGCAGGGAAGGCCGCAGCCCCCTGGCTGAGAGCTCTTTGTCTTCATTGTAGCAGCAGTGGACGCAGCTCTGGGTCTGGCCCTTTCCAAGTCAGTGGGGCAGGGTCCGAGCTCTTCCTCCACTTGGGTCAGCGGGACAGGGGCCAAGCTCCTCCTGTGACAGGCCCGCTGTGTCACATGGCAGGTGTCAGTACCTGCTTGTCTGCTGGTAGAATTGTGTGATTCTCTGACAGAGGTTTTGACACCTTGGTACGTTCTGCACCTTGGTTGCTGGGGGAGACACCTGACATCAGCCCGGCCAGGAGAACCCAGCTGTGGTTCCAGGTGTGGTGCGTGGCTCCAGGGGGTGGATTTTGGGGGTCTCAGCCAGTCACGGCAAGGCTGTCCCCTTGACCTGTGCCTATTCTAGGTGGTCCTGGGAGCCTGATTCCGGGGAAACCTGGGAACCTGGTTCTGTTTAATGAACAGAGGAGAGGAGGACAGCTGGGGTCTCTGGGAAAGATCTGATTTATATTTTCGTTCTTTTTTTGAGGCAGGGTCGCGCTCTGCTGCCCAGGCTGGAGTACAGTGGTGTAATCACTGCTCACTGCAGCCTCAACCTTCCAGGCTCAAGCGATCTTCCTACCTCATCCTCCCCTGTAGCTGAGACTACAGGCATGCGCCACCAACATCTGGCTAATTTTTGTATTTTTTGTAGAAATAGGGTTTCACCATGTTGCCCAGGCTGCTCAAACTCCTGGGCTGCAGCAATTCACCTGCCTCGGCCTCCCGAAGTGCTGGGATTACAGGTGTGAGCCACCATGCTGGTTCTGTTTTTAAGGTTTTACTCTGTCACCCAGGCTGGAGTGCGGTGGCACAATCACAGCTCACTGCATGTAACCTCCGCCTCCTGGCTTGAAGCGATCCTCCCGCCTCACCCTCCTGAGTAGCTGGGGCTGCAGGCATATACCACCTGGCTAAAAAAATATGCCTGGCTAATTTTTGTATCTGTTGTAGAGATGGGGTTTCGCCATGTTACCCAGGCCGGTCTCAAACTCCTGAGCTCAAGCGACCCACCCGCCTTGGCCTCCCAAAGTGCTGGGATTCCAGGCATGAGCCACCACGCCCAGCCTGATTTACTTTATCTCAGTGGATTTGCCACTTCTGGACATTTCCTGTCATAGAGTTGTACGACATGCAGCCTTTTGTGACCAGCTTCCTTCACTGAGCATGTCTTTCAGCTTCATCGTTGCTGCAGCGTGTCAGCTCATCATTCTTCCTTTTTTTTTTAATAGACAGAGTCTCGCTCTATTGCCCAGGCTGGAGTGCAGTGGTGTGACCTCGCCTCACTGCAACCTCCGTCTCCCAGGTTCAGCGATTCTCCTGCCTCAGCCTCCCAAGTAGCTGGGACTACAGGTGTGCACCACCACACCCAGCTAATTATTTTGTATTTTTAGTAGAGACAGGATTTCACCATGTTGGCTGGGCTGCTCTTGAACTCCTGAGCTCTGATGATCCACCCACTTCGGCCTCCTAAAGTGCTGGGATTACAGGCGTGAGCCACTGTGCCCGGCCTCACTTCTTTTGAAGACAGAATAACATTCCGCTGTGTGGGCACACCACGTTTTGTTGATCCATTCATCAGGGTGGGCATTTCGATTTTTCCACTTTCTGGCTATTGTGAATAATGCTGCTATGAACATTTGTGGACACAAATGTTTTAATGTGGAAGTCTTTTTCCTTCTCCTGGTTACTTAGGAGTGCAACTGTGGGGTTTCATGGTAGTCTGTCCTTTGGATATCTTGAAAAGCCAGCAGTGGTTTAGGCCTTTGCAGCCAGCCTCTGAACCAGACTCTTTATAACTGTCTCCTTTGGCCCTCACTCTCCCCCTGGGAGGGAGGTGTGGATAAGTTCTGTTTTTTTAGGTGAGGAAACAGAGGTACAGGGCAGTGGGGAGACTTGCTGCCCCTCACTGCAACCTCCGCCTCCTGGGTTCAAGCGATTCTCCTGTCTCAGCCTCCTGGATAGTTGGGATTATAGGCATGAGCCACTACGCCTGGCTAATTTTTGTGTTTTTAGTAGAGACGGAGTTTCACCATGTTGGCCAGGCTGGTCTCAAACCCTGACCTCAGGTGATCTGCCCACCTCGGCCTACCAAAGTTCTGGGATTATAGGCATGAGCCACTGCGCCCGGCCAGACTCTCTCTCTCTCTTTTTTTTTTTTTTTTTTGAGACAGAGTCTCGTTCTGTCTCCAGGCTAGAGTGCAGGGGCGTGATCTCGGCTCACTGCAACCTCCGTTTCTCGGGTTCAGGTGACTTCCCTGCCTCAGCCTCCTGAGTAGGTGGGACGACAGGCACACACCAGCATGCCCAGCTAATTTTTGTATTTTTAGTAGAGATGGAGTTTCACCATGTTGGCCAGGATCGTCTCAATCTCTTGACCTCGTGATCTGCTCACCTTGGCCTCATAAAGTGCTGGGATTACAGGCATGAGTCACCATGCCCAACCGACTCTCTGTTTTTATTTAAAAGTACAGCACTAATAGCTCACGGAAAGCTCTAGGTGTGCGGGTGGGGGAGGGGTGAGTTCATTAGTGGTGTCATTTTCAGCTTACAAGGAGATCAGTGATTTCTTTGGGGAAAACCTTGCATATCGCTGTCTGGAGGTCTTGCCTCTTGGGCAGGCCATTTTCCCCCGTGTGGTAGCGTAATAGCTCCCCAGCGTTGTCTGTCCGTGTCATAATCCCTAGGATCTGTGAATGTGTTACCTTAAATGGCAAAGGAGACTTTGCAGGTATGATTAAGAATCTCGAGACTCAGAAACTCTTATGAGGCCAAATGTGGTAGCTGACGCCTGTAATCCCAGCACTGAAGCTGAAGCAGGAGAACTGAGAACAACCAGGGCAACATAGTGAGACCCCGTCTCTACAAAAAATAAAAAATTAGCTGGGTGTGGTGATGCACGCCTGTAGTCTCAGCTGCTTGGGAGGATGAGGTGGGAGGCTGGCTTGAGCCCAGGAGGTGGAGGCTGCAGTGAGCTGTGATTGCACCACTGCACTCCAGCCTGGGTGACAGAGCAAGACCCTATCTCAAAAAACAGAAAAGAAAGAAAAGAAATTCTTCTGAATTATCGTGGTGGGCCCAGTGTAATCACAAGAGCCCTGAAAACAGAGAGGCATGAATGTAAGAGACAGACACGGCGATGTGGTGATGGAAGCAGAGAGAGACTGGAGATGCTACCCTGCTGGCTTTGAAGATAGGGCCATGGATGACAGGTAGCCTCTAGAAGCTAGAAAAGGCAAGGAACGGGCCAGGCACGGTGGCTCATGCCTATAATCCCATCACTTTGGGAGGCCAAGGCTGGCAAATCACCTGAGGTCAGGAGTTAGAGACCAGCCTGGCCAACATGGTGAAACACCATCTCTACTAAAAATACAAATATCAGCCGGGTGTGGTGGTGTGTGCTTGTAATCCCAGCTACTTGGGAGAATGAGGCAGGAGAATCGCTTGAACCTGGGAGGTGGAGGATGCAGTGAGCCAAGGTCGTGCCATTGCACTCCAGCCGGGACATCAGGGTGAGATTCTGTCACCAAAAAAAAAAAAAAAAAGAAAAAAGAAAAAAAAAGGCAAGGAACAGATTCCCTCCTACAGACTACAGAAGGAACATAGCCCTGCCAACCTGTGTTAAACTTTGGGCCTCCAGAACTGTAAGATAACACATTTGTGTTGTTTTAAGCCATGAAATTGGCAGTCATTTGTTCCAGCAGCCACAGTTACTCTCCAGGTAATGAATGCACCCAGTAAAGAACCCTCTAACTTTCTGCCCAGGGAGCTGGGGTCTCCCCCGACCAGTGTGCACTTTGATTTTTCCTCCAGTGTTCAGAATGACGCGTCATCCCTGTCCTGGTCCCACCTGGTGCCCCGGATGCAGACTCGAGCTTTGTTGGAGATGGAGGATACTGAGCATTCGCCCGTGTTTTTGGATGCAGGCTCCATGCTGGGCTCGGGGTTGTCTGGAGAGCGTGAGACGGTGGAGGAGATGCACTTTCCCCCCCCCGAGAGCGAGAAGAGCATGTTGATTATGCTCACTCATGGCTCTGGAGCCCCAACATCTGGCTGCAGAGTCCACTTCTGCTGCCTCCTGGCTTTGTGACAAGCCACTCAACCCCTCCAGACCTCCGTGGCCTCGCCTGTAAAACGAGGATAGTGCTAGGAACAGTAGTATCCGGCGCTGTGGGGTCCTGCATGATTAACTTCCTTAGGACGCCAGGAACCGCCCTGGCCAGGAGTGAGGGCTGCACGCAAGTCGTTACTAGTGAAGTCATGTTCGAGTCTGCGTTGTGTGCCGGGCGTTACGCCGAGTCGTGCACCTGCACTGCGTCCTTTCATCTTCATGGCAGCTCTGTGGGGTCGTTTCAGCAAAATCTTTCCCTGGGAGAAATTCCTGGGAACAGGCAGTGCCAGCTCACTTCTGTGACTTTCAACGGCCTGGGGTCCCCAGTTGCTTACTGCAGTGGGGTCCTCACCCAGCACGGGCCTCCCTGTCCAGGCTGGATGGCGGAGGCCTCCGGTCTCAAGCCACTCTGGGGCTGCGGGAGTCGGTTGGACGGGGACATGATGTCTGGAAGCAGTTTGCATGAGGGGGACCTGCGATTGGGGCCGGGGGTGTCGTGGCAGGCTTTTGAGCTCCAGGGCCCTCCGTACATGGCTCCCTCCTCCCCAGCCACGCACAGCCCTTCTGCACAGGGCCTCGCTGGGGAGCAGTTGTTGGGGAAGTGGTGAGGGGGGTGGGGGG
>NW_012115266.1:1320510-1324390 GCF_000951035.1 Colobus angolensis palliatus | reverse complement strand
GGTGGGTGGGGGCAGGGTGGGGGTGGCGTATCCCGAGGTCCTGCTTTGCTGCCTCTTCTGGATGGCCCATTTTGTTTACAAGCTGGAGGAGCTGCCTGCCCGGTGGAGGGTCAGCCTTGAGTCACTTCTGGAGCCCCTGGCACTCCACTGCTGTCCCAGATCCATGCGAAGCCAAAGGACCGCAAAGGCAAGGGTGACCTGACAGCCGCTGCGTGTGCCAAGTGTGTGGACAGCCATCTGACCCCACATGAGGGAGCGCCATTCCTACTCCATCAAGCATGTGTTAAAGGCCTGCTGTGCGCATGCTCTGTGCAGGCTGCTGGGGGCCCATTGGGGTTAGGGCGTGTCTCCTGGGGGGGCACTGAGCCAGTGGGCTGACAGTAACCTGGGTGGGGTGTGCCCACCACAGCTGCCCTGTTCCTGGTCTGCAGGCCTCTGGGTGAACAGGGCTGGCAGAGACCTGTGGTGCCGATGGATCCCATGGCCCCTGAGTGCCCCTTTGCTATCAGCCTCCCCCACCTCCTGGCCTGGTCTCCTAGATCTGGACGTGGCTCCCCGGCTGCCATTCAAGGCCGGGAGAAGCAGCTGGTACAGCTTGCTCGTTGCCCGCAGCCCCCCACAGGTCTCTCCACATGCCCCCTGTCCAGGGCCATCTGTGCTGCTCAGATGGCTGAGCACACACTGCCAGCTCTGGACTCTTCACCCACGCTGCTCTTCAGTGGCTACATGTACAGGAAGGCCCTGCAGACCATTGGAATAGGGGCCATCTCTGTACCGGGTGATAACCAGCCCTTCCCTGAGCGCCCTGAATCCCCCTTCCCATGGCCCTCGTTGCCCCAGCCTCTTCCCCAGGACCCCTGGGCCTCTCTTTCAGTGACTCAGAAACTAAAGGGTGAGCACCTGGCACAGCAGGGCCCCAGCAGCTGCCCAAGGCCGTGGGTGTTGGTGCCGGCTGCTCAGTCCCTGTGCCTTGCTGGTGGTTGGAATTTTCATATGGCCAGGCCTGCATAGCTCATTCTCCTCACTGAGTCCTGCTGTCATCCACCTCCATGCCTGGTCCACATGAAGTACCTGCCAGTTAAGTGACCGCTGGACGCTGGGGTCAGGAAAAGCAGGGAGCCAGGGGCAGGGCTGTGCATGGCTGGCCATAGCCTCAGGCCTGGGGAGGAGGCAGGGGTGGGTGGCTCAGGGCTGGGGTTTCGGAGGCACTGCTCAGGTTTAACTCCTGAGCTCAAGCAATCCACCTGCCTCGGCCTCCCAAAGTGCTGGGATTACAGGTGTGAGCCACTGTGCCCCAGCAGGCATTCCCATCTTCTTGGTACCTGTGGGGGTGTTTCTCTCCCCTCCAGCTTGGACTCCTGCCCCGCCTGGCAGATCCCAGCCCCCAGGGGCTGTGGGGCAGCCTCTGCCTGCTCTGACTGCCCATGGGGAAGCAGGTGACCGGCTGGTGCTGCTGCTGGCCGACCAGGTGAGGTGCCCAGTGTTGCTGAACTGGGTCTGCATCTGCTGGGGCCGGTCCACCCAGGAGAGGACAAACCTGGAGGTGCTGAGGCTCAGGGCACCCATTAGGAGCGCCGGCCTCTGTCTCCTGTGGCCTGCACGCTCAAGGCTCACAGGGTGACGACGCCAGGATGGAGGGGCTCGGGCACAGCCGCGCATGGTCAGAGAGTGAAGACGCCTCTAGGTAACTGGTGTGTGGAGATTTGCCGCCTCCTCCACCCGAGACAGGCTGGATCCTTTTAATCCCGAGGTGATGACAAACAGCAAAACCTCTCACCCTGCCCTCTGCTCTGAGGGGCCCCTCCCACTTCTTGCCCTAACTAAGCGGGTCCCTCTGCCGAGGACCCTTCTGGAACGTTTCTTAGTTTTCTGACCACAGTCCTCCTAGCCCAGGTGCGAGGTCGGGGGCTCCTTGTCCAGACCACTCCCTGCCGTCACCCCATGCCATCGGGTTCTACCCCTCATCTCTCCTTGGGGCTGTCACTGGCCACCCCCAGCCACTCGCTTCACTTCCAGGCCTTTGGGGCAGGCCAGGCCCATTTCCCTTCCTGGCCACAGGGGTGGCCAAGTGCCAGGTGGGTGAGGCTCCCGGACTGCTGTCCCCAGTTGGAGCCCACTCATTTTGTTTGTTTGTTTGAGATGGAGTCTTGCTCTGTCGCCCAGGCTGGAATGCAGTGGCACAATCTTGGCTCGCTGCAACCTCTGCCTCCCAGGTTCAAGTGATTCTCCTGTCCCAGTCTCCCGAGTAGCTGGGACTACAGGTCACCTGCCACCACACCCAGCTAATTTTCGTATTTTTAGTAGAGATGGGGTTTCACTATGTTGGCCAGGCTGGTCTTGAACTCCTGACCTCAGGTGATCCACCCACCTCGGCCTCCCAAAGTGCTGGGATTACAGGCGTGAGCCACCGCGCCTGGCCTAAATGTCTATCTCTTTAAACCAAGGAGACTGTAGGACTTTGTTATGGCAACCCCAGGCAACGAATACAGTGCCCTGATTCCTAATTCCTTACGTGGCAAAAGATTCTCTGCGGATGTGATTGAGTAAAGGATCCTGAGCTGGGAGGTGATCTGGGTAGGCCCTGCATGTAATCACAGCGTCCTTATAAGGGGAGGCAGGAGGGTCAACGTCGGAGAAGTGGTGATAGAAGTGGTGATAGAGTGGAGGTTAGAAGGATGCAGGGCCCTGAGCCAAGGAACAGGGGCTGCCTCTAGAAGCTGGGAAACACAGGGAAGTGGGTTCCCTCCTACAGCCTCTGGAAGGAGCACAGCCTTTGACTGTAACCCCAAAGACCCACTTGAGACCTCTGACCTCCAGAGCTGTAAGATGAAAAATTGTGTTGGTCGAGCATGGTGGCTCACGCCTGTAATCCCGGCACTTCGGGAGGCCGAGGTGGGTGGATCACCTGAGGTCAGAAGTTTAAGACCAGCCTGACGAACATGGTGAAACCCCATCTCTACTAAATATACAAAAATTAGCCGGGCGTGGTGTTGGAGGCAGGGGGCGCCTGTAATCCCAGCTACTCAGGAGGCTGAGACAAGAGAATCGCTTGAACCTGGGAGGCAGTGGTTGCAGTGAGCCGAGATCGCACCACTGCACTCCAGCCTGGGCAACAGTGCAAGACTCTGTCTCAAAAAAAAAAAGAAAGAAAGAAATTGTGTTTTTCTTAGCCATTAAGCATGTCATCAATTTGTTCCAACAGCCACAGGAAATGAATAAAGGGCTCGAAGTCCTGATGTCATGGGCTGGCTGGTGATGGAGAATCTTGAAGCCTGTGAATGTGAGTTCTCACAGCCCTGGCCCGCAGCTGGAGAAGGGCAGGCACGGGAGAGCAGGGAGCATGCTGGCACCAGGTGGCAGAAGAGGGAAGAGCCAGGGCTCTAGATACTGAGATACTGGCAGTCCAGGTGCTTGGAGACTGATACAATTTGGATCTGTGTCCCTGCCTAAATCTCATGTTGAACTGTAATCCCCGTTGTAGCACGTGCGGCCTGGTGGAAGGTGATTGGATCCTGGAGGTGGATTTCCCCCGTGGTGCTGTTCCCGTATAGGGTTCTCACAGAATCGGGTTGACAGTGAGAGGCACCGCCCCTGTCTCTCTCTTCCTCCTGCTCCCACCATATGAGATGTACGTGCTCCCCCTTCGCCTTCCACCATGACCGTGCTTCTGGAGGCCTCCCCAGAGGCTGAGTGCACCGCCATGCTTCCTGTGCAGCCTGCAGAACTCTGAGCCAGTTCAACCTTTTTCTTTATCAATTACCCAGTTCCAGGTGTTTCTTTCTCTTTTTTCCTTTTTCTTTTCTTTCTTTCTTTCTTTCTTTCTTTCTTTCTTTCTTTCTTTCTTTCTTTCTTTCTTTCTTTCTTTCTTTCTTTCTTTCTT
>NW_012115266.1:1265950-1320260 GCF_000951035.1 Colobus angolensis palliatus | reverse complement strand
GACACTGCCTGGCCTCTCTTATTACCCAGGGTAGAGTGTGGTGGTGCCATGATCACAGTTCACTGCTACCTCCACCTCCCAGGCTCAAGCCATCCTTCCACCTCAGCCTCCTGAGTAGCTGAGACTACAGGCACACGCCACCACACTTGGCTAATTTAAAACAATTTTTTTTTTTTTTTGGTAGAGATGGGGTTTTACCATGTTGTCCAGGTTGGGGTTGAACTCCTGAGCTCAAGCGGCAATCCACCTGCCTTGGCCTCCCAAAGTGGTGGAATTACAGGCGTCAGCCACTGTGTCCCACCGGGTATTCCTTTATAGCAGTGTGAGGATGAACTAATACAGAGACTGACGTGCTTCAGTCAACCCCAGACACTGTAGGGAAATATGGTTATTTTTGCTGCACAGAACAATTTGCTCTTCCTCTGTGGAGACCTCTTGGGTTTCCCCTATCTTTGGGTTCCAGATGGGGTTCTGTGGGTTGATATTTGGCCCAGGCCAGCCACAGCATAGTATACCTCCTGACCAAGGTCATTGTTTCAGGAATGGGCACATGGCTCCAGCTGGTCTGATTGTCATCGCTCCTGATCCACCCTTTTCTGGGGTTTTGAAGAAGTGGTGGGCTCTCAGCTGGAGAAGAAAGGACCACCAGGTCTTGCTGGTAGCATGCTTGCCCTCACAGGCTGGAGCCGGCCTGAAAAGAACTTAACAAAGAAGCCAAAGCTGGGAGCTGGGGAGAGCCCGGCTGCTGATCACACCAGATCCAGCTGTGCCTGATGTAAGATCACAGCAGGATCCAGCCATGCCTGAGGTAGGATCACACCAGGATCCAGCCATGCCTGAGGCAAGATCACACCAGGATCTAGCCATACCTGAGGCATGATCACACCAGGATCCAGCTATGTCTGATGTGAGATCACACCAGGATCCAGCCATGCCTGACACAAGACCGTGCCATGGATGTTCTAATTGTGGGTGCCATAACCTCTGAGAAGGAGCGTGCTTAATGTAGGTTACACGATTTCCATCTCTCAAAACTGATTCCTAGCTGATGGGGAAACTGCGACCTGGGAGTGGGGTGTTGCATACGGCAAACTAATGTGTAGGATTACACATTAGTAGGATTGGTGGGATTTGCGTGGGGTGTGGAGGGGGACAGTGAGCTTCTTCTCAATGCCCAGCTGCGCCATTTGCGATGCTAGCAGGAAGGTGGTGAGTTGTTGTACAAGTTCTACTTTGTGTAAGCTCTGATGTTGTGCTCAGACTGTGTGTGTCTACTGAGGAAGGCCTGACATGCATTTGCTGGGACTGCTATTACAAAGCCACAGGCCAGGAGGCTTACACAACAGACATTGATTCTCCCACAGTCCTGGAGGTGGAGGTCTGAGATCAAGGAGTCAGCAGGGCTGGTTCCTCCTGAGGCCTCTCTCCTTGGCTGGCAGATTCTGCCACCTTCTCCCTGCATCACAAAGTTGTCCTTCTGTGTGTGTGTCTGTGTCCTCATCTCCACTTCTTATAAAGATACCAGTTGATATCGTTTGGCTGTGTACCCACCAAATCTCATCTTAAATTGTAGTTCCCGGAAGGAGGAACCCGGTAGGAGGTAAATGAGTCATGGGGGTGGTTACGCTCATGCTGTTCTCATGATAGTGTGTGAGTACTCGTGTGATCTGATGGTTTTATAAGGGGCTTCCCCCTTTGCTTGGCACAAACTTCTCTCACCTGCCGCCATGTAAGATGTGCCTATTTTGCCTCCCACAATTGTAAGTTTCCTGAGGCCTCCCTAGCCATGCAGAACTGTGAGTCAATCAAACCTCTTTTCTTTGTGAATTACCCAATCTGGGGTATGTATTCATAGCAACATGAAAACAGACTAATACACCAGTCATGAGGGATTAGGGTCTACCCTAATGACCTCATGTTAACTTAATCACCTCCTTAAAGAATGTAGGGGATCCCATCCAACAAAATCAGTATTCTGGGGGCTGAAGTACCTGAAAATGGGAATAACTGATCTGTGCACAGAGGTCCCTTCCACCAGGGATTAGCAATTCAAGGAGGTTGAGAGTTGTCGTTGTTAGTTCCTGCTGCTATAACAAAATACCTTACACCTGGTACTTACACTTATGAAGAGTAGAAATTTCTTTCTAGGCAAGAGGATTGCTTGAGCCCAGGGCTTTAAGATCAGCCTGGGAAATGTACCAAGACACTATCTCTACAAAAAATAAAAAAAAAATAGCTAGGTGTGGTGGCTTGCACCTGTATTACTGGCTACTCAGGCTGAGACAGGAGGATCACTTGAGCCCAAGAGTTCAAGTCTGCTGTGAGCTATGATTGTACCACTGCACTCCAGCTTGGGCAACAGAGTAAGACTCTGTCTCAAAGAAAAAAAAAAAAAAAAGAGGAGAAAGAAAGAAAGAAAAGAAAAAAGAAATTTATTTCTCTTGGTTCTGGAGGCTGGGAAGTCCAAGATCAAAGTGCCAGCAGACTTGGTATCTGGTGAAGGCCCAGTCTTGCCTTCATAGTGGCACCTCTTCCTATGTCCTCACATGGCTGAAGGGAAAAAGGGTTGGCCAGCTTCCCCGATCCCTTTCAAAAGGGCACCAATCACCTCCTAAAGTCACACAATACTATCACACTGGTGATTAAATTTCACCGTATGAATTTTGAAGGGACACATACACTCAAACTATAGCAAGAGTCAAGTGGCCTAAACTTGTAGGCAGCGATGAATGCCCCACTCCATGCTGAAGTCCCGGCAAAGGCAGGGGTCCTGCCAGCCAACCTGAGAAAGTCCCTCCAGGGCACGCTTCCTGCCCGAGAAGCTGGATGTCATCCCAACTGTGAGAGCCATCTGTCCCCTCAGCTGTGACCTGGGGATGGGGGCAGCAGATGAGCCCTGCTGGGAAAATAGAAATCAAGCCCTAAAGGAACACACAGACTCATAAACACAAAAGTAGCAGATTTTATCAGTGAGCAGCAACAGCAAACAACAGCCCAGCCCAGAATGTGGAGAGGTAGCCCCACATGGCTACAAAGCTAGAGTGGATCTCTGTTCCTATGGAATGAAAGCTACAGTTGGCTGTTATTCTAGCTTCTGTTGATAGTTACATTGACGCAGTGTGATGTCCTGATTTTCCTACCTCTTTTATCAGTTCCTCCCGTGGCTGTCCTGGCAGTGCCCCTATAGTCACATTTTTTTGACATTCTTCAGGAGGACTAAATTCAGTTCAGTTCCCTGCAGTGTCCCCCCACCCCACAAATATTGCACAACTCACAGAGCCAGGTTGCAGACCAGGAAGAGCTGGGGAAAATTGGAGGAACATCTTGGCCCTTGTGCCAATTGAAGGACCGTGACTCTGCAAGGCCTTGGCTTTGATTGTGGGAGTTGATGGAACGCGCATATCCCACAAGACAACCATGCTTTTAAGAGAGTTGGAGGCCAGCCAAATCCCAAACCTGGCCAGCCAATGGTCATGACGCCTATGCCCCCGATGTTGTTCGGCGGGGATTGTGACCTCACTTCTGGCTTCACGTGAGTTTAACATGCTCCAGACTTGGACAACCACCCTATTCCACCCCATCGGCTCCATAATTCATTTTGGGAAAAGTGCATCAGTTTCTAGGCCAAGAAGCCTCAATTGCAATGTATCCAACAAGAGTCAGTCGCAGGAGTTTTCTGGGAAATACTGTGGAAAAGGAACTCTTCTCCTTCTGGAGCCACAGAGCTGGTGGGACGGAAAGAAGTCTGCACAGTGGGAACCCATTATGCCAACTAAAGGGGAGTGCCTGCCTGAGAAAAAGGTCACAGTGGAGAGCAGAACTGATGGAGAGAGATAAATAGGTTCCTGATGACACTGTTAGATCACCTGGATCGGCCCATGCCTGAAGCCATGATATTTTGGAGCTTTTAGTTACTAAAGCAAATACATTCCTTTCCCTTTGATCCAGTTTGACCTTAGTTTCATTCGCTTGCTGCCCAAAACATCTCCACTTATGCAGTTACCCAAATGACAATAATGTGTATCTGGGTTCCTTGGTTGAGACAGCTATAATCAGCCCTGTCTGACTTAAGGAAAAAATAAAAAGAAAGATAGACATTCATTGGAAGCCTGTAAAGGAGCTGCTGAATTGACTGGTGCCTAGAGAACAGGCTGGAGAAGCACCCGAGCTACTCAAGGGCCAGACGTGGCCAAGACGCCTTCTCTCGTTGGGTTACTTGTGTCAGACTTCAGTTCTCTCGGAGTGTAGGTCTCAGTGGGCAGCCCTAGGCCATGTATTGGTTCCCCGTGGCTGCCATAACAAATACCAGAAACTTGGTGGCTTAACACAACTGGAATTCATTCTCTCACAGTGCTGGAGGCCAGAAGTCTGAGATGAAAGTAGGGTCAGGCTGGCTCCCTCTGGATGCTTGAGGGGAGGATCCACTCTTTGCCCCTCTCCCAGCTTCTGGTGGCTCCTGCAACCCTGGCGTTCCTTGCCTTGTAGCTGCTTCTCTCCAGCCTCTGCCTCCTTCATCAGGCAGTGTTCTCCTTTCCATCTCTGTCTGTTCGCCTGGCTTTCTGATAAGGACACCCGTCATACTGGACTGGGGCCTTCACTACTCCATATGACCTCATCCTAAGTACATCTGCAAAGACCCTATTTCCAAATCAGGCCACATTCTGAGATTCTGATGAGCGCGGCATTTTGGGATACACCCTTTCACCCAGCGCAGGCCACGCCCATCCCGTGCTTGTATGAGATGATGAGGAGGGTTTTCAGCAAGGGGTTCCTTGCACAAGGTACTAGATTCCAGGGTACAAGGTACTGGATTTACCTGCTCATCAAGACAGGGTGGCCGTTCCTACCAAGGGTGTTCTGGTTGCTTTAGAAAGGGGATTGGACGTTGGACCCACCGCAGGCAACAGGGCCATCTGTACACGTCCTTTCTCTAGTGCATGCATTTCCAAAATATCCCTCTTTCCATAGCCAGAGCATCTGAGAACATCCTGGCGCATCCTTTGCCGTGTATGTCCCCAGTCGCTGGGCGACAACGTCCTCTGGGTCCTCTGTGGATGTGGTGAGGGGGAGAGTGCCTGCCGTGGGAAATTCACCTGTTTTTTTCTGGTGTATTTGAGTTCTTCTCTCTACATCCTATGCGGTGGGCTTTCCATCATCTGACTTCCCTGGCCTGGGTGAGTTTCAGATCCGTGCTAACCAAATTCCTAGGCCACATCCAACCCTGCGGGCCTGGCCGTGGGACGCAGGGGCTCTGTACATGCACACATATGACGCATTCCATTCAATCTTCAATAACGGACGCCCTCCCCTGTTAAGCGCTCCCAAAATGTCGTTCCCACAGAAATCACCCAGATGTTGAACAACAGAGTATGAAATTCCTGCGTTCCTCTCCAGCCGCCCTGGGTCAGGCTGGGATCTGATCCAAGGTAAGGATGACTGTGGGGAGGGGGGGGCGGGGGGAATCTTGTTTCCTCTAATGCAGCTCCCTGGAGAGGACAGCAGCTCTTCTAGGAAGGCTGGGACCGCCTCCTCAGACCAGGGAGGATGGCGTCCTTCAGGCACAAGAAGCCCCTAGGTGGTTCTTCATGGTTTGGCTGGTTGGGGTCAGGATCTGTCCTGTGTCTTCCGGGAATTTCCGAATATCTCCTTTTCCATGGATGGATGGGCAGCCTCTTACAAGGAATGCCTGGCTCATGGTGAGTGCTCAGAAGTGTTTGTGGAATGAATAACAGACCCATGAAGCTGTGAATTCCATGGCGTCTGATCTAGCAAACTGCAGAGGGGCATTGTGAGCTGCTTTACCCGAATCGATCAGCGTCTAGGCTATAAAAACAGGCAGAGGAGGTGGTTCTTCCAACATTGCATAAAAGTCTTCCATTTCGGCCGGGCGCAGTGGCTCATGCCTGTAATCCCAGAACTTCAGGAGGCCGAGGCGGGTGGATCAAGAGGTCAGGAGTTCAAGACCAGCCTGGCCAAAATGGTGAAACCCTGTCTCTACTAAAAATGCAAAAAATTAGCCGGGCATGGTAGCAGGTGCCTGTAATCCCAGCTACTCGGGAGGCTGAGGCAGAGAATTACTTGAACCCGGGAGGCGGAGGTTGCAGTGAGCTGAGATCACGCCATTGCACTCCTGCCTGGGCGACAGAACGAGACTCTCTCTCTCAGAAAAAAAAAAAAGTCTTCGGTTTCAGTCTAAACCTCAAAATAAGACATTAGAGGTTGACTTGTCACTATGCTGAGTGAGGCATCCAGGACCGTCAGAAGCCGCCGTGTCAGGGCCTGGGGCTTCTCCTGCTTTTCATGAACGTCTATGGCAGCAGCCGCAAGCCAGTGTTACCCCTCAGGCTGTCCCCGGTTAACCCCTGACCATCTGGCATTGGAATGGAACTCCTCCGCCTTCCATCCAGCGGGCACATTTTGTGGGGCCCAAAGCTTATCCATCCAAAGAGTGCCGCTTATTAAGAAAAAGAATATAGGCCGGCTGTAGTGACTCACGCCTGTAATCCCAGTACTTTGGGATGCTGAGGCACGAGGATTGCTTGAGCCCAGGAGTTCAAGACCAGCCTAGGCAACATGACAAAACCCCATGTCTACAAAAAATACAAAAATTAGCCTGGCATGGTGGCACATGCCTGTAGTCCCAGCTACTCAGGAGGCTTGAGGTAGAAGGTTCACTAGAGCCCAGGAAGTCAAGGCTGCAGTGAACCGTAATCATACCACTGTACTCCAGCCTGGGTGACAAGAGTGAGAACCGGTCTCAAAAAAAACACGAAATTATAAACACAAAATTAGGGACAACAGTGAACACATTTAAAATGAGAAAAGAAATCACAGCAAATTACAGATTTTAAAAAGCTAACAAATCTCACAAGTAATACATAATACAGAAAAACAGTTGTGATAATTTTTTTAGCTTTTTTGTCTGACACTCTTTGATATCCTTTTCAGATGTCAGTGGTTTTGAATATTTTCCATAGTGAGAGTCAAAAGCTAATTCAATCTTGTTTTAGCATGGTTGATCAAAATGTGTTTTGTATTGTTTTTAGATGTTTCTTAACTTCACATCTTATTTAATTGATACTGTCATGTACATTTTTAGGATTGTTGTCAAAATTGTGAAGACCCCATCAAGTTTTTGTTTTGTTTTGAGACAGAGTCTTGCTCTGTCACCCAGGCTGGAGTGCAGTGGCGTGATCTTGGCTCACTGCAAGCTCCGCCTCCTGGGTTCACGCCATTCTCCTGCCTCAGCCTCCCGAGTAGCTGTGACTACATACAGGCACCCGCCACCACACCCGGCTATTTTTTTTTTGTATTTTTTAGTAGAGACGGGTTTTCACCGTGTTAACCAGGATGGTCTCGATCTCCTGACCTCGTGATCCACCCACCTCGGCCTCCCAAAGTGCTGGGATTACAGGCGTGAGCCACCGCGCCCGGCCTCAAGTTTTTTTTCATACATGATTGGTAAAATTTCAGGGTATTTCAACTTCTCTTGTACAGTGATTAGTCTGAAATAGTCTTTGAACTGATGACATTCGTTAATTCATTTGTTGTCAGCGTCTGTGCTGCAGTGGTTTTTCAAGATTTTAAGTTGTCTTTAAGAAATTTAAATATTTCCCAATATGTTCATAAAATGTACTCCTCATCATGAATTGGATGATCAAAAATCCAGGAGCCTACTGATTTCTTCTATTTCTAATTGATCTTTTCTTCTTAATGAATTGCTTTTGGTTACAATTCAGTTCTCAGTTTCAAACTGATTTCTGTTGATTTCAATATTCACTTTTTATCCCATCTGTTTCATATCCCATTACTTTTTGTCTGAACTTTCTCTTCGTTCTTTAAGAAATAATACATTTAAAGATAACAAAAGAAGGTCCTCTTCATTTCTAAACTTGTCAGTCTAATTCTCTCTCCTTGAAATCCAGAATTGGACCTGAGGGGCAAATGCAGCTTCTGTGGGACTGGACCTGAGGCAGGAGAACTTGGACTTTGGAACCCTCCAGAATGCAGGGGCAGAGGTGGCCTGTGTGCAAGAGAGAAGGATGGAGTCCATGTACGGAGAGGCAAGTGGTGAGAGCAGGGGGCACAGCAGTCCTGAGTTCCTGTGTCTCTGCCATTTCTGAAAGGTTCTGGTGCCTTCCAGAGGGAGACCCACTAGCCAACCTGCCCTGGGGCTCCCTGATTTCATTGCAAGCTCCCTGAGCCCTGGTCCCAGTCTCGTAGGCCAGATCAGATACAGGTCTTTGATGATGGCTGGAGAGGGACCCACAGCATGATCAGGAGGGTGGAGGCTGACTCTGTTGGAGGAAGAGTGGCGATCAGACCACCCCTGAGAGAGGGGCATTTGGGGTACATCTGATTCCCTGATCTGGATGCCTTCTCCTTCCTCTTTGTCCAATGCATCCTTATTATCCTTCAAGGCCTAGGCAGTGCCTGCCTCCTCCAGGAAGTCCCCCAGACTTTCAAGCCCTCACTTCCTTCTCCTGAGACTCCATTCCCCTTATCACATCTACAGCCCTTACTGTTCTTTTTTAATTTTTAAGCAATGGAGTCCCCCTCTGTCACCCAGGTTGGAGTGCGGTGGCACACTCATAGCTCACTGGAGCCTTGAACTCCTGGGCTCAAGTGATCCTCCTGACTCAGCCTTCAGGGTAGCTGGAACTACAGGCTCGCACTGACACACCCAGCCCTGTTCTGTCTTTTTAAGTGGATTGGTTTTGTCTGCCCAGCTAGTCAGTGAGCTCTTTGACAACTGGGACCACGGTTTCTGTTTCTGCTTTCCACCTTTGCTGCAAATGCAGTGCATCTTTAATAAGCAATGACCTGGCCAGGCGCGGTGGCTCATGCCCATAATCCTAATACTTTGGGAGGCCGAGGTGGGTGGATCACCTGATGTCAGGAGTTTGAGACCAGCCTGGCCAGTATGGCGAAACCCCATCTCCATTAAAAATACATCTCCATTAAAAATCCTGTGTTAAAAATATTTTTAATATAGGAGCTGGAGGCAGGGATAGGGAACAATGGGTGACAGCCACCCCACCTAAGCCCAGTGGACTGAAAACAAGGAAGAGGCATGCTCAAGTTAAAACTGGCAGGCATGGCTGGGCAGGGTGGCTCACGTCTGTAATCCCAGCGCTCTGGGAGGTCGAGATGGGCAGACCACTTAAGGTCAGGAGTTTGAGACCAACCTGGCCAATATGGCAAAACCTGTCTCTACTAAAAATACAAAAATTAGCCAGGCATGATGGCGTGTGCCTATAATCTCAGCTACTCAGGAGGCTGAGGCAGGGGAATCACTTTAACTCAGGAGGTAGAGGGCTGCAGTGAGCCGAGATTGCTCCATTGCACTCCGGCTTGGGCGACAGAACAAGACTCCATCTGAAAAATAAAAATTAAAAAAAAAAAAAAAAGCAGCAGCAGCAATGACCTGTTGAATGTGCTGGATGGTTTTATTTTAATGCCTCCTCTGAGACACACTCGTGCTGCGCCACACACCGAGCACATGGTGCACACCTGTTATTGACCCTCTCAGCCTGAGGTGGTAGAAGTGTAACTGCCCAGTGGGTTCACCTTTCCCATTTAGACAAGGGCCCATTTAGACAGAGCCCATTTATCAAGACAGGGGGATTGTAATGGAGAGAAATTCATGCGGAGCTGGCTGTGCGGGAGACTGCAGTTTTATTATGACTCAAATTAGTCTCTCTGAGCATTTGGGGATCCGAGTTTTTAAAGATCATTTGGTGGGTAGGGGCTTGGGAAGTGGGGAGTGCTGACTGGTCAGGCTGGAGATGGAATCATAGTAAGTTTTTCTTGCCGTCTTTTGTTCCTGGGTGGGATGGCAGAACTGGTTGATCAAGATTACCGGTCTCAGTGGTGTCAGCTGGTCCATCGAGTGCAGGGTCTGAAAATGTCTCAGGCACTGCTCTTAGGTGTTCCAATGGTCATGTTATCCTCAGGAGCAATGTGACTGAGGGGAGGTGCAGACTCTTGCAGCCGACCCCTAAACTGTAATTTCTAATCTTGTAGCTGATTTGTGAGTCCTGCAAAGGCAGACTGGTCCCCAGGCAAGAAGGGGGTATTTTTGGGAAAGGGCTATTATCAATTTTGTTTCAGAGTCAAACCCTGAACTGAATTCCTTCTCAAAGTTACTTGGGCCTGTGCCCAGGAATGAACAAGGACAGCTTAAAGGTTCGAGGCAAGACAGAGTTGGTTAGGTCTGATTTCTTTCACTGTCATAATTTCCTCAGTTTTAATTTTTGCAAAGACAGCTTCAATCAGAAGGAGCTGGAGCCAACAGTCGAGGGGCGGCCAGAGGAGTTTGATTCCAGGGCTGGTTCTGCCACTCAGCAGCTGTCACAGTCTAAGGGAGACAATGTTCCCACCTACCTCAGGGAGTGACCTGAAGGTTCAGTCAGACCATGATGTTCTGTCTTGTGTGCACGGGTGAGGGAGAGGAGGCCTCCGGTCGTGACAACTGGCCAGTGTGCCCCAAAGACTGGACAGGAAGTAAAAGCTCAGACGTTCACCTGGGGTCCACAACAGAGACAGGCACATAATAGGGGTCTGAGAAATGTTTATTCAGTACATGAAGAAGTTACCTTAACATCCTGTTGATTTCAGAGCATCAGTTCCTAGACAGTATCACAAATGGCAAACATAAAGAGTTAGGGAAAAAGAAAACAGCATGAATTTGCATCGTGGGACCATGCTTTGGTGTATTGATTATGCCTTGCTTTTCCCGCAGTCCTTTTCTGCCCCTTTCTTTCCTTTCTTGCAAACAAGGCAGGAGCTGCTCTGGTTGAGACAGTGAGAACTTGCCTACACCACTTCCCCTGGTCCACTGGAGTGAATGGCTGGACTACATTTCCCAGATGCCTTTGTGGTATGAGTCACATGACTGAACTCCAGCCAGTGGCATGCTTCATGGTAGAGGCCTGTCATGTTTGATCTCTCTTCTTTCCTCCCACCCTCTGGCTGAATGAGAGGCCATGAGGACCCAGCAGAGGGCGAAGCCATAAGGTGGAAGTGAGGTAGAAGGTGGATCACGACTCCAGGAGCAGGGTTTGGACTTTTGGCCAAATTGAAGACAGGAAAGAGGGGAAAGCACCTGACCTTAAGACACACCTACCAATTGCCCTGTCACTTTGCCATTGCCATGGCAACACCTGGAAGTTACTGCCTCTTTTCCATGACCAGGATCTGATGACCTAGAAGTTACCATAATCTACCCCTTAACTTGCATATAATTAAAAGTGGGTATAGGCCAGGTGTGGTGGCTCACACCTGTAATCTCAGCACTTTGGGAGGCTGAGACAGGTGAATTGCTTAAGCCCAGGAGTTCAAGATCAGCCTGGGCAACATATTGAGACCTCCTTTGTATAAAAAATACAAAAATTAGCTGAGCGTGATGGTGTGCGCCTGCAGTCCCAGCTACTAGGGAGACGATACCTGACCTTGGGAGGCAGAAGTTACAGTGAGTTGAGACTGCACCACTGCACTCCAGCCTGGGCAACAGAGTAAGACTCTGTCTCAAAAAAGAAATTTTTTTTAAGTGGTTGTAAATATGAGTGCAGCACAGCCTCTGAGCTTCTGCTCTGGACTCACTGCCTATGGGGTAGCGTGCTCTGCAAGGAGCAGTATCTCTGCCACTTCAGTGAAAGTTGCTGTCTAACACCACTGGCTCACCTTGAATTCTTTCCTGGGCAAAGCCAAGAACCCTCCTGGCTAAGCCCCAGTTTGGGGGCTCACCTGTCCTACATCGTCAGGAGCCTGGGTCTCTCTGAGTGACAGAGTGGAACAGAGCCTCCCATCCACCTGCATTGGTCTATGGCATAAGCAAGAAAACTTTCATTATGCTACGCCATGAAATTTGAGAACCCTTTATTACAGCAATTAGGCAGTGGAGGTGATGGAAGTTGCAGATAAATTTGGGACTCTGGGAGCAAAAATCAGGTGACCTGACAAAGGATGCCACAGAAGGTAGATAACCACAAGGATGGAGGAGACAGTGGCTAGTCCATGGGAGGCCACGACTGAGAGGCAACTCCTGGGATGAGGAGCAGGGAGCCTGGAGTTGACTGGGCCCTCCCTGAACTGACCGCACCCAAGTCTCTGCCAAGAGTCCTGCTGGGGGTTGCAGAGAAAGGAAAGTTCCATGATAGAAAATAAAGAACTTGGTACTGTTCGCCTCCTGACACTGTGGTCTGCAGAACTTATGCACGTGCTGTTCATCTCTATTAAACAAGCAATCTGGAAGCCACCTATTTCCAAACCAAACCAAGCTGTGTTTGTCGGCCTGATCAAGCTGTTCTTGTCAGGAATTCCTTTCTGGAATCACTGTTGATTGTTTAGAACATGTGTTCTTCATCCAGTTCCCTGCGGCACCCCACAGGGGCCTCAGGAGGAGTGCAGGGTGGGATTGATGGTTCCCGTTACATAGCTGGGGAAGAAGAGGCTACAGAGGGCAACACCTGGCCTGAGGGAACCCAGAAGGTGGAGGGGAGCCCCCATCTCCTCACTCCCAGAGCCAGGCCCTGTCCCCATCAGTGAGTGGGTGGGAGGACCCCCATCCTCCCTCTGCATCTGGTTCCCACCTGGGACCCCACATGGCTGAACCTTGTGGTGGGATTGGGGAAATCAGGGCTCAACAAGAAAACTTGTTTCAGCAAAGGATTGAACTATCAGACAGTGTGGACTATGCTACTGGAATTTTATGGTTGTTCACAAGGAAATCTCCAGCACTCTAGTGTGGCCAGAGGGCTTGCTGCTCCTTGTTGGATCCAGGGTTTGTGGGAGCTAAAATTTCTACAGGATTTGGGACCCTTTTTAAGGGGGAAGAAAAGAAGGAAGGAAAGTTACAAATACAAAATCAGGTCTGAAAATGAATACTTATTTAGAATGAGAAAGTAAATCAAACATTGTTTTCAGCAAGAGCGGGTAACACAAACTTCATAAAATATCTAAAGCCCTATAATATGTTTAATAACTAGCTGCTTAACAAACCTTTCTAATATCTGTCCTACATTTTTGGCTGAATACTGTTGCCTCTTCATAGATCTATTTTGTATACTTTCTGTGGAGAAAAGAGAAAGATAATTGTGTTTTTCCTCATTGATTGGATTTATTTTAAGTGATTGATAGCTGGATACATAAAACATGCAACTTCACACAGAGACGTTTTTGCCATTTGTATTCCTGCTCCAGCATTTTGGATACAAAAACTGGGTGTCTGATGAATGGTACTTTCACATTTCCCGGGTAGGGGAGGAGATCATTCCCCCCCGGGAAATGTGGTATGTGTTCTGATTACACACGCTGCATTAGCAAGGATCTTGCTAACCAGTGACACCTGCTCTGAGCAGGCACCCATGAGAACAGAACCCCCCACTTAGAATTGTACATCTAGGGATCAGAGGATTCTTCTATAAGCTAGCTTCTGGTTCTGTACATTTCAAATCTTATTTCTTCTGTTACCCACTCCTCCACATACTTCCTTCATCTGTTCATTTTTTCAGGCAGCTCTTTCCACGATGCCCAGGGAGCTGGGACAGCAGGCAGTGAGAACGTTCCTGGGAGCCGGGACAGCAGGCAGTGAGAACGTTCCTGGAAGCCGTTCCTACCCTGGGACGCTAGCAATTGCCTAACCACACACGGAGGTGATCAGAAACCACATAAATGCACCTCACTAAGCCCAAACTGCACGGACCCCCTAACTCCTCTTCCACTCAACCCCACCCCCCAATTACCTGTGGGCACACCAGTGCCCTCTGACCTAAAGGGGAGTGTGATGGACGTACCCGAGTAGAAGGTCTAATGAATATATCATTTTATAAGTTTTATCAAAGCATGACATCATCGTGTGAACAATTTCTAGGGCTCCTCCCCTTGCAAATGAGGGGCCCTGTGGTAGCCACTGACTGCTAAGAAGCGAGATGGTCCGCCTACCAACCGTGGGCTTTAGACTGGGCCACCTTGTGGCTGCCCAGGTTGGAGGAGGGTTGTGAAGCATGGGGTTTGTAGTCAGAAGATGTGGGTTGGATCCTGGAGAAAACATGGGCTGTAAAGCACTGTACAGGCATCAGTGACTCTTACTGGCTAAATAAGCACTTGTTAAGTGCGTGTGGTGTGCGAGGCCAGTGCTGGCACCAAGTGCTCCGCTAAATGCTGCAATGACTGATAAAGAACCACCACTCTGCCTTGCATGCCTCTCCGGGACGTGCAGACCTGGGGGCCTGAGCCCTGGGTGGGAAAGCACATGACCCAGGAAATGAAAGCACTCAGAGGTAACTTCTCCTGCCAGGGCTGCACAGCCCCCAGCCCAGGGCAGTGAACACCCAGGGAGACCCCAGGAAGGGGAGTCCTGTCCGGGTGTACAGTCTTCAAGTCCCCAGGACAGCATCGCCCGCCACGGCACGGAACCGTAGGCGGTGAGAGTTGATTCCAGGTGTATTTTATAGCTTACTGATGAGCCGTCCTCTCCTGTCTCAGGATCCGAACTGTGCCCTGGCTGGTTCAAAGGTTCCATCTTTTGGGAGGAGACTGAGATTTGCTTCAGAAAGATGCCGAGAGAAGGAACAAGATCATTTTCACCTTCTGACCTGAAAAACAGGATGACGCAGCCGGGTGCCAGGCTTGCAGGCCAGGCTGTGGTCTGGAGACAGGATCTTTCCACTTCCTGTCTTTTCTCCTCCCTTACCTCTTTAAGTCCGGGACTGACTCTGCAGGGACCTCCTGTCTTGCAGCCCCTCCCTGCAAGCCCTGAGCCTCAAGGCTGGATGCTGGGTGGTAGGAAAGGGCTGTGATTTGTGGAAAGTGCAGGGAACATCGGCCTTGTTCTGGACCCTGGGGACTGTGGGAAGGAAAAGAGGAGGGAGGAGAGTGGAGCTGGCTGATATGTGTCCCAGATGTTCCCTCTTTGGGCCTTTGGGCAAAGTGAGGGGGCCCTGGGAGGGACAGTCAGTCAGGTACGAGACTCTGGCTCTGGGGGACACTGCCTGGCAGGCTGCCCTCCACTGCCTGGGGCACTGTCCCATCAGCGTCTGCTGGAGTAACTGCCAGTGAACCCAGGCAGAGGCTCTTCCCTTCCCAGTGCAGCCTGGAGGAAAGCAAACAGGCCTGCCCTGGGTGCGAGGGGTGACAGGGTAAGGCAACCTCACAGCAAATGCCAGGGGTCAAGGGCTGGCCAGGGGTCAGAGGGACAGTGGGGCAGAGTCTCATGGCCCACAGCCAGCGAGATCTGGGTCAGCGATGGCAACACCGTTTACTTACAGACTGCAGGCACACCTGGGGAAAGGTGCACGGGGGCACCGCCTTGGTGGCCAGTTGGTGCCACCCAAGGACCAGCATAGGGCCAAAGATCCCCCGAGGTTACCCACCCCTGCACAGAGATGCTGTCTCAGGCAGAGAAGGTGGTTGGGAGAAAGCTTTCATATTCAAATGAGATGCCTGTTATCCACCCATAGATAACCAGCTTACAGCAGGGTAGGGCTAAAAGCTAATATTTTCCCCCAATCAGATGATCTGCTACAACCAAATAAATTGCATCTTCCCGCAGGGTTGCATTGTGAGATCCAGGACACAGGTGGTGTGGGGAGCTTTGACGTGCAGGGAAGTGACCCCCACACGCAGTTGCAAAGTCCTTGGGGCTCCCCCAAGAAGGCTAGCCAGGCACTTGGCAGGGATGAGGCGGGAGGCAGCTCATGGTTCGGGAATCTCCAGGACACAGGCTCGCACAGATGGGAAGCACCTGTGGGTGGCTCTCAAGCCTCCATCTCATTGGTGCCCGTGGTGGGCGTCTCCCCACCTTCCAGCTCGGGCTCCTCACGAAGCGCCCGTTGGAGCACAGTCCCCAGCGACCCCTGCAGCCTGTGACTTCTCCGGCTGCCCACGAGGAAGTAGATGAGGGGGTTAGCGCTGCTGCTCATGGACGAGGAGAGGCGTGACAAGTTGAAGCACAGGACCTGCATCTCAGGCGGCAGGTTCAACCAGTACAGCACGAACCAGTAGAAGCCCAGGGGCAGGGAACAGATGAGGAACACCAGGACAGAGGCCAGGACCACCACGAACAGCCGGGTGGGCTGCCGCCGCCACTGCTGGGAGCTTCTCCGCACCCGGACAAAGAGGGTCAGGCTGGACAGAATCATCACTGGGGTTAAGACCCCCATGATGAGGGCAGCCTGGACCATGTCCACCCTGAAGCACCGGTCTTTATTGAGTTTCAAGAACTTGCTGCAGAAGCAAGAGGTCAACCCATTTGTCAGGAGACACAGCATCCAGAGCAGGGCGCACACCCAGGCTGACAGGTGCCTGGGCTGGTGACACTTGAACCAGATAGGGAAGAGCACGGAGAGACAGCGCTGGGTGCTGATGGCTGTCAGCAGGCCCAGGCCCACTGTATAGGCAAAGAACTTCAGTCTCTTCATCAGCTCGTGGACCTTGTCAGTGGTACTGACCAGGGGCTGGGTTTCCAGGCTGAGCATGGCAGCCATGCTGAAGAGGAAGAGGAGGTCGGCTGTGGCCAGGTTGAGGATATAGACGGAGAAGGGAGTCCTGCGCATTCGAAATCCCAGCAGCCAGATCACTGTGCTGTTGCCTGCCATCCCGCACAGGCAGGTGAACATGGCCAGGGAGCTCAGCACCAGGCAGGCCGTGTGCACCACGCTCCCTGTGGAATGGTTTAGGGCCGACTCTGCGGTCCTGCTGCTATTCAAAGTCTGGTTCATCCCTACAAGAGGAAGATACACCAATGTGAAATTCTGTGTTGCTGGGACCATGGGGGACCCCTGGGAGCCCCTCGAATTTCCAGCTTCAGAGCTCTACCTTCCAGATTCTTTATGCAACAGACCGTGGCCGGGAGGCTTAATCTTCCCTCCCTCCTGTGACTCACTCAGCCCAGATCTGCCTCCAGGGTCACCTTTATACCTACAAAGCTGTTATAGATGTCCATTATCAGTTTAAAATATTCTCTTCTATCTTGATTTGAATTATTATTATTATTATTATTATTATTTTTTTTTTTTTTTTTGAGACAGAGTCTCACTCTGTCGCCCAGGCTGGAGTGCAGTGGCCAGATCTCAGCTCACTGCAAGCTCTGCCTCCCGGGTTTACGCCATTCTCCTGCCTCAGCCTCCTGAGTAGCTGGGACTACAGGCGCCCGCCACCTCGCCCGGCTAGTTTTTTGTATTTTTAGTAGAGATGGGGTTTCACCGTGTTAGCCAGGATGGTCTCGAACTCCTGACCTCATGATCCACCCGTCTCGGCCTCCCAAAGTGCTGGGATTACAGGCTTGAGCCACCGCGCCCGGCCCTGAATTATTTTTTAAATCATGGAGATGTATGGACTTTTACCAAATGCTTTTTCTACATCTATTGTAGAAAAAGCATTATTATCAATAGACATAGAAAAAATATTTGATAGAAGCATTTGATATCATTTTTTTCCTCCTGTAATTGTCAAACCCTCTGAGTTAACTAAAAAAAAAAAAGACCTTGGGGCTGGGTGTGGTGGTGCATGCCTGTAACATGTCAGCAAGAGTCCCCAAGCCTTGCTGATGAATCGGACATTGGGAGGATTCCATTAGTTTATGCATTCAATTATTAATTCGGTAGTTCATTCATTCAGTGTACCCCAGTGAGTTCTTACCGTTGTCCAGGCCCTTTCCATGACTAAAGTAGGCACCTACAATGTGTGAGGGTTCTGACTTCTCTACACCTTCACCAAGATTTGTTATTAGCTGTCTTTTTTATTGTAGCCATCCTAGTGGGTGTGTGAATTAGTATCTCATTGTGATTTTGATTTGCATTTCCCTAATGACAAATGATGTTGAACGTTTTTTCACGTGCTTATTGGTCATTTGCATATCTTTGAGGAAATATCTATTCAGATCCTTTCTACTTTAAAATTGGATTGTCTTTTTATTGTTGAACTGTTAAAGTTTTATTTACTTATTTATTTATTTTTAAGACAGAGTCTCGCTCTCTTGCCCAGGCTGGAGTGCAATGGCACGATCTCAGCTCACTGCAGCCTCCGCCTCCTAGATTCAAGTGATTCTTCTGCCTCAGCCTCCCGAGTATCTGGGATTACAGGCACCCACCATCATGCCTCGCTAATTTTTGTACTTTTGTAGAGACAGGGTTTCTCTGTATTGGCCAGGTTGGTCTTGAACTCCTGACCTCAGGTGATCCACCTGCCTTGGCCTCCCAAAGTGCTGGGATTACAGGTGTCAGCCACCACACCCAAAGTTTTTTAAAAATAAAAATTGTATATATTAGACTCTTATGAGATATGATTTGCAAATATTTTTTCCCACTCTGTAGGCTGCCTTTTCACTCTCCTGATGGTGTCCTTTGAGACATGAAAGGTTTTACTTTGATGAAGTCCAGTTTATCTATTTTTTTCTTTTGCTGCTTGTGTCTTTGGTGTCATATCTAAGAATCCACTGCCAAATCCAAGTTCATGAAGATTGGAGATTTACCTCTGTGTTCTTTTCTAAGGATTTTGTGGCTTTGGCTCTTATATTTAAGTCATTGATTCATTTTAAGTTAATTTTTGTAGGTAATGTATCACCTTCATTTTTGAAGGATATTTTCTCTGGATAAAGAATTCTAGGTTGACAGTTGTTAAAATTTATTTTTTAAAACTTTAAAGATGTCATTCTGTGGTCTCTTGTCTTGCATAACTTCTGAAAAGAGCTCTGTAATAATTCTCATTCTTTTCTCTTATTTATTTATTTATTTTGAGATGGGGTCTGGCTCTGTCACCCAGGCTGGAATGCAGTGGCACAATTTCGACTCACTGCAATCTTCATCTCCTGGGCTCAAGCCATCCTCCCAACTCAGCCTCCCAAGTAGCTGGGACTACAGGTGCACACCACCATGCCCGGCTAATTTTTGTATTTTTTGTAGAGATGGGATTTCGCCATGTTACCGAGACTGGTCTCAAACTCGTGAGCTCAAGCAATCCACCTACCTCAGCCTCTCAAAGTGCTGGGATTACAGGCATGAGCCACTGCACCTGGCCTCTCTGGCTGTTTTAAGGTCTTCTCTTAATCATTGGTTTTCAAAAGTGTAGATATGGTATTCTTTGGTATAGTTTATTTTGGTGTTCATTATATTCATTGAGGTTCTTGGATCTGAGGGTTTATAATTTTTATTTATTTATTTATTTATTTGTGAAACGGAGTCTTGCTCTGTCGCCTAGGCTAGAGTGTAGTGGCGCACAATCTCAGCTCACTGCAACCTCTGACTCCCAGGTTCAAGCAATTCTTCTGCCTCAGCCTCCCGAGTAGCTGGGACTACAAGCACGCACCACCACGCCCAGGTAATTTTTTGTATTTTTAGCAACCCGGGGTTTCACTGTGTTAGCCAGGATGGTCTCAATCTCCTGACCTCATGATCTGCTCACCTCGGCCTCCCAAAGTGCTGGGATTCCAGGGGTGAGCCACCGTGCCCGGCCATCTTCTGTCTAATTTTAAAGAGCATGTGTCTAAAGTTTCTCCATTAGATATGATGTTTACTCTCAGTTTTTGGTACTATCTTTTATCAAAGTGAGAAGGTTTCCTTGTAGTTTTCTGAGAGTTTTTATCATAAATGCATGGTGAAATTTGTCATAAACCTTTTTTTCTGCATCTACCAAGATAAAAATTTTCTTTTTTTCTCCCTCTGTCTCTTTATGTGGTGAATATATATTGATAGATTTTCTGGCATTTATTCAACCTGCTATTTCTAAGATAAACCATTTAGTTAGTTCTGAGGGTTTTTTGCTTTGATTTTATTTAGAACATTTTCATCCATGTTTATATATCTGCAATTGGCCCATAATTTCCCCTTCTGGTATTATCCTTGCCTGTTTTTTATTTCAAAGCTAAAGGTGACACTGGCTTTATAAAATGAGTTGGAGAGGTTACCCTTTTCCTCTGTCTTCTAGAACAATTTGTGTCCTGTAAGGATTATCTTTCTTTGAAGGTTTGGCAGAAGGTAAGACCATCTGGTCTGGTAATTTTTATGTAAGTGTGAGTGGACGTGCATGGCTTTAAAAAGAACTACAAATCCAACGTATTTAATGTTTTCAGTTTACTCAGGCATTTAATTTCTTACTGAGTTACAGTAGGCAATATTATTTTTCTAGAAAATTGTTCTTGCTTTTTGGTTTCACACTTATCAGTACAATATGCACAGTAGTTTCTTATATTCATTTAGAATTTTTACAACTTCACTTCTATCTGCCAGTCTTTATTTGTGACTTCACTCCTGTTTTTTCTTGATCAGTTTGCCAGAGGATTGTTTTATGAGAACTATTTAAAAATAAAATCATCTCTACTGTTTCTTTGCTTCCTATTTCCTTAATTTATGCTTTTATTTTTTTTTTCCATTTTCTTTGGATTTACGCTGTGATTCTTTTTCAGCTTCCTTTGTTGAATGCTTATGTAATTAATTTTTAAATCTTCTCTTTTTGGTAACAGGTATTTAGGGCTATAAATGTACCACTAAGTATTTCTTTAGATGTTTCATAAATTTTGATATCGAGTGTTTTTATTGTTGTCTAAATAGCTTATAATTCAAAACTATTGCAAATATGAAATTTAAATGTCTGTAAGTTACTTAGAAATACATTTTGTAATGCATGAGTCTAGCTATCTTTTTGTTGTTAATATTGCAAGAAAGTCAGATAATGTGGTCAGTTTTTTGATATTTGTTGAGATGCATTTTGAAGCCTAATGGATGGTTAATTTCTATTTTCTTTCTATATCCATTTGACTATGTTTTTAAAATTATGCAATTTACATTATCTGTAGCTTTATTAATTTGTCTGCTATAAATATCAACCCATTATGACTGAGGTCTTATCATTTTGTCTTCTACCTATTTTGAAACTTTGTTAAGTGACTACAAATCCAAGATTATTTGATAACACTGGGGAATCGTGTCCTTTATGTAGTGGTCCTCTTCATCCTTACTAATTTTTTTTGTGTTTGAGACAGAGTCTCACTGTGTTGCCCAGGCTCCAGTGCAGTGGCCATGATCTTGGCTCACTGCAAACTTTGCCTCCTGGGTTCAAGCGATTCTCCTGCCTCAGCCTCCCAAGTAGCTGGGATTGCAAGCATGTGTCCCCACGCTTGGCTAATCTTTGTATATTTAGTAGAGATGGGGTTTTGCCATGTTGGCCAGGCTGGTCTTGAACTCCTGACCTCAAGTGATCTGCCCACCTCAGTCTCCCAAAGTGCTGGATTACAGGCGTGAGCCACCGCGACTGGCTCTTTTTTTATTATTATTTTTATTATTTTTTTATTTTTATGTTTGCAGTTACTGGTTTCCTTCTACAGGGATATCATTACTTTTTCTTGTGGGAGCCCCACATTGTCATAAAGGTTTTGCTACCCAGGCATTTGGCATTGGCCTCTGTGGATATTCAAAGGATTTCACAGGTCCGGGAACAGGTTTTTGATGGATTTCTTGGCTGGGAGATTTGGCATCATGCAAGTGGTAGTAAATTCAGATTCTACTGTCATTGGAAATGTCCCCTCAGGTTCAAAACAGATTTAAACATTTACCAAACTCATACTGTGTGCCAGATATATACATACATATTTATAAAAACACATACACATATATAATAGTGCACACACACATATGCACAGACATATACACATATTGCACATGGCATATCATATATACATACGTAGCACATATATACACATAGAACACATAGCTCTATACACCGCACACACACATATACACGGTAAACACACACACACGTATACCCATGTACACAGACACACAGAGCACGTATATAACGATTACCACGACGGCCATGAACTCACAGCTGTGTGTAGGAAACACACAGTTAAAGGCAGTCCCGCCCTACAGCTCAGGGTGTAACTGACAAGGTGAGGGACTCAGAGGGTAGGGGCCGGGAGGGACTCAGGTGGGAAGGGAGTTGGGGGGAGCCAGCTGAGGGAGCGGGGTGCTGGCTGCAGGAGAAGTGTGTGTGCACATGGCTGGGCCCGAGGGTCAGGCCCTTCCTGAGGGGGCTTGGGGATCTGTTGCCTGATCCCTCTCCAGCTTGTTGGGGAACCCCCCATCTAATGCCGCGGAGCCTGGCCTCTGCCTCTGGGTCACCTGTGCAGCAACATGGCTGCTGCAGGATGACGCGGGTCTACTCTGTGCGGGTTCAGGGGTGTTTGCGCAGTGCTCTGTGGGGAAGGGAGACCGGGGCCCCGCCACTCTGAGAGGGGAAGGTGCGGGCTCATGCTGCTGTCCCACGGCCCTTGTACTTATACTTCAGATGGGTCTTCCCAGGCCATTGTCCCCCACCTGCCACCTTCCCCGTCCCCCACTCTGCTCTGGGTGCCTGGACAGGATGGTGATGTCCAGTGGGGTTCAGAGGCCCTCAGGGCACCTGGCTTCCTCTTGGGGGTCACCAGGGAGCCCCTTGCAGACATTTCCCAAGGGCCAACAGTGTGTCAGGGGCTATTCCAGGTACTGGGGTGCTGGAGAGAAAGAGACAGGCCCCGCCTTGCACCTGTGGATACCATCCTGCAGGAGAGACTGTCCCTGAGCAGGGACAGCAAGGTGGCTTCAGCCGGACACCTGTGAGGGTGCTGGCGAGAGCTGCTGGCGAGAGCTGCTGGTGAGAGCTGCTGGTGAGAGCTGTGATGGGGGCCTTTTTTTTTTTTTTTTTGACACAGAGTCTTGCTCCGTCCCCAGGCTGGAGTGCAGTGACGTGATCTCAGCTCACTGCAACCTCCGCTTCCTGGGTTCAAGTGATTCTCCTGCCTCAGCCTCCCGAGTAGCTGGGATTACAGGCACAGGCCAACACACCCAGCTAATTTTTGTATGTTTAGTAGAGACAGGGTTTCAGTATGTTGGCCAGGCTGGTCTTGAACTCCTGACCTCAGGTGATCCACCCACTTCTGCCTCCCAAAGTGCTGGGATTACAGGCGTGAGCCACCGCGCCCGGCCTTGATGGGGGGCCTTTATGCGGAACCCTGATGGGTCACAAAGGGATGAGGGTTGGGGGGGCGGGGCATGCATTAGGGAGATGGCCCCAGAGGACCCCTCCTGGGGAAGACGCTCAGCTGCAGGGACCCCTGAGAGAGTGCAGGTGACATTCAAAGGCATGTGTGGTCATGGGTCGGGTAGGAGATCAGAGAAATGCCAGGGAGGCTGATCTCTCCGTTTGTTGGAACGATGTGATTGTGTGCTGTATTCGAGGATAGTGATTTAGTGGAGAGGGGACTCCTGATGCGTGGGAGAGGCCAATGATTTGGCTGCAGGAATGATTTCCTGGGGAGGAGGCGAGAGGAGAGGGGACCCAGCCTACAGTGGGGGGCTTGGCCAGCTAGAAGCTGGGACGTCACCAGGAGGAGGCGCAGAACTGGGCGTGGGTCAGCCAGGGACCTGAGGGGGGCAGGTGACACTCCCTGGCATCCTCTTACTCCTTGATAGCAGGAGGGTGTCAAGTATTGGGGCTGAGGAAAGGAAGAGGGATTTGGGGTGGAGGGGCTGAGAGACAGGAGCCCTTATCCCACCCGAAGTAGAATAATGAGCTGTGACTGTTTTCTAGTAAAAGCCAACACATATGTGAAAACTGGCCATATCAGTGGAGATACCTGGCTTCTCTGCAGTGATATGAGCTTCAGGGAGAAGGGGTGAGTGAGGAGGTGGAAGGTGGGGGAGAGTACGTGTCTCTGCCACCCCTGAATCAGGGGCTGGCACCCAGTGGTGCTCAATACATGTTGGTGGCTTGGACCCTGGATTAAGCGCTCCGCAGCATACTCCCTGAACTCCCAGCCCTCCTTCCCTCGTCTCTGCAGATGGAGTGAGTTCAGCCAGCCTGTCGGCTGGACGGGTGGGCACCGCGTCTGACTTGATCCCTCTGTCTGTTCACCCAGTCCCTAGTGTGAGCTGCACCGTTTTGTAAGGCCCCCGCCACTGCGCAGACCTTGGTGGAAGTGAAACATTCCACAGGGATTTGGACCGTGAGAAACAGCCCAAATTTCATATTCTGCTGGGAGACAGTGCAAGCAACACCCCCATGATCTTATCAATATCCTGCCAGGCAGCAAGCCTTACTGCCCAGACCCCTCCCGCCCATACCTGTAAGTACCCCAGCCTGTAAGTACCCCAGTCTGTAAGTACCCCAGCCTGTAAGCGGTGGTGGGCTCTGGCATCAAGCTGGTCGCTGACCTCCGCGGGTTTTTACGATATACCTGCATTTCCTGTAGAGCCTCCTCTCTCTCTCTCTCTCTCTCTCTCTGTCTTTCTTTAACCCTCACCTTCCCTTTAAAAAACCGAGCACGCGTCCAGGCACAGTGGCCCATACCTGTGATCCCAGCACTTTGGGAGGCCGAGGTGGGCGGATCACAAGGTCAGGAGTTCGACACCAGCCTGGCCAATATGGTGAAGCCCTGTCTCTACTAAAAAATACAAAAATTAGCCAGGCGTGGTAGTGTGTGCCTGTAATCCCAGCTACTTGGGAGACTGAGGCAGGAGAATTATTTGAATCCAGGAGGCAGAGGTTGCAGTGAGCCCAGATCACGCCATTGTACTCCAGCCTGGGCAAGAGACCGAGACTCCATCTCAAACAAAACAAAACAAAACAAAACCTAACACGTAGTACCATGCCTGCAGGTAGTAATGTTCAACAAAGACTTGCTGACGGATGAATGAGTGTGCAGACCAGCAGGTTAGACTCTGGGCTGGTTCCTGTAGGGGGCTGAAAGGTGGCCCCTAAAGATGTGTTCCAGAACCCGTGAATGTGACTTATTTGGAGGTAGGGTCTTTGCAGTTGTAATTGAGTTAAGGATCTCGAGATGAGACCATCCTGGATGATGCAGTTAGCCCCTAATCCCAGTCCTTGTAAGAGACATCCACAGGAGTCGCCTAGCAAGAAGGGGAGGCCTCATGAAGACACAGGCAAGGGACTGGGTTTCTGCGGCCACATCCCAGGAACGCCTGGAGCCACTGGAAACCACAAGAGCAAGGAGGGGCTCTCTAGAGCCTCAGGGGGCCCACGGCCCTGCTGACCCTGATTCTGGGTTTTTGGCCTCCCGACCATGAGGGAGAAGCTTTGTGCTTTAAGCTGCCTGGTCTGTGCAGCCACAGGAAAATCCGATGGCCCCTGACATGGGCGTGCCCACCGTAGAGAGCAGAGTGCCTCACACCATCGCCACACACTGCTCATTGAGGGGTTGATCCTGACTTGGGAGAGGGCAAGTGGAAGCCCACCCACAAGACACCTTCCCAGCTGAGCCCAGCACAGCAGGAACAACTGGCTCTGCTCTCAGCCTTCTCTTCCTAGGAAGGGTGCAGGGGTATCCAGGGCCAGCCAGGGGGCACCGTGCCCAGCACATCAGGAGCACTCAGAGTTTATTGGCTGAGTGCCTGATGGACTGACGGACAGATCTGACGGACAGATGGACCCCTGGTGGGGCCCCAGACTGCTCGACCCTCATCCGGGTCACACGGTTCCCCTGAGTGGCTCTGGAGCTCTGTTAGAGGTTCTGAGCTTGAGGCTTGCTCCCGATCCCCATCAGAGCCAAGAGAAGCCCCGATTTACGCGAACTCCTGCCCCCCAGCACTAATCAATGACGCACGAGACCTTGAGGAGATACTGCAGTGGGGGGAAGCGATCATTGCTCAGGCCGTGAACGGCCGCATGGCGTCAGGGGGTGTTTACGATGGTCTAGTGGGCTCAGCGCTGCTTTGCTTGGCCAGTGGGCGCATCAGAGACCGGGAAGACCCCCGGGGGGAGAGGCGTTAATAACAGCGATGGCCCCGGGTCAGGACCCGTGGAAGTGAACGTGCACAGTCCTGAGACGGAGCGCCTCCTGAAACGTGGGGGTCTTGTTCTTATGACCAAAGTTATTTGTGTTTACTATAGAGCACTTTGGAGACGCTGGTAGACACTCAAAATACCGAGAAAGAAAAGTTGCTCATAATCTCACCACCAGAGATGATGACTTTGGGAAGCGGTTCCTCCGAGCGTTTGCTGTGTGTGAGCTTTCACGCTTCGGGGTCTGTCCGTGGCATGCTTTCATTCCCCAGTTGCTGGGTTTAAAATATTTCAGATTTTTAGAGTATTTTCTTTTTTCTTTTGGGAGATGGAGTCTTACCCTGTTGCCCAGGCTGGAGTGCAGCGATGCAATCTCAGCTCAGTGCAGCCTCCGCCTCCCGGGTTCAAGCGATCCTCATGCCTCAGGCTCCTGAGTAGCTGGGATTACCAACGTCTGCCACCACCTGGCTAATTTTTGTATTTTTTGGAGAGACGGGGTTTCACCATGTTGGCCAGGCTGGTCTCGAACTCCTGACCTCAGGTGATCCGCCTGCCTCAGCCTCCCAAAGTGCTGGGATTACAGGCCTGAGCCACCACGCCCGGCCTTTAAAAGTATTTTCTATTTCCACTGCCTTATGGCCAATAACGGAGCCTGATTTTTAGAAGGTGTTGAGGATTTGTGTGTGTGTGTGTGTGTGTTGGGGAAAGCACTAGGTTGGAAACTGTCCTCTCGTATTCAGTGTCAGGTAAGGTTTCTGATAGACAATGTCTCATGTTAACTTTTAGGGTTCCTGTCCATTCCACTGAAGACACGGAAACGTGTTCCTTCCCATGGCTGGTATGACATTGTCCCTTTCTCCTTGGGCCTTAAACATCTTTAACCATGACACAGATAAGATGCAAATACAGTCTTATTTTGAAAGGTTCCCATGCTAAAGAAGAAAGAAGGTCTGCCCCTGTCTTTCCCCCCACCCCGGGTATCACCATAAATCCTTGAAGATTTTTTTTCTGTGCATTTACCTATAAATGTATGTTTTTTAACATAAATGAAAACACAGGGCCTGGTTGTCTCATAAGCTGTTTTCTCAAAAGCAAACTATGTCTGCTTGAATTTAACTTGTCTGACGCTTCTCCCTGCTCTGCCGTCACACTGAGGTGGCAGGTCCCAGGGTTGGTGACATGAGCTCATCCGCGCCTTGAATGTCTGTGAGGTGGGTTTCGTTATCTCTGCTTTATCTGGGTTCAGAGAAGCTGAGATGCTTGCTGGGCTACCGGCCACCCTGGCCAAGCAGGAACTCCCCCCCAGGTCCCACGGGTGCAAAGCATCGCTTCTGTCCCCCATGCTCTCCTGCCTTCACCCAGATTGCAGAAAACAGGCCTCTCACCTGTCCTGGATGCAGGGTGCGGTCCTTCGGCGAAGGTGGCAGGTGCCTGCCCACTGCAGTGCTGGAGGCTTCAGCAACCACCTAGGCCCAAGCCCCTGAGCCACTCGCCCTGTTCTGGCTCTGGCCCGAGCTGCCTGCTTCTCTCCCACTGGGCAGGGCTGCCCCCAAGCTCAGAGGAGCCTGTCCCCGGGATCCCCTGCTGGTCTTCGCTGGGTTCCCTCTGAGCAGAAGGCCCTCAGGTTCGGGCCTGAGGTATAAATGCAGGATGGGTGCCTGCCCCGCCTGCCAGGGCTCCGCACGTGGGTGCCGCGGTGCTGGCCCAGAAGAGCCGGCTCAAGGCTAATGGACCTGAGCACAGCCCCCCGGGCCCCCACAGGAGACAGCTTGGCTGCAGCGAAATGTAGGATGAGGCCAGGGCCTTTGAGGAAAGGCGATACCTCCCTTCCTGAATGCCACCGGGGATGGCCGAGGAGACCTCACAGCATTAGTGAGACCCGCCGTGGGGGGTCCAGGTGAGGCCATGGAGGACATGGGGGTTCTTGTGGGCTGGGAAAGGCTATTACAGCCACCCCCAACTGCCTGCCTGGGGAGACGCTCTGGCTAATGGACTCACTAAGGATGCTGCCTACGGAGGGATGGGGAGGAAGGAGAGCTGGGCCTGGAGCCCAGCATCCTATTTCCAGTTTGAGTTCCACTGCTTGTGAGTTGGGGAACCACACCATTCAGGTGACCTCTCTGAGCCTCAGAGTCCTCACCAAAATGCCTGTAGTCCCTCAGGGCCTCCCTCAATTCCTAGAAAGAAGGAGAGCTCACACACATGCCACACAGGCAGACGGTAGGGCAGGCCTTTCCCCACACCAGCCGAGGCCCCCTTCCTGCCTAGAGAGTGAGGAGTTGTGATGTGTCAGTCCCCCAAGGGCAGGATGGAGGCCAGCGTCTTACCCGTGTCCCCTGGCCTGCGAGGGTACTGGCCTGGAGCAGGTGCTGGGTGGGCCGTACGGGTAGTGCAGCGGATGGCTGAGTCTCTAGGAGGGTCCTGGAGCTAGCATAGTGTTCATTCTCACTGCCCTGCCCTGCAGTGGAAAGAGGTATAGGCATGGGAGATGCTGGGTATCTGCTTTGAACAAATGTGCATGAGGAAAGAAAAAGCGAGGACCCCAGACATGGAGGCTGATCACAGAAGTGACTCGAGGCAACTGACTTGGGGACCGTCTTAGGGGCGTGGGCTGTGCTGACTGCAGTGACAGTGAGGACTTCCCTGGCCTCTTTATTCTGTGTTTGCTATGCTGGAGCTATGGTGCCTGTCGCTTCTCCAGGAGGGGAGATCTTGCCTGAGAATGGGCCAAGACCCAAGGGACAGAGACAGACTGCTCAGAAAGACATAAGCTTCCAGAAGGTGGCAGTTCTCACATTTTTTGTGCCTTCTGTGCCTAGAACATTGCCTGGCATGTAGAGATGCTCATATGTTTTGACTAATTGCTAGCTGATTGACAGAGTCCCCAGATCCAGGCACCTGGATCCAGCTGTTCTTGAAGCCCATCTTTGCCTGGACTTTTTAGTAATAGGAGCCAGTGCATTCTGTGTGTGTGTGTGTGTGTGTGTGTGTGTGTTTCAATGGGGTTTCTGTCATTTGCAACAAAGATTCCTGACCAGTGGAGAAACCAATACCTGAAAGAGGCAAAGAGGCTTGTTGCAAATTACCTGCCTTTACGTGTGCAATGGACTGGGTCCTGGTGGGATGACACCATGAGGTTGGTAAAGTCCCGCATTCTGCGTTGCGCCACGTGTGTCAGGAGGCGAGGCAGCTCAGCTCTGCTTCCCCAGGCCTTTAAAGAACGTGTGACATCAGGAGTGGTCCCCACAGATGTCTTATCTGAGGCTCTCTCGGGGAAGAATCTGCTTTCAAACTCATGTGGTTGTTGACAGGGTTCCGTTGCTTGCTGGCTGCCAGGCTGGGAGGCTCTGTGTGTGGCTGGCTGTTGGCCAAAAGCTGCCTTCAGTGGCTTGCCATGGGGACCTCTCCAATATGGCAGCTCACAACAGGGCTTCAATGAAGCCAGCATGGGAGAGAGTCTGCTTGCAAGATGAAGTCACAGTGCCGTGCAGCGTAATCAGCTTTGCTGTGTTCCATCGGTTAGAAGCAAGCCACTTAGTACAGCCCATACGCACAGGGAGGGGATGACACGAGGGTGAGGCGGCAGCGCTGGGGGCCATCTTGGATTCTGGCTGCCACACCGGTGGGCTGATCGGGACCCCCCTTACGCTGCTGGTTTCCTGTCCAGCACAGAATATGCCGCAGACCCACAAACGTCGTGTGTTTTCGTTCTTTCCTTTTCCTTTCCAAGTGGGAATTTAAGAAAAAAAAATGCTGTTATTTCCTTTTTCCTCTCCACTGTGTGTTGTGTGTCTGGAAAGTGACCATCATTTGGCCAAAGGGCACTGTTGGCCTGAAGGGGGTCTCCCCAAAATTTGTATGTTGAACCCCCAACTCCCTGTACCTTAGAACGTAATCATATTTGGAGAAAGGGTCTTTAAACGGTTAATGAAGTTAAGATGAGGTCACCAGGATGGGCCCGAATCCAATCTGACTGCAGTCCTGATAAGAGGAGGTGAGGACACAAAGAGGCACAGAGGGACCGCCCTGTGAGGACACACGGAGAAGGTGGCCGTCTGCAAGCCAAGGAGAGAGGCCTGAAGAGGAACCGGCCCTGCCACACCTTGATTTTGGATTTCTGGACTCCAGGACTGAGAGAAAGTAAACTTCTGTTGTTTAAGTGCCCCCTCCAGTCTGTGGTATTGGTGAACTGGTGACAGCATCCACAGAAAGTACTACAAGTACCATTCAAAGAGGAGGTGTTTGTGGCTCTGACGGAGGGTGGCGTGAATAGCACCCAGGACCTGGGCTCGGAGCTGGGGAGGCAGGCCCTGCAGCGGACTTTGGTCATCTCTCTTCTGTGGGGAAGGAAGGCATTTTATGTTGGAAATCACACAGCCACAGGTTTTGGGTGGGAGCATTTAAAAATCATAGGTAGGAAAGAAGTGGACACGTAGAGGGTGGACTGAGGGGTGGAACGTGGTCAACACCTGCTGTTTGCCTGGCAGTTTATTTATTTATTTATTTAGAGTCTTACTCTGTCACCCAGGCTGGAGTGCAGTGGCGTGATCTCAGCTCACTGCAACCTCCGTCTCCCAGGTTCAAGCGATTCTCCTGCCTCAGCCTCCCGAGTAGCTGGGATTACAGGCGCCTGCCATCACACCTGGCTAATTTTTGTATTTTTAGTAGAGATGGAGTTTCACCATATTGGCCAGGCTGGTCTCGAACTCCTGACCTTAAGTGATCCACCCACCTCCCAGAATACTGGGATTACAGATGTGAGCCACGACGCCCAGCCATGCCTGCCAGTTTTACCTTGGGTGCACCTCTTCCCTGTTGAGCTTAGGTGGGGCGACTGTCACCCCCGTCCCCCATCCCTGCCTCCAGCTCCTGGAAGGGTGTGTGCCCCTGGCCTGGCCAGTGTGCTTGATATCAGGACTTCAGCTGGACTCCCCAGGAAGGGGGTGCTCTTTCTGCTGGGATTGCAGAATTTTAGAAGATGAACCGAGAACTGCTGCTTACCTGCCATTTAGTTTTTCCATTGAGAATAAATGGAACACAGATCAAAGCAGGGATGAAAACAGGGAAAAGAGAAGTGGCCTAGTGAACATCATTTGTGGCCCTGGATCCAGCTGTGTCTGAAGCCAGAATCACTTCTGGAACTTTCTGGGTATGTGAGTCAGTCAACTCCCTTAAATACACACATCCCTCCCAGCTACCCCACATGCCAAAGCTAGATGAACCTGGAGTTTCTGTGACTTTCCACCCAGCACCCTGTCTGATACACTGTAAAAGTCTGCCTAGGACACTAATCTATAGTGGCAGAAAAGCAGAGATGGATGGTCCACCCAGGTGGGGGCAGGGGTGTGCCCGAGGCTGGATGGACGGCCCAGGGGTGCCAGGGAACTTTGGGGGGATGATGGAAGCGCCTCTGCTGCGGGGATGGAAACATTCTGATGACATGGGCACATAAACGTTTGTCCAAGATAATTAAACGATATATTAAATGGGTCAGTTGTTTTTTATGTAAATGAGGTCTCAATTCAATTAATTAAAAAGACATTTAAGAAAACCTGCCTGAGCGGGGGAGCCTCCTCTTCCATGCCAGGAAACTTGGCGCTGGCACTGTGACTCACCCGCGCAGAGTTTTCCATGAGTTTTGATTTTGTGAACTGTGCTCTGTTGTTTTCAAGTTCTCCAACTGTCAAGCCCCTACTGGCTTAAAAGGGAATGTTTTTGCACTGGCGCTTTCAGTGGTTTTGGTTTGGGAAGGTTCTCTGCAACGTGTTTGCCCCGCTTTTTGACCTTGCCAGCAGCCCGTCGAAGGGCACATTTCCCAGGACTGGTCATCTCCCTGGATGCTGAGGGGCCGGACCATAGATGGACCCTCATTTCCCTGCCCTACCTTCTAGAGGAGGCCCTGGTTCCTGCGGAGGAAGGATGGTCCTGGCTGAGGATTCCGAGTCAAGCTGTGTGGATGTGAAAAGATCCTGGGGGCTTAAAAATCCTGGCATAAAATATAAAATTCAAGTTATCTGAAAACGACAATTGGCAGGGGATCCGGGAAAGCTGGGTGGATGCCGGAGAGGCGTTCCGTTTCCTTTTGTGAAGACGGGAGACAGAGACGGGAGAGGCGTCAGCGTTCAGGCCGTTTGCTGAGTGTCTGCTGAGCACCTCGTTCCCAGGCCCCACTTTGATTCAGACACCTACAGCCTGAAACTGAGCTGTTTCCTCCATTGGCCTCCACAGAGTGTGGACAGGTCTCCATGGCCCATCTGGGTTATCCCAGGGCTGTGATGGGCATGTCCAGGCCACTCCATGCGTCTCCCCAGAACCCCAACTTCCAGTGTTTTGCAGACGGGAGATGGAAGGTCAGAGACCTGAGCCTCCAGGACAACAGGAAGGCCACTGTGGGGAGTCCCTGGATGGTGATGTGGGCCTCCAGCCAGGGCCGTCCACCAGTGCGACTGACCTTGGCTGAGAAACTCCATTCATGAGCCCCCACTTCCTCAGCTGAGGCTGACAGTATGGGCCGGGTAGCCCTGCATGGACAGTCAACAGAAAACCTACGTGCAGCTCTTGGCCAGCAGCCACTGCCCATAGTATGTCTCCAAACAGCGGATCGGTGCTGGGAACAAACCACTCACAGGCACATCCCTTCTGCAGTGGCCACTCTGCTCCCTGCCCTGAACGCCCGACCAGGGCAATCAGGCATACTGACCGCAGCCCCATGCCACTGCACCAACTCCTGGAGGTTGGTGCTGTAGCTGACTTATCCAAGGAAACTGAGGCACAGCAAGACTGAAGTCCCATGGCTCATAGGTGGCAGCCCTCTGCCTTCCTGAGACGTGCTCTTGACTTTCCAAATTTGGCCTTGCTTATCCCTTGCATCATCTAAAAGAGCAGCTTATTTTTATGGAGATAGTGGGTGGCAGGAAGCATGGAAAAGTGGAGAGTTCTGCCCTGCCTGGTGCCCCCATCCCTGCCCCTTCACCCCACCCTTCCCACATACCACATGGCTGTTAGAAGTCAGCTTTGCAACCCCAGGGCAGCCCGGACACTCTGGTCCCACGCCCCACTCTCCATTCTGTGACTTGCTGTGGATCCTTTTCCCAGAGCTGTGGGATGTAAATCTCCTCCGCAGCCTCCGGATCCTCCCAAGTCCACTTTAATAATTAAATACCAAAGGAAGGAGGAGGAAAGTGGTGGAGAGTGGGCAGTTCCCGCTCATCTAATCATCTGTGCAGTCTCCCTCCATTAGCACAGAAAATGAGGTGGTCCAGGGAGGTGCAGGAATCCTCCTGGGGCTTTGCAGGGGGATGGAGGGGAAGAAAGCTTGTTCCCTAGCAAGACTGCAAAGACCTGCACCTGCGAAGGGCCAGAGGTTGGGGGAGGCCCAACCTCTGCCCCTCCCGCCTTAGGATCCATCAGGGCAGATGCCTCCTCCTAGAGTCGGACCCAGCCTGTTCCTGACCTCCAGGCCCTACTACTGGGTGAGGCTGTCCACTCGCTCACCGGCCCTGGGTTCTGAGCTGTTGCAGCTGCACCCAGGCAGGGAGGCCCCTTCCTTCTAGGTCAGCAGCTCCCCACGAGGGCTCAGGGCTGGAGTCCTGGGGTGGGGACTCCTAAAGAAGAGGTGAATTCCCAGGAACTGGGATGCTCTGGGCCCTGAGGAGGAGCCAGGACCCCAGATGGCCCCCCGGCCGCCTTCAGGACAGGGACGTGCTGCTGCCCACTTGTGTAGCTAGGATGCCTGGGCTGGTGGGAGCTTTCGCCACTGGACGAGGTCCCTGGTGTGTCTGCTCAGGGTGCCACCTGGCTTCTCTGAGTCCCTGGAAATGACCTGTTGGATGTGGTGGTCTCCAGCTCTGCTCTTCTGGGATCCTCTGACCAGTGCTGGGGAGGGCGGGACTTGGAGGATGGCAGGGCTCTTTCTGGGCACTGGGAAGGAGCGGGTGGGGACATGTGACCTTCATCACCTAGAGGTCCTGGAACCACTACAACTGGGCCACACGAGATCCCCTCTTTTCATAGAATGGTGGCCTTGCTGAGAGGACCCGGCCAGGATTGTTGGTAGCGTGGAGGAGCAGTGGGCTGAGTGGGCAGGAGGGCAGTAGAGGTCAGGCTGGCTGGGCAGTGAACCATCAGGGACATAGACTTGGGGAGTCAGCCCACCGAGGGCTGGACCACTTCACCAGGGGCAGGCCGGACAGGCTCCAGGGTCTGCAATTAAAAGGCCAGGTTCCAGGCGGTTGGGTGGCTGAGGCTGGTGGTACTGCCCATGCCTCTATCCATTCCCACCAGGAGCTCAGAGTTCGGAGTGCTGCCCGCCTGCCCACTCCTGGCTCTGCTCTGTCGGCCATGTTTCCTGACTGGGGGCGCCAATACCTCTGCCATGATCTCTCTCCGTGGGACCATGGGGTGAGCAGGCTTGCCTTAAGGCTTGTCTCAAAGGAGCCAGGGTCCTAGGCTGCACACCAGGACCCAGGATGGGGCCCTTCTAGGGGCTGACCAGAGGCAAAAGGGCCAGACAGGTACCCTTCTAGCCTGGCCCTGGTTGGGCTGTCATCTGGGAGGCGCCCAGCCTATTGCTGGGCTGTAAAGAGATGTCTGGGCACTGGGAGGCTGGCTCAGGGATCTCAGGACAGACAGGGGCATCCCGAACAGGGGCAACAGGAGGAGAGGCAGCAACCCACTCCATGGAGCCTCCGGTGGACACAGGCAGGATCAGGGCCTGGTGTGGAGGAGGTGAGAGCTGAGGCTCCAAGAGGCCATGGGGGCCTCTGAACTGCGAAGAGGCAATGGGATGCGATGGCAGAGGACAGCCTGTCTGACCACGGCTCCCTCTGGCAGGGAGTGGACGAGCCACGGGAGCAGGAACATGGGTGTGTGCAGCCCCAGCCCCAGGAGGAGGCCTGAGAGCAGAGGAAAAGAGCGAAGTGTGCGGGAGGGCTGGCAGGGGGTGCCGCCTGTCCCGGGACTCTGTGCCCTTCCTTGGGCATCCTCGCTGTGGGAAACAGAGACCCGGGTATGACCATGGGCATGAAGCCTTCCTGGCTGCAAGTTATGAAACGTTTATTGATACACATTTTATTGTCTTTTATAAAACTTCCTTTGGCTACATTGGGCCACTGTGCACCATAGTGCCAGTCCCCAGGTGGCCAGGGCGGAGCCAGTGTCCACTTTTGGGTGGGGGCTGGAGCCAAGAGGCTGTCCAGGAGCTGCCCAGTGGGTCCTCATGGCCTGCGGGATACCTTGAGTGCTCCCGGAGGCAGCCCAGGACTGGCCCGCCCCAGAGTCAGAAAAGGCAGGTCAACGACCCAAGGCGGCCCAAGGTCCTTCCTGTCTCCAGCACCTTGACGTGACCAGAAATCCCCCCATCAAAGTCACCAAATGACTTGACAGAGGGCAGGGAAGTTGTTTGCAGAAAGACTTAGCTACAAGGCATGTGAACCAGAACCTTCTTCCAGACACCATTTCCTTCGGATTTGTTCACCGATGCTGCCTCGAGAGGATCCAATCTCGGGAACAACCCCGAATGGCAGGGACGAGGCTGCTGGCTTGGTGCTGGCTGGGCCACGGTCAAGGAGGGCTGACCCAAGAGGCAGAGGTGGCTGGGCTGGGTGACCACCTCCTCACATTTACCGACCAGCCTGGGGCAAGGCGGGGCCCCACTTCTGTACAAAGGGTCTCTAGGGGAGCAGAATGGCTGGGGGAGCCGGGCAGGGGCCATAGCGTCTGTTTGCAGGTGGCTGCCCCAGTCTTCCAGCCACCCACGGAGTCCCCAGCCCAGGGAGAAGGAGGCCCGAGGAGAGGAAACACATCTTTCTTCTTTGTGGACTCAGAGGCAGGTGCCATCCCTGTCCCAAGGCAAAGGGTCCCGGAGGCTGCTTCCTGCCCCTGTCTCCTGCCTCCTCCAGGCGCTGGGCTCTCAGGAGGCGTTCCCCGGGGGGCACTGCATCTCCACGGTGACGGTGTTGGGCGTGCTGCCCCCGGCCTCTCCTAGCTCAGCGCCGTCCCGCAGGGCCCGCTGGAAGACCACCCTGAGTGGCTCCCACAGCCGCTGCGACTTGTCCCTCCCGGCCAGGAAGTAGATGACCGGTTTGGTGCTGCTGTTGATGCAGATGCACAGGTCGGTGACATACTCGGGGAAGGGGGCCGGGATCTGGAAGACCCAGAAGAGGAACCAGTCGATCCCTAAGTAGATGGAGGACACCAGGAAGACGGAGACCATGGCCAGGACGACGTGGTTGAGCTTGGCAGAGCGCTGGCGCCGTCGGGCCCGGCACTCCACGTGCAGGACGAGGGCCAGGCAGGGCAGTACCATGAGCGGGCAGCAGAGCAGGAACAGGAGGATGCCCAGGAAGATGTCCATGTGCCTGCAGGCCGCGCCGGGGGCCCCGCGGCCTAGGAACACGCAGAAGTAGTTGTGCAGGCAGGTGACCAGGAGGGACAGGACCCACAGCAGGGCGCACACCACCGCCGACAGGCGCTTGGGCCGCCGGCGCCAGTACCAGGAGGGGAAGATGACGGACGCGCAGCGCTCTGTGCTGACGGCCGGCAGGAGGCTCACGCCGGTGAGGAACATGCACAGCCCCAGGACCCGGCACACGCTGCGGGTATAGTCGGCAAACGCGCCCAGGAAGCCCCCCGTGTTCAGGATGGAGAACACCGCCTTGCTGAAGAGGTAGCCCACGTCGGCGCTGGCCAGGTGCAGGAAGTAGATGGAGAAGGGGTTCCTCTTGATGGAGAAGCCGAAAAACCAGAGGACCAGCCCGTTGCCCACCAGGCCACACAGGCAGAGGAGCAGGAAGATGTAGTTCATGACAGCCGGAGGCGGCAGCATCGTGATCTGCTCGATGGTCAGGAAGCCCCGGCTGTAGAGTTCCGGGGCCTCGCTCGTGCCAGGGCACATCTGCGCAGGTGCAGAGGGGGACACCTGTGATGCCGGCTGGTCCCCACCTGCAGATCTGCACCTGGGGCCTAGCGTGGGGGGGTCCCGATTAGGGACTTGGGGCAGTGGCTGTGGAGCAGGTAACTGGCTGCAACTGTATCCTCAAACACCCCGACCGCAACCCATGTGAACTCTCTGTTGCAGAGTCTCGAGCTAGCAGCACAGGATGGCACCTATAGGAGTGGGGGTAGCACCAGACAGTGCCCAGGAAGGGTGCCAGGCTGCCCACCGGTCAGAGTACACTGTCCAAAAAACATCCAAGTCACACAAGAAAAAAATTGCAGAGCCTTTCTTTTTTTTTTAAGGAGTCTCACTCTGTTGCCCAGGCTGGAGTGCAGTGGCGTGATCTCAGCTCACTGCAACCTCTGCCTCCCAGGTTCAAGCGATTCTCCTGCCTCAGCCTCCTGAGTAGCTGGGACTACAGGTGCATGCCACCATGCCCAGCTAATTTTCGCATTTTCAGGAGAGACGGGGTTTCACCATGTTGGCCAGGCTGGTCTCGATCTCCTGACGTCAAGGGATCCACCTGCCTCAGCCTCCCAAAGTGTTGGGATTATAGGTGTGAGCCACCACGCCCAGCCGAGCCTTTCCATTTTTAAGAAGATCAAAGAGACATGACTCCTAAACACAGTGATAGAATCCTGGATTGCAAGAATAGTACAACGCCCACCAGTACTTCGCCTCAGTTCAGTCATCCTTAACCCTTCACGAGAAGTGCTTTCTCTCTATCTCTTGACAGATAAGACTTTTTTCCCAGAAAGATGTGAAAGTAAATCCAGAATCCTGGATTATACGCTGGATCTCAACTGCTGGAAAGGATATGGTTGGGATCACTGGGGAAATGTGAGTATGGACAGTGCGGAGATACTGGCATTGCATCACTGTTTCAGCTTTTGAATGTGACAATGTACCGTGGATACGCACATTTTCACTATGTGGCTACAGGAACGTCCTTGTTCTTAGAAGATACAGGCTATTTGGGCATCAGGGGCTTGGTGTCTGCAATTTCCTTTCGTTTGTTTGTTTGTTTTGAGACAGAATCTCGCTTTGTCGCCCAGGCTGCAGTGCAGTGGCGCGATCTTGGCTCACTACAGCCTCCGCTTCCCAGGTTCAAGCAATCCTCTTGCCTCAGGCTCCCGAGTAGCGGGGATTACAGGCATGTGCCGCCACGCCCGGCTAACTTTTGTATTTTTAGTAGACACGGGGTTTCACCATGTTGGCCAGACTGGTCTCGATCTCTTGACCTCAGGTGATCCCCCCGCCTTGGCCTCCCAAAGTGCTGGGATTACAGGCGTGAGCCACCGGGCCCGGCCTTGCAATTTACTTTCAAATCGTTCTGGGAAAAAGTCTATCTGTCAAGAGATACAGAGAAAGCACTTGCGGTGAAGGGTTAACGATGGCTGAGCTGAGGTGAAGTATTGGTGGGTATTGTACTATTCTTGCAAAATCTTGCAAGGTTTCAAAAAACACGAAACTATTTGAAGAAATAAAATCACTTGGAAGTTACATTTAAAGAAAAAAAAAAAAAACAAGTGGACTTCAGCCTTCCCCGAAGCCGGACCCTGTCCTCTAGTGGGATGAGAGGCGGCTCCCTGATGAGCCAGGGTTGTTCTTGGGGTTTCCAGATTGTGGGAAAGTCCAGGGGGTCCCTGGGGTGGGGGAGAGGCAGCAGCTATTTATCAAGCTGCAGGGAAGCATTTCAATACTTTAACCATTGGTGTGGCTATAAGAGTGCATCCCAGCTGAGTATCTGTCCTGCCCTCAAGGTCTAGGCTTCTGTATAAATGCATGCAGGTTGGTCAGGTGCAAGGAATAGGTGAGAGGGGGCACAGTGGCAAACCCGAGAGCCCCTCTCTAGAGTGGAGCGGGCGGCCTGCTGTGCTCCAGCTGGTGGGGGCCAGGGGTTGGGTGGGCTGGAGTGGCTGATGGTCCTCCCCTGCTCCCTGAAGAGAAGCCTGAACTCTAGACTGGAATGTGAAATACCCGATCTTTAAATGTTAACATTTAAACACGCTGTGCGCGCCAAACAACCCATCTATCTACAGGCTGGCTGCAGTTCTCAGGCGGTCCCCTCCGACCTCTCCTCCCAGAGGCAAAGGCTGCCTGCCTAGCGAATGGTCACTCCCCTTCGCATATCCAGCATCTCCCCACAAGCCTGGCTTCTGTTCCCACTGCTCAGGGCTCCCTAACGAAACAAAAGACAAGGTTATGAAGGCAGGATCCATTCTGCCACCTTCAGATGACTCCCAGCTCTGGCAGAAAGCTGGGTCCTGAGAGACTGTTCTCTGGGTTGGACACCTGTTGCAAAGGGAGGAACCTCCTAGCCTGCTCAGGTCAAGGGGAGCCTGAAAACAGGACTGGAGGCGTTAGCAAAACTCTGGGGAGACTGTGAGGTCAGGGCAAGCACTGTAAGGGGGCCCTGCTCCCTCCCTGCCATTCTCTAAATACATTTATCGACTCAACCTCTCTGCCGGTCTGTTCGCCCCAAATCCCACTCCTTAGCTTCTCTTTCCTGTGGGTGACCTGGACACTCTTCTGGGTTGGGGAACTAAACCATAGGATCTGGTGCCCAAACAGGCCCAAGAGGACCAGCTCAGGCGCTGGGAAAGAGCTGGGCTTCAGGGGGCTGGATGGAGGCGGTCAGCTTACTCAGTGCCTCTTGCACGCATGCATGCTGGAAAAAGTCTGCAATCCCCTCCTCGGAGTCAGAGGGGGAGGCCGGGTGAGTCACTGGGCGTGTAGCTGCCGTGACCAGCCACATACCGCCTTGTAAAATGCCTGCTCTGGAGCCCGGCCCCACCCCGAGCTCTCCCTTTGCGCTGGGAGTTTCTGCAGACTGCCCCACCCCACCCACCAGTCCAACCTCTGCCTCCTGCGGCCGCCACTCCTCAGCGGTCACTACAGGGAGGAGGGAGAGGGCCCAAGGGTGTGGGGCCGAGATCCCGGGGTCTGGGCTGGAGTCCCCACTCTGCTCCTGACCTAGGGGCTGATCCCAGTCAAGTTACTACCTGGGTGTAAGCCTCAGTTTCCTCAAATGCAGAAGAGGATGGATAGGGATTCAAGAGATCCTTCCAAGTTGAGAGCGAAGGAAATCCCAGACTTTTCAAGGGACTCACAGAAGTAGGGGACTAGGCTGGCTGAGGGTAGGAGGAGGGTCAGCCTGGAGGGGTTGTCAGAGTCTCAGGGTGGGTGACTCATGACTAATGGACCCTGGCCTGGGGCAACACTCTCGGGGTGGCCCAGGACCCGCAAGGCTCCACGGAGCACATGACATCAGGGCCACCTTGGAGTCAGCGTCCCAGGGTTTCCTGGCCCGCCTGGATGTAGTAAGTAGCTGACTGCCTCACCTCTGCAGGGAAGAGATGAAACAAGACCTTGCAAGGATGCTACAAGGCGACCCCAGGGTCAGCACAGCGAGGGACCTTGAGGGTGTCCAGTCCTGGTGCTTGCCTCACTGATGAGGTCAGGAGGGTAGGAGGGTCCAGGGAACTCGTGCCCAGCCACATAGCCCAGAGGAGCCCACTGCTCACTGTGGGTCCAGAGCTGGAGAGTCGGGCTAGGAATTGGGGGACAGGGGAGGAGATGCTGGGCTGGGTCTATCCCTCCCACCCACACCGGTCTGGGCAGGACCAGGGCCCTTCACCTGTGGCACTTGCCTTGTTCCTGTTGCCAGGATGGGCCTCCCAGGAGCAGTTTCCAGCCATCTCCAGGCCTGGTGCGTCTGGGTCCCTGCTGGCAGCTCACCAGTCTGCACACCCACCTGGCAGAAGCCCAGAGAGAGGGTGGACGAGGGCAGCAGGGACCCCTCCCCTTCCTGGACCCCCATGCCTAGGCCCCCAAGGCCTGTGGCTCTCAGCTGTCACCTTAGAGGAAAGGCAATCACCCCACTCCCTCAGAGGCAGGGGCGTTGTGAGACTGTCCTGGTGAGATTCTGGAGGTCACCCCTAGGGCACGGCCCCCTCCTGCCTGTGGACTCCACGTCAGCCCCACGGCAGCTCACTGGAAAAGAAGCCCTCTCCTTTCCCTCTTCTTGTGAGAGTTCTGGAGCCAGGCTGCTTTTGCAGACATACACTTATTTACCCACACACATTTTTGGGGCACTTCCTTTGTGCCCTGCCTGGTGTGGGACAGGGGTTTCCCAGCAATCGGTCCCAGAAGGAGGAGCAGGGGAAGAGGGAAGAGGGATCATTTCTGGCAGGGGGAACCTGCTGGAGGAGGAGGGCTCTGGCTGAGCCCGTGTTTGTAACATGCTAAGGCACCTGGCCTTCCCCCTACATGTGCCTGGGAGGCAAGACAGCCCGGTCATCAGCATCACTGTCACCACCACTTACCCTGCCAGCCGGCCTACACCCATCATCTGGTTTGGTCCTCATGACCAGCTATGGGCCAGGTATCCTCATGCCCCTTTGATGGAGGCTCCTGAGCTTAGAGGGCGAGGTCACCTGCCCAAAGGCACACCCATAGCCATGCCATGCCCTGCAGCTTTGCAGATTTGTGTCGCGAGCAGCTGCCGTAGGGAGGGGCTGCTGGCCTAAGGAGGGGGCTGCACTCACCCTAGGGCTGCCAATGGAGGCCTGGGGAGGGGGCGACCCTGCTGGAGGCCGGTCCACCTTGGCCGGCCAGATCTCATGGGTCTGCCTGCCTTGGGTCCTCTGGAATTGATCCCTGTCCCCCAACCTGAGCTTCCCCCTTGGAGGAAGCTTCTCCCCGTGGAGCCCTGTCCCCCTTCCCCAGAGGGAAGCACCTATTACTCCCTGCTGTACTGGGGGGGAAACTGAGGCTGTGAGCGGAGAAGGGACTTGCTGGGCACAGCACGGGTCGCAGGCTGCCGGGCCCCTCCTCTCCCGAGGGGAGAGCTAGGCAGCCCGCTCGGCTCAACTCCCCGGAAATTCTTTCCTCTGTGCCGCGCGGGTCCGCCCGGCCTCAGCCAGCCACGCGCCCCCGCCCGCCGCCCACTCCTCCCGCCTGGGGGCGGGCCGTGCCCCTTGCCTCCGCGCCCACCATTGGCTAGAAGAGGTGGCCGTCTGCGCGTGTGGCCCGCCCCGGGCCTCTTTAACCCTTGGCCTCCCGGAGCTGGTGGCGCAAGTGCAGCCCCAGGGACCGCTCGCAGGACCCGTCCCACCCAGTGGCCTGGGTCCCCTCGGCCCCGCGCAGCCGGACCGCGCCGCTCCGGGCCTTCAAGGGGCGTTTGCGGGCACCTGTGCCTGGCCTACGGGTGACTCAGCCTGGGGTCTTCGGGGTGCCCCATGTGCCGGAGTGAGCCAGTGCGTTGTGATGTGTGTGCAGTGGGCTTGCAGATAGCTGGTGCTGTGACCTGTGTGTCTTTAGTCTCCCTCCTTGGACTCCAGTTGGGCCACTATGCCATTGCCACAGACAGGCCGTACCTTCTCCACGCTCTGGGGCCTGTCCAAACTTTCCTGCCCTGCAACCCCAGACCTACCACCTGCCCTCCTCCTTCCGGGCGCCTGGTAAGAGCCCCCCAAGCTCTCTCCATTGCCCCTACTCTTTCTGGTGGCCCTTCTGGACACCCACCGCCCCAGGTCTGGGCCCCCAGCCTTGTTTCCAGGGATGTCCTGACTCACAGGAGCCTCACCCATTCACCCTGGCCAGGCTAGACCCCAGCCACGCCAACTAGTGCCCCAAAGGCAGTGGGCTCGGGCCCCCCACGCTGCCGCTGGGCATGCATGGGGCCCCCAGCTCCCCTCTCTACCATCTGCTTCCCCCCATTATGTGGGTGTCCTGTGCGCTTGTCCTTGTCTTGCTGGGGACAACCTGAAAAGCAATTTCACTCATGCACAGAAAGATCTAGAAGCCAGTGGACCCCAGATGGGCCATATTAAAGGACATGTGTGTGACACGTGTATAGGGTGAGCGTGTGAGTGCATGTGTACGTGTGTTCCTCCGGGTGGGATCTGGGCTATGACAGAACTAGTTTCTACTGAAGCTGACCCAAAAAGCTGCCAGCGCAGCTCACACCTGACCCTCCCCTCAGGGCAAGCCCGAGGGTGGCCTGGCCACCTGTCAGCCTCTTGCAGCCTTGCCCACAGGAAGCTCCTCCTCTCCCTTCACCCCTACCCCACCATGACCCAGCCCCGACGCAGCTGCGGCTGTCCCAGCCCCTTTCCTTAGCCCCTTGGGCTGCCATCAGAGGGGCCTGTCTCGCTCCCCGAGGCACAGAGCCTCTGTTTTCCTCACTCCAGGCCTGGAGTCCCCTGTTCAACAGCTTGGATTGAAGAGGCTTCTCTGGGGGGACCGAGACCTTGCAGATCATTCCAGGAACCGCCTCCATCCAAGGCCAACAGCTTCATCAGGCCGCTGGCCTGGGAGAAGGTGGGACTGCAGCTCCAACATCCTGTGGCTGCCCACAGGAACCCCCCGCGTGCACCCCAGGGCTGAGAGCAGGGAGAGCCATCTCCCTGTGTGTGGGACGCTGCCTGCTGGGTGTTCTCTTCCAGCCCCTCTAGAATGCATGCTTGAATGGCCAGTGAGGTTGGGGGAGGGACCAAGGGGGAGTCCTCATCCCCAGCAGCACAGAGCAGGAGCTGGACAGTGGGGCTGCGGGTGAGGCCAGCTGGGAGGGGTCAGGTCCTGCCACAGGAGGGGGACTTTTAAAGTTCCTCCATGGCCCTGGAACCCTGGAGCCTCAGGCGTTGCAGGGGAGCTTCTCCAGTGGGTGACAGCCTCTCTGGGGTCTCAGGGCTCTCTGCCTAGGGCCTTAGGATTTCTGGGAGCTGCCTGCCCCGACAACGTCCACCCCTCTGCCCCGACGGTGCCCGCGTCATTTTCCTTCCCTGCCTGGCCCTCACCCTGCAGCCCCGGTTGCTGGAACGCCCTCCCCTGGACCCTGGGCCCCTGGAGCTACCTGCAGCTGTCCTGATCCGCACAGGCCTCCTTTTGTGGAGGGCTCTTCCTGTGACTCCCGCCTCCGGCCGCCCGACCCGCCGGGGCAGCAGGCCAGTGCTGAGCACGGCCCGGAGCCTCGGAAAATGCGAGCTCAGAGTAGAGCCCTCGCCTGCTGGAAGAGATGGCTTTGGAAGCAGAACCCGCCCCAAACCCAATTCCTGGCCCGGCAGGAGGGGGAGGGGAGGGGAGTAGGAGGAGGGGCTGAGGAGGGATGAGGCTTCAGGAAGGAATGCCCCGCTCAGGAGCCCCCCCAGAGCCCCACCGGGAACTCATCTCTCCGCCTGGTGACGTCACGTTGGCCCGAGCACTGCCGCCCGAGTCCAGCTGTTCATCTCCCTCGAATTCTGCTGCTCCGCAAGGCTGCCCAGGAGAGGGAGCACCGGCTGTACACTTGCCTGGCGTCTTTGGTCTGCCCCCAGTGGGCATTTCGGGGCAGGCTGGCCCAGGAGGGGCTAGGCCCCACCCCGTTGTTTTAATTTACTCAGGGCTGATACAGAGCGATGAGGGTCAGCAGGGCGAGGGCTCCATGGAGGGGCAGCGCAGAATTGGCAGAGGTGGGCAGCACCGCCCAAGCGGCACCCCTCCCCCCTCCCACCCCGGACTCGGCATGGGCCCCCTGGGGGCTTATGGAACCAGGAATTCCCTTTTCCCCAGCCCTAATAGCAATCAGATGGCGCAAGTGGAAAATCACGGCGCTCCGCGAGCAAGCTGGAAATTGGCGGGCTGTGGTGCCTGGTGCCTGTGCTGCTCTGCAGGAGGATGAGTCAGGCCCCCTTCCCCATTCAGCCCCTGGAGGGGGGAGTCCTGGAATGCGTTCATGCCTGGGGCACTGAGCATAGGTAGGGGTGGGGGTGCAAAGTGGGGGCTGCAGGGGCCAGCAGGGTGGCCAGGAGGGAGGGGGTCATGAGAGGGCTTCCCTTCGGCCCTGGGCCAACTTTCTCAGGGTCCAGGAAGCCTGAGGGAATTCTGAGCTTTCCCAGTAGGAGCGTAGTGCCCAGACTGGGAGAGGTGTGCCTCTGTGGGCATCTTGAAGGGAAACGAGAAGCAGAGCTGCCTGTGCACCTGTGCTGGGAGCTGCCTGCCTCCTGCTTGTCCTGCCCACGCGCAAACCTCACCGTGGAAGAGGGAGTCTCGCACTGCTCCCCGCATGACCCAGCTGGCCTCCTGGGGTCCGTTTTTCAGGGATGGGCTGAAGAGGGACTCTCGGATCCTGGAGGCTCACGGGCCATGCCTGAGGCTGAGAGAGAGGCTGGAGGCAGCAGGGTGGTGACCCGTCCCCTCTTCTCCAGGGCAGCCAGCTGGGGCCCAGCTGGAACGCTTGTTTACATGGGGAGGCCGGGGGAGGTTGAATCCCGGCGAGTTCCAAGTGTAATTGCATTTGGACACTTAAAAGGAATTGTGTGAAGTGGGCAGAGGCTCTTAAGTCCACCACCTTATTTGGTATGGAAATTTGTTTCTCTCAAAATAAGCGAGAGGCGCTTGTAAACGGGAAGGTCGTCCTGGTCTGGGTTTGTGGAGTCCCCTTACCGTGGGCTTGCTGTGTCCGGCTGCTCTGACGCAGTACCGCAGACCAGGGGCTTATCGGTGCAGGCGTTTGCTTCCCACGGCTCCGGGGCCTGGAAGGCCAAGATCAAGGCACCCACAGATTCAGCGTCTGGTGAGGACCCAGCCTCTCACTGCGTCCCCGTGTAGTGACCCCTTTCTGGCAGGCGAGGAAGCTCGATGGGGCCTCTTTCAGTGGGGCATTAATGCCATTATGAGGCCCCACCTTCATAACCTGCTCTTCTCCCAAACACCCCACCTCACACTGGAGATTAGATGTCAACATATGAATTCAGGGCAGTGGGGCAGCGGGGCAGGGGGCAGGGGGTGGGGCCACAAACTTGCAGTCTGCAGCAGCCACCCTGGGGGTCTCTCCCCACCCTCCGGGGGAGTGGTGGGGTGTGTGTGGGGGTACCCGGAGGTCCAGTGCAAGGAGTTCCCGTGCTGCCTCCCGGCTTGGGTGACCTTGGACAGTTTCCTTCCCACCGGGAACCTTGGTTTCCTCAGCTGTCAGATGGGAAACGGTAATGACCCACAGCGTTACAGCAAGGAGGGATCGGACGCCGGGATCGGATGCCGGCAGGAAGAGCTCCTCGTGCACCTCAGCAATGCCGCTCCCTGCTCCAGGCGTCCTGCTGGTGCCATTCCCTCCCAGCGAGGCTCAGGGCTCTGGCTGACACTGAGAATGGGTTATGGCCCCTGCTCGTCCAGCCTTCATTTTCTAAACAGCCACCACCTGCCATCAGGAGTCCTCCCCTGCCCCTCCCAGTAGAACTTTGTTTTTACTCATCCTCTGCCAAGGGCCTCATGGTCCTACGCCTCTCCCCATGTCCCCTCCTGAGGTTGCAGGCCTGGACTCTCCTCTGTTGCGGGGGTCCTTGGGGGAAGGAGACCGGTTCTGGACAGAGATGTCTCCCTACCAGGTGCTTCTGTTGCCTACGGTTGCCCTGCTGCTCCCTGGACGAGGGGGTGGGTGTGAACCAGGCCTTGTGGCCCCTCTGCAGCCAGCACCATCCTCAGTAAAGACTGCAAGTATTTCCTGAGCACCTGCTGGGTGCCAGACACTGTGGTCCGCGCTGATGAACAGGATAGGCAAGGTCCCCGCCCTCCGGGAGCTGATGTCCAACAGAGAGGCAGACCAGGTCAAAGGAAACACAGTAAAACGCACCTGCGATGAAGAAGGTGTACAGGGCCATTCGGCTGTCGTGGTGGCTCACGCCTGTAATCCTAGCACTTTGGGAGGCTGAGGCGGGTGGATTGACTGAATTCAGGAGTTCGAGACCAGCCTGGCCAACATCATGAAACCCCTTTTATACTAAAAATACAAAACATTAGCCGGGCATGGTTGCACACACCTGTAGTCCCAGCTACTTGGGAGACTGAGGCATAAGAATCACTTGAACCTAGGAGGTGGAGGTTGCAGTGAGCCGAAATCACGCCACTGCAGCACCCCAGGCTGGGTGAGAGAGCGAGACTCTGTCTAAAAAATAAAGGTTGAACCAAGGCCTAGCTGTCTTTCCTAATAGTGAAAGGGATCCCTCTCCTTCCGCTCTGTTCCCCTCCTCCACTAGGCTGAGCCTTTCTGTGCTGGAAGGTGCATCTTGGGAATCTCAGAAAAAGTCCACATTATCCTCTGTCCTGCATGTGGTAGACCATTCATTTGTTAATTTGTCCATTTGTCCATCTATCCATCCATTCATCTACCCACCCAACTACCCATCTACCTACTCATCCATCCATCCATCCATCCATGCATCCATCCATCCATCCATGCATCCATCCATCCATGCATCCATCCATCCACCCACCCACCAGACCACCCATCCATCCTCCCATCCATCCATCCGTCCACCCACCAAACCATCCATCCATCCATCTACCCATCAATCCACCCATCAATCCATCCATCATCCATCCATCCATCCATCCTCCCATCCATCCATCCATCCATCCATCCATCCATCCATCCATCCATCCATGCATCCATCCATCCACCCACCCACCAGACCACCCATCCATCCTCCCATCCATCCATCCGTCCACCCACCAAACCATCCATCCATCCATCTACCCATCAATCCACCCATCAATCCATCCATTTATCTATTAATCATCAATCCATCCATTTATCTATCAATCCATCCATTCATCCATCTAGCCTTCCACCCACTCACCCATCCACCCATCCATTCATTCTTACCTTAATTCAACACATTTTTACTGAACACCAGCAATGTTGGTGCTAGGAAAAGAATTGTGGAAGAACTAGACACAGGGCATGGGGAGCAGGTGATAAACAGAAACAACTGAACACAAGAACTCCAACCTGTGATTAGTGCATTGAGAAAACCAAACAGGCTTAGTGGCAAAAACTTAGGTGGTAGGCAGGGAGGGATGGGAGGTGGGCTGAATAGTGGCCCCTAAAGATGTTGATGTCCTAATCCCCAGATCCTGAGAACATGTGACTTTACACCTGGACAAAGGGACTTTGCAAATGGGATGGAGTGAAGGGTCTTGAGATGGGAGCATCATCGTGGATTATCCATGTGGGCCCCATGTCATCACAAGGGTCCTTGTAAGAAGGAGACAGGAGATCAGAATGAGTAGTGGGCCATGTGTTGATGTGAGGAAGGGGGCACCAGCCAAAGAATGCAGGTTGCCTCTAGAAACTAGAGAGGACAGGGGAACAAGCTGTCCCCTAGAGCCTCCAGAAAGAACCAGCCCTGCCAACACCTTGACTTTAGGCCTCTGGTTTCTGGAACTCTTACTAGAGTTACTTGTGTTGTTTAATTAAGCCACTAAGTTTGTGTCATTTGTTATAGCAGCCACAAGAAACTAATCCAGGGGGATGGCCAGGCCTGATTAGCTGGGGTGGGGCTGGAGGCTCCTCTACAGAGATGATGCTTGCACTGAGACCTGAAAGAGAAGGAGAAGGAGGTGACCGCTCACGCAATTGTCAATTTGCCATGCGGATGCTCTTTTAACAAGACTTAATCTTTTAGTGGGGAGGTGCAAGGAGTTTATTTGGAGGGTGACCCCAAGAAACATTACAGGGAAGAGAAAGAATTTTGAGAATTCCCTCCCACCTTGCTTTGAGGGGTCCTGTCTTCAGCTCACCACTGCCCTTGCCTTCTTTGTGGATTAATGTGGCAACAGACACCTGCAAACCCTAGGTTGGTCGTCAGCGAGGGTGGCTTGGGCAGCCAGAGACAGTCTGAGAACAGCTGCCAGGATGACTGTCGGACCCTCAGGGGCCTGGCGGGATGCTCACTCCTGCTTTGGGGCATCCAGAGAGGGAGACCAGAGTTGAAGTCACGCTGAATGAACACTGAGGTCACGTGTGGGGTTTCCCTCTGGGCCTGCCACTGGTACGCCTGTGCAAACCAAACTCAAGTATGTCTTCAAATCCAATCAGACTTCATCACAGTTTCCCCTGGGACTGGTGCAAAACTGGTACAAAACTCTTTGCTTTCTCAAGTCTGAGAGATCTGGGGTCTTCTGTTTGGGGGAGACCATGTTTCCGAAACTTTTTATCAGAAGCAGCTATTTCCAGACAAAACTTCTGATTGTTTAGCTCGAATGCATCTCTTGAATCTGGAATTTCCCCAAGGCTTGATTCCACAGGATGGCTGAACAGATGACACTGACTAGGGGGTGGGTGTAGGTGTGTTGGTGTGTGTATTTCAAGTCACTTTTGCTTTTTAAAAAATATTTAATTCCAGGATCATTTTTAAAATTGTGATAAAACATACATAATATAAAATTTATTTTTAGCCGTTTATATATTTTTTACTTTAGGTGGAGTCTAGCTCTGTCACCCAGGCTGGAGTGCAGTGGCACGATCTCAGCTCACTGCAACTTCCGCCTCCCAGGTTCAGGTGTTTCTCCTGCCTCAGTCTCCTGTGGAGCTGGGATTACAGGCGCCCACCGAACCCAGCTAATTTTGTATTTTTAGTAGAGACAGGGGGTTTCACCATATTGGCCAGGCTGGTCTGAAACTCCTGACCTCAAGTGATACACCCGCTTCAGCCTCCCAAAATGCTGGGATTACAGGCATGAGCCACTGCGCCCATTCCCATTTGTCCCTTTGTCCACATCTGGGTCATGTCCATCTCTCGCCTTCCTAAGCCACGCCTGCCTTGCACATTCTGTAACTTAAATGCTAGGTATAGGGCTGACAGCTATGAACACACATCAGATAGACTAGGAATGGGAGGGGAGAAAGGAAAAATAACTTAGTAATATGAACCATGTATTCATACCAAAGCAGGGATGAAAGCACACATAACTGCCACGAGCCTTGTTCCTGTGATTCCAGCTGGGCAGATAAGGCCTCCTTTCCCCGGCACGTTCCACATTGCTTTTGCCCTCCTGCCATCTCAGCTTGTCACTGTTCTTGGCCTGGTGAGGTGATCCAGGCTTTCTTTGTTGTTGTTGTTGTTGTTGTTGTTTGAGACAGAGTCTTGTTCTGTTGCCCAGGCTGGAGTGCAGTGGCCAGATCTCGGCTCACTGCAAGCTCCGCCTCCCGGGTTCACGCCATTCTCCTGCCTCAGCCTCCCGAGTAGCTGGGACTACAGGTGTCCGCCACCTCGCCCAGCTAGTTTTTTTGTATTTTCTTTTAGTAGAGACGGGGTTTCACCGTGTTCGCCAGGTGGTCTCGATCTCCTGACCTCGTGATCCACCCGTCTCAGCCTCCCAAAGTGCTGGGATTACAGGCGTGAGCCACCGCGCCCGGCCATTGTTGTTTTTGAGACGGATCTCGCTCTGTCTCCCAGGCTAAAGTGCAGTGGTGCGATCTCGGCTCACTTGCAACCTCCACCTCCCGGGTTCAGGTGATTCTCCTGCCTCAGCCTCCTCAACCTCCTAATCAGTGGGATTACAGTCACACACCACCATGCCCTGTGAATTTTTGTATTTTTTGTATTTTTTTTTTTAGTAGAAACGGGGTTTCACCATGTTGGCCAGGCTGGTCTTGAACTCATGACCTCAGGTGATCTGCCTACCTCAGCCTCCCAAAGTGCTGGGATTACAGGCGTGAGCCACTGCGCCTGGCCTGTCTCCCTTTTGTATAGCGCCTCTGTATGGGTTTGGACAACACTTCCTTCCTGTTGACCATTTCCCCCCACAGCAAGATGCCTCTTTCTGAGTATCTCTGGGGGAAAGATGGGCCAGGATAGCTCCCTCGAGAGCGCCCTCTGTTATTATTAGGTTGGTGCAAAAGTAATAAACTGCAATTACTTTTGCACCAACCTAATAGTTCTGAGAAGAGATGGTAAATACAGCCCCTTGCTTTCTGCAACCTGCTGCCTCTGCTCTCTTCTCTCCCTCTTATTGGGACCTGTTTTCCTTTCTGCTTCTGCCCTGGTCAATTTGGATTCTATCCCCAGCAATGTCTTCTCAGCGTCAGGCTTTGTCTTGCAAGTGAGTTGCATTTGGTTAATTTCAAGAGTCCAAGAGTCCGTGGCCCAGTGGCTCCGGCACCATCTGCCTTGCTGCTTTCTCCTTGCAGCGCCTGCGAGTGGAAGGAAGGCTGTGAGTCTCCCTGCTTTGACTCTTGTTCTCTGACTGGATCATGGGCTTTCCAGGGAGTACCTGCTTGTGATCTGGGGGTCTCTCCAGATCTCAGGATCATCAGAATGCCCCTCTGCATTGACTTCTCTCCTCTTCCTCTCCTGCGGTTGCTGATACCATGCAAGGCTTGTGGCTGTCAGTGACTCGCACCCACCTGCTTGTGTGCTGTGGACACCTTGCCACCTAGTGTCACTGTGGCTGTTATCCAGAGGTGTTTGGTTTTGCTATCCTAGGTGCTCTGTCAATTGTTGGGGAATTTGGGGAGGTAAAAAAACTACGGCATCACTGTCCCATCTTCCCCAAATTGCTTTTAAACCCACTTACCGAAAAGCAGCAGAAACATTCATTATAAAAGCCACGGTGTGGATGGCAGCTCCCAGTGTTTTCCAGGGAAAATGAGAAGCTCCAAAGAGCAGAGCATGACATGTCTCAGGGCCTGGGCCTCTGTCTTCAGACTGCAGAGACCCTGTGGATAGGGCTCTAAGCAGGGCTGCCCTGTCCTGTTGCTGGGTTGTGTACTCCTCAAGTGCCCCTGGCTGAGAGAGTAAGTGGGGCTGAATCCCAGCCCAGGCTCCACCATGCTGAGTCCTGGGTCTGGTCCTGGGACGCACCCCTCCCACCTTGATAATGCACGCAGGACCTAGCAGCTTTCCTGACCATAGGGGAGGGGTTGGCTGTGTGGTTTTGAGGCCTCTTTCTGCAGGTGGGCGGTGGGGGCGGTCCCTGCAGGGAGGTCTACAAAGCCCGAGTTCTCTCCCTGAGATGGGGAGAGGCACCGCCAAGTCCCATGCATGTCCTCCCAGGTCTGAGCTTTACCAAAGTCACTTTTGGTAGAAATGTGGAGCTCCCTCACCTCTGTCCTGACCCGTGCAATCTTCAGCCTCATCTGGGAAAGAGGCTTCCGGGAACAGGAGCAGGGGGACCCTCAGCCAAGCCAGGAGCTGGATGAATTATGCTGCCTTGGCCCAGCCCAAAGGGGCTCCAGGTAGAGAGGGACCGTAGAGCCACAGTCCTCCTGGGGAAGTTTCCCCAACTTTCCAGCCCCTGCCCCGCCATGGACTGCTGGGGTCGCCCCTCAGTGTGTGATCACACTATTTTCTTTACCACTGTCTCTTGGAAAACTTCTATGCATCCTTCAGGGCCCAGCTCAGATGTCACCTTCTCCAGGAAGCCTCCTCATGAAGCCTTGCTCCTTACCCCAAGCTCGGTTTGTCGTTTCCGTAAGCGCTGCTGCTCCTGACTCCATTCAACACGCGTGGGTTCAGTCGTGCAGCCAACCAACGTTTGCTGAGCAGCTACTGTGTTTTGAGTCTCCGTGTGTTACCCTGGGGTAAATGAGACAGACCTGGCTCCTGGCCTCAGGGGATGTGCGGTGAGATTGTTCCTGTGGTGAGCTTGTCTGCCTCTCCCCAGGGATGGGCACCATGGCAGATGTACTGCTGACCCCAGTGCCCAGCGAGGACCTGGCACGCAGGAGATGCTTAGTGGGGGTTTGGTGCGTGGTGAATGTCCTCAGCGTGGAGGACTCAGCCGGCGCAGCAGGGGAACAGAGGCTGTCTTTGGCATCAGTCCCTGAGTAGCTTCCTGGTCCCGGCTGCTGTGCTGGGGGACATTGCCCACTGTCCAAGCTGCTCATGTACATTACTAGCCACGGGAGATGGGTGAAGGCTTCTCAGCTCCACAGGGGCAAGCTGCAGTGACAGAGTAGGCCTTGCCCATGAACTGCCAGGGCCCCCTAGTCGAGATGAGATCCGCCCCTGGCAGGCCGTGGAAGGACCAGCCCTCCCTGAGTGCGTGATCCCCAGCCCCGCCTGACTTCAAGTCTATCCTGGGGCCTCCCCTCCCACCTCCGGGCTCCGGGTCCTGCTGTAAAACGCCTGCAAGGCCGGCTCAGAGTCTGGTCCCAGGGCAGCTGTGGGGTTGGCCTTGGCCCCGCCCCACCGGGTCTCACTCACCCTCAGCTCACCGCAAAGCCCTGAGGTGGGTCTCCTCTGGAGCCCCTTTCTGTGCCAGAACACCCCCAGACTTTTCTCTCCCAGCCTGGGGCTCATTGTCTGAGGGCAGGGTCACCACCTTTAAGTCATCGTGAGGTTTGGCCACCCCAGAGCAAGCTGCCCCCACCACGGCTCCTCTTCAGGCCCAACGGTGAATGGCTGCTTGCACCAGGTAACCACAGCCCAGTCTCAAGCCATCGCGTCCCAGAGGCACCCGGTCCCCCTGGAGCAACGGCCTCCTTCCTCTCTAATCCCCCCAGGCCTCCCCCAGGGGCCTCTTGAAAGCACAAATCCCACATGTTTCTCTCCCTTGCTCAAGACCCTCTGGCGGCCTTCTCCTTGCTCTCGGAGTGCGGGCTAAACCCCTCAACACGGACACCAGGCCTCACGGGGTCTGCAGCTGCCCCTCACTTCCTCTGGGTCGTCTCCTCTCAAGCTCACGGCTCCCAGCACTTCCCCTGCACACTGAGGCTCCTCCTGCCTCCCTGTCTGTACCCAGGGCCTGGTGGACCCTCATCAGCCTTCAGACTTCAGCTGAAGCGGCGCCTCCTCCCAGAGGCTCTCCCCGTTTATCTCATCTAAAGATGGCCCTGCTGTGTGTGTGCTTTTGAAAATTGCACCATCATTCACGTACTATGAAATGGGCTCTTTTGAAAGGATACCCTTCAGTGGTTTTTAGTATATTCACAAGGTTGAACAACCATGACCACTTTCCAATTTCAGAATGTTCTCAGCACCCCAAAAGGAAACCCTATCCCTGTTAGCATTCTCTCCCTCTTCCTCCCTCCCCCCAGGCCCTGGCAACTGTAAAGCTGCCTTTTCTCTCTTGGGACCTGCCTATTCTGGACATTTTGTATAAATGGAATCATGTAATATGTGGCCTTTCGAGCTGGGCTTCCTTTACTCAATGTCATGTTTCCGAGATCCACTCCCATTGAAGCCGGTGTTGGTGCCTCACTGCTTTCTGTGGGCGAATAACACACAGTCCGGGGGGTGGGTTACGTTGGTTCCTTTCATCAGTCCCTGTGTAGCAAAAGTCCAGTTTGTACCTTTTATTTTTATCTTATTTTATATTATTTTATTTTTGGGATGGAGTCTCGCTCTGTTTCCCAGGCTGGAGTGCAGTGGCATGATCTTGACTCACTGCAAGCTCTGCCTCCTGGGTGCAAGCAACTCTCCTGCCTCAGCCTCTCTAGTAGCTGGGATTACAGGTGAGCACCACCACATCTGGCTAATTTTTGTATTTTTAGTACAGGCGGGGTTTCACCATGCTGGCCAGGCTGGTCTCAAACTCCTGAGGTCAGGTGATCCGTCTGTCTTGGCCTCCCAGAGTGCTGGGATTACAGGTGTGAGCCACTGCACCTGGCCTGTACTTTTTATTTATCTGTGTGCTTGTTTTTATTTTTGTTTTAATAATAATAAAAAAAATTCGCCGTGTGCAGTGGCTCATGCCTATAATCCCAAAGCTTTGGGAGGCCAAGGAGGGAGAATCTCTGAGCCCAGGAGTTCAAGACTAGCCTTGGCGACATAGCAAGACCCCATGTTAGCTGGACGTGGTGGCACACGCCTGTGGCCCAGCTACTTGGGAGGCTGA
>NW_012115266.1:1257616-1261456 GCF_000951035.1 Colobus angolensis palliatus | reverse complement strand
CCAAAGTGCTGGGATTACAGGCGTGAGCCACTGCGCCTGGCGTATTTTTTTTTTTCTCCCAGAGAATGGGCATGAAGGGAAGGGGTGGGAGAGCAGAAACCTGGCCTGGGGCCCTACTGCATGTTCCTTCTGTCTGCAGACCTGGGCCCTCACCATCATTATCCCCATTCTACAGATACAGAAACCGAGGTTTGGCGAGATCCTGGGGTTGCCAGAGCTCGCGGAGCTGGTGGTGGGTGGGTCAGGGCACAGGCTTTGCTCACATGATCACCTGAGGTCAGGAGTTCGAGACCAGCCTGACCAAAATGGTGAAACCCTGTCTCTACTAAAAACAAAAATTAGCCAGGAGTGGTGGCAGGTGCCTGTAATACCAGCTACTTGGGAGGCTGAGACAGGAGAATTTCTTGAGCCCGGGAGGCAGAAGTTGCAGTGAGCCAAGATTGTGCCACTGCACTCCGTGAGGCTGATGGTTTTTGCTTTCTTCATGTGATCTTAGCAATCATCAGAGACTGTTACAATGAGCACATTTGGTGTTATTCTGTAGTGCCTAGGACAGTTCATGATTTGTAGGTGCTCAGTAGGTGCGTGGGTGAATGACTGAATGAATGAATAAAAACCACAGAGCTCCCCTTAGAAAGACCGATACGGGCACATGCCCCCTGCCGATGCAGCTAAACAGAGGAAATCCAGGTACACGTGGGCAGTCGGCCTGACGCATCCAGAGTGGGGGAAGTAAATGTGGCCAAGAAACATCTGGAGCAGACCCAGGGTGCTCAACCTCAGACAGCCAGTCTCCAGGCTGCGGGGACGCTCCGGTCCCTCTTGGGAGGTTCCTGCAGGGGAGCGGACCTCCTGCCTCCCCAGGCATTCTCCATCTTGGGAGCCATTGATTTCAGTGCAGTGCTGGTGCCTCCACTCATTACTGGACCTCACAGAAGCCCTGTTAGCCTCCCTGGAAGATACCATTTTTCCCTCCTATAAAATTAAGGGGGAGAGATGATGGGCACTTTGGTGAAAGTGACACAACTGGGGCAGTTTTTGGAAGCCCAGGGAGGTATTTCTGACATTCAAGCCACGTTAGGTGCAACCTCTGGGTGCCTTAGGAGAAAAAGCTCCCAGTCGATGGCACCAGCCATTGGCCCTGGCAGGACATAAGGGACCTCAGGCTGAGCCAACATCACTGCCCCCACCAAGAAGACATCTTTCTCCACTGCAGGTTCCAAAAGACATGCGTGGCAGGCAACAAAAGCCACATTGGAGAGTGCAGCTGTGCTGTGAGGGTCGTTCTTGGTTCATTTATGGGGCAGCGGGGCGGGGGAAGAGGAGAACAGAGTCCTCTTCTGACTCTCCTGGGTTGTTTTCTAGCCTAGGGGGAGGGCAGGGAATGGGGTTTCTGTGCCAGGGACCCCCTTTCTCATCGACCTCACACAACACGGGCTCACACAGCTGGGCTGGTCTCCTTCGCAAGAGGAAGCTGCTGTGTTGGGGACTTGGACGGCAATCCTATTCCTGGAAAAGGGGTCTTGTCCCAGACCCCAAGGGCAGGTTCTTGGATCTCCTGTGGGAAAAAATTCAGGGTGAGTCGCAGAGTATATTAAAGTTGAAACAGTTTATCAGAAACCACTTGGTCGGGCACGGTGACTCGTGCCTGTAATCCCAGCACTTTGGGAGACTGAGGCGGGCGGATAATGACGTCAGGAGATCGAGACCATCCTGGCTAACATGGTGAAATCCTATCTCTACTGAAAATACAAAAAATTAGCCGGGCGTGGTGGTGGCGCTTGTAGTCCCAGCTACTCCAGAGGCTGAAGCAGGAGAATGCTGTGAACCCGGGAGGCGGAGCTTGCAGTGAGCCAAGATTGCGCCACTGCACTCCAGCCTGGGGGACAGAGCAAGACTCCATCTCAAAAAAAAAAAAAAAAAAAAGGAACCACTCATTGCAGAGTAGGGTGTCCTCAGGAAGCAAGAGGGGGAATGCTTCTACTTTAAACATAGTGCTTGCTTATTCAGGCTGTTAAAAACAGTGTGCTTTATTACAAAGGCTTGTGATCAGCTTGTGACAGACTATTGGCATTATTTTCCTATGTTACTACTGATTTTAATAAGAATTTGCCAGTGTACTATTATCTTTAAGAAAAACCTCTTCTGGCCAGGTGTGGTGGCTCACGCCTATAATCCCAGCACTTCGGGAGGCCGAGGCAGGTGGATCATGAGTTCAGGAGTTTAAGACCAGCCTGGCCAAGATGGTGAAACACCATCTCTACAAAAATTAGCCAGGTGTGGTGGCAGGCGCCTGTTATCCCAGCTACTTGGGAGGCTGAGGCAGGAGAATCCCTTGAACCTGGGAGGCAGAGGTTGCAGTGAGCTGTGATTGTGCCACTGCACCCCAGCCTGGGCGACAGAGCTACACCTTGCCTCAAAGAAAATAAATAAATAAACAGAAAAGAAGATGAGTGAAAGTCCTAACCGCCTTTGTCTCTAAAAAACTTTTTTTAGAGACAGTCTTGCTCTGCCGCGTGGCTGGAGCTGCCATGTCCACAGCTCACTGCAGCCTCAAACCACGGGTGCTCCTTGTGCGTGGGTGTGTGGGGAGGGTCTGAGCTCGGCACTGCCTCCTTGCAGGGGTGTGTGGTGCCGTCAGGACAGACTGGTGGTGCCCTCTTGCCGGCCCCTCCACGCAGGGAGATTTGTACCCCAGGAACAGCTCCCAGCCACGGCCAGGGACCACCGGGAGTAGGGAGAACACCCTGCTTCCCCACCTCCCCGATACCTCCGAGCCTTGTTCTATGTGGTCTCCCAGAGGTCTCCATGGGGCCTAGCCCTGCTGCCACTGCTGAAAATCCCTGTAATTTGGCTTCTCCCCTCCCCTGCACCCCTTCCCTCCTTCCCTCCCCATCTTCCCAGGCTCTCTACCCAAACACACTACTTGTGCTCAAATCCTTGTCTCAGCGGGAGTGTCCAGGGCCCCGGCCTAAGACCTGGCAAGGCCCCAGCTTCCACCCCACTGGCTGTCCTCCCAGCCAGGCCTGACTGGCCCTGGCTTCTCCCAGGGCTTCACCCCCTGGGCCCCTCCCAGCCTTCTCCCCTCTCTGTACCCCCAACCGCCTCTCCCAGGGCTTCATCCCAGGGCCCCTCCCAGCCTTCTCCCCTCTCTGTACCCCTGACCCCCTCCCTCTCCTGGGGCTTCACCCCAGGGGCCCCTCCCAGCCTTCTCCCCTCTCTGTACCCCCGACCCCACAGGCCTCTGGGCTCGGACTTCAGCCCTCACTTTCCCGACGCCACCCTGGTGACTCTCGTCCCCCACGGCCCCATCCTTGGCTGCCACCACAGGCTGTTTGGTTCCCAACATAGCAAATGGCCCGGGTCTCCCCAGATTCCTGTTGCTTGTGTCATATGCAAGAGAACTCAAAATAGCACGTGCAGTGCGCCCTGGCCTGAGAAGTATCTGGTTTTCCCAGGGGTTGGTCCCCAGGGCAGGACAAGGGGTTTGCTCACCAACGCCCCATTTTTGGACCCTGTGCCCGGCTCACACGCTCTCCTTCCCCTCCTGGGCCAGGCTTGGCATTCACTGTGCCTCTCACTTACTGTGTGACCTCAGACAAAGCACACAGCCTCTCTGAGTCTTCATTTTCCAGTGTGCCACAGAGGGGTAAACCCTGGGCTGCTCTGGGCAGTAGTTTCAAGGTTGAAGTGTGACAAGGGATGGGAGAATAGTTCCTGAGTTTTTTTTTTTTGAGACGGAGTCTGGCTCTGTCGCCCAGGCTGGAGTGCGGTGGCCGGATCTCGGCTCACTACAAGCTCCACCTCCCGGGTTCACGCCATTCTCCTGCCTCAGCCTCC